>NC_037357.1:78617362-78932481 GCF_002263795.3 Bos taurus
GGTCAAGAAGGATGAAGAAGAATTGGTCAGACCCAGAAAGGGAAAGGGTAGACTGCTAAATTGGAGAAGGAAATGGCAGCTCACTCCAGTATTCTTGCTTGGAGAATTCCTTGGACAGAGGAGCCTGGTGGGCTACAGTCCATGGAGTCACAAAAAGCCAGATACAACTGAGCAACCAACACTACTAGACTGTTAAATATTTGGTATAGTTAGTACCTGTGTGGCTTCCCTGGTGGCTCAACTGGTAAAGAATCTGCCTGCAATGCAGGAGACACAGGTTTGATCCCTGGGTCAGGAAGATTCCCTGGAGAAGGAAATGGCAACCCACTCCAGTATTCTTGCCTGGAAAATCCCATGGACAGAGGACCCTGGCAGGCTACAGTCCATAGGGTCGCAGAGTCAGACATGACTGAGCAACTAAACACAAGTACCTGTGCTAGGAACATCTTATGCCAGGCCCCTAGACATCAAGGATCTCTTCAGCTTTCTTTAATAATTCCACACACATCCCTTAAGCTCCACCTTTGTGCCAGAACAAGGCTACAGAGGGAGGCAGACACTGACTTTAAGGCTCCCTAAAGCCTTGTTGGCAGAGAAGGAAATGGCAACCCACTCCAGTGTTCTTGCCTGAAGAATCCCAGGGATGGAGGAGCCTGGTGGGCTGCCATCTATGGGGTTGCACGGAGTCGGACACGACTGAAGCGACTTAGCAGCAGCAGCAGCAGCAGCAGCAGCAAAGCCTTGTTGGGGAAATAGATAATTATACTGAGAAGTCACAGGATGGTGTGATCCTTGCTTGGGCTTTGCAGCTAACTGTAGAAAGTGTCAGGAGGCCTCCAAGAGGACCTACTGGAGGTCAGAAAAGAGGTCTTGGGAAATAGAGGTCCCAGAGCAACTGTGAAAGACAAAGAGTGAAGCATCTTGGGAAAACAGATTAATGCAAAAAACCTTAAAGATTTATGAACATAGCAAAACTTGAAAGTAAGGTTTGGGGACAGTTTGGTCCCTGCCCTCTTGTTCACTTATGCTGGGTCCAAGATACAAGTCTTGGTAGGTTCAGAGTTGTAAATATGGACTGAAAAAAGCTTAGAGAGACTGGAAGAGACAGAACCATGATGTCTTGAGACAGTCCTAAAATGCATGGGATGCCCTGATAGTCAAAGCAGAATCGAACTCAACTGGGCTGTGCACGTGGGACTCCGGATGATATTCTCAGGGGTCAGGTGAGGAAGTCTGTATAGGAACAGGCATGCTTTGGAAGTGTTTGGGGAGTAAGGGGAGGGAGGAAGCTGCTGAGGAATGAGTGAATGATAAACTAAACACACCTGTGTACATACTACCCAAGTCAACAAGTTTAGCCTAACCTGGTCTACGAAAGCCCCCCTCTAAGCAGTTTTTAAATCATCATTGCGATCTCACAATAGCCCTGAGTATATATCAGTTGAGTCCACTTCGTGCATGTGTGCTCAGTCGCTTCAGTCGTGTCTGACTTTTTGCGACCCTATGGACTGTAGCCCGCCAGGCTCCTCTGTCCATGGGATTCTCCAGGGAAGAATACTAGAGTGGGTTGCCATGCCCTCCTCCAGGGGATATTCCTGACCCAGGAATCAAACCCACATCTCGTGCACTGCAGGCGAATTCTTTACCCACTGAGCCACCCGAGAAATCCCTTGATCCACTTTATAGATACCGAAATGGAAGCTAAGTGAGAGGAGGCAGCTTGGCTGAGGTCTCCACTGGCCTGTTCCACTGGGCCTACATGCCTTTGCTAGTTGCCCCCAGAGAAGAAAAGCCAACCGAAGAGAACAGATCAGCAGGCAGAGAACCCCTCTTTTCTCCCAGGGTCCCTTGATGTTTTCATTCCTCTCCCTCTTCTTGTCTGAGCTTCTTGTAAGGAGAGTCTACAGCACGTGTTCCACGTCCTCACATCCTCCCCTCTGCAGTTTCAGCCCTTCTTCATCCCTTACCCAGTCACCAGTGTCCCCATGGCCACAGCCAGGATGCTTCAGCATCTTTTCTCATTGGGACTTCCTGCTTTATTTGCCACTGGGAGTCACATGCTCCTTCTTGACTAAATGAACTTAACCAGTACATGGGGCAGCCAGTATTTGAATCCCTGTCTGGTTATCTCCAAATTCGGCACCTTCTCCACCATATCTCTCTTTATCATCCAAGGGGGATGGACATCTTTACTGCGTTCCTCTCCCTCCCTGATTCATTCACTGAATCTTGTGAGTTGTTCCTTGTGTGCATGTGTGCATGCGTGCTCAGTTGTGTCCAACTCTTTCAGACCTCATGGACTGTGGCCTACCAGGCTCCTCTGCCCATGGAATTTTCTAGGCAAGAATACTGGAATGGGTTGCCATTTCCTATTCCGGGGATCTTTCCGACCTAGGGATCGAACCCACGTCTCCTGTGTCCTCCTTTGGCCAGCAGAGTCTTTACCACTGCACCACCTGGGAAGCCAAGCAGTTGCTTAAAACTGTCTCATATCTAAGCATTTCTCACTGTCACCTCCACTTCTCTCACCCTAACCCCAGCCACCATTACCTTCTCCCCAAGAACACTAAAGTGAACATCTTCCTCACTGGGTTTCCTTCTTCTATCTCTGCATTTTATAATCTGTTCAGCATCCACAATAAGCTTTTACAAACATAAAGCAAATCATATCAGTCCGTTGCTTGGAACTTTCCAATGATCTGGTTGTCTAAAGTGTCAAGGACACGCTCTCTAGCAACACTCAGAACCTATCCCAGGTAATCCCTTTACCTTCTCTCTCTTTGCTCCCTGAAACAAACCCCTCTGCCCATTCAATCTATGGGGTACTCATTATATTATTTATCTTGTCCTTGTGACTTATCACTCCATGGTGCAGCCATGGAAGTAACTTTGCAAGGTCACACAGGTAGAAATGGCAGATTGAGGATTTGAATCTACATTTCCCTAATTCAGAATCAATGTTTTCAGAACTATGGAATTAACCAAAAGTTTACAGCAATCCAAGGATTATTATTTATTAAAAATGGCTGAATCTTGATAAAAAGAATATCTTTGTGACATTTTAACTTGCCCTATTCTCATCCCCCACTCCCCAAGTCCATGGTGTCTTGAAAATCTGAGCTTGCAAAGTTATTCAACCTCCCCAGCCTCAATTTTCCATATCTGTATAATGGAGGATGAAAACATCTAACTTGCAGGCTGTTGACAGATTTCTGTTAGTTTAAAAGGCATCAGGCACATGGTAGTTAAAAAGTGCTTCTCGTCCCCTTCTCACTGTCTCTCCTTACTGTTCCCAAACCCTACTGCCCCTCAAGCTTCAGCTCAATCTTCATTGTGCAGTGAAAGCCCACTCCTCATCCATCCTCAGTCTGCAGTCTCACTTCCTCCTCTGAGTACTTTCAGCCCTGAGTGTACGAGTCACTCACTTGTCCCTGAACACAGATGTCCTGGAATTGTTACAAATCTTCCATGTTCTCATGAACCTTCTCTGTCCCAGCAGCTTGTGAGTACCTTGAGGGACTGGGTGGAATTTGTGTTGAGTCTGCCAGGTGCAGTGCCTGGCACAGAGGCTGTCTCAGTGTTAGCCCATGAATCAGCAAGCTACCTTGCTACTTTGCCCTGCAGAGCTTCTTTCCTCCTCTTCCTCCATGTTTCCTTTGCTCCTTGACAATCTCTCCAAAAGCTCCACATGCTTGGTCCTAGTATTCCCACTAACCCAAGAGTCTTTTGGATACGTTCTCATCCTTTCTTACTTAGCAGGGTGAGCCTCCTGGCTGTGTGGTGCTTGTGGCTGCTCTTCTGGTGGGTCCACTGATGCGAGATCACTGCCCATGGAAAGGTGCCAGGAAGATCAGCTACCCGTTGTGCTGAGCACTGTGCTGGAGGTGGGGTGCAACGGCTTTAGGAAGGGGTTAGACTCACTATGGTGTCTTCACGTGGAGTTTTCGAGGGGAAAGGCCTTCCCAGCATGCACATAAGCTGAGCCAGGCCAGGAGCAGCTGTGTCTATGGTGGAAGATGCAGGTCCTCACCTGAGCTGGAGCCTTAGAGACACCAGTAGAGGTGACAGAGAAGTCCAAGGCCTGAAATAAGCAAGTCTGGGGTCCATTTCCCCAAAGTGAAAGTGTTTAAAGCTCATTGCTGTCTCCTCACCAGCCACATCCAGCTGTACTTGGAGGTGGAAGAGGGGTGGACAGGGCTCAGGGGTCCAGGAGTTGGGACTAGAGGTGGCTTCGGTCATGCTCTCACACTCTTCACAAGCCCCCTTTGCCCTGTGCATTATCAGGCCCAGTTCTGCAGACGAGAATGAGACTGTGGAGAGAAGTGGAGCTGCTAAGTGGCATGGTCAGGACTAAAACCCAAGTTAGACCAACTCCAAACCTAGTTCTTCCTTCCTCTGGCCTGTCTGCCATGACCTACATGCACGCTCCTGCTGTGGGCAAACCTTCAGGTGCAAGTTCCATAAGGAGAAGTGGATTCTAATATCCGGCTCAGACTCTGGTGGGCCCATAGCCAACCAAATGCTGGCTCCTGGCAGTTCACTCAGCGCCCTGCCCTGGGGACACTTTCCCACTGCACATCAGTCACAGTCCCTCAAGCCTCAAGCACCAACTGCTCTTCCAGCCCCAAACAAGAGCTGTCTGTTTTCTATTTCTTCTGCCAGGAATGCCTTTCCTTCCACTTCCATCTCTGCTTGTGAAAAGTCATACTCTTCTGTCAAGACCCAGCCTTCTCCTCCATGAAGTTTACCCTCAGCCTTGCAGCCACAAGCAAGCTCCCCTCCATGTGGTCATCTTAATTTATTTATTAAACTTTTCTTTCCAAATTCAAGTTGTATACGTTAACTATGTACAGCTTTTTGCTTGTCAACCATACCTCAATAAAGTGGTTAAAAAATATCCTCTTCATAAATGTTAGGTTCACTGCACATGCCTCCTCATCTTGCTTCAAGCCTCTCCTGATCTTCCCAAATGTAAACAGCTTCCTCCTTGCATTTATAATGTTACAATACAGTGTTCCCTAAAGTGTGGTACACATTTTGCTAGTGGCATGTGAGGGAATGGTACGAGAGAGGGAACTTTCAATATATGTGAAGGATCCCTTTTAAGGTTTAATAGTCATGTATTTATTCTAATGCATATTAAGTTCTAATAATATTCAGAGGAAAAAAATCTAATGGAGAAAATGTGTAATTTCCTGAGTACCCAAGGCTCAATTAAATGAGTTGGCTTAAAGAAAAATAACTCTTGACACACTGAACTACAGAGTAGGACCCCAGCCAGGGGGGCCCTCTATATGCCTGACGCACCGAACAACAGAGAAGGATCTCAGGCAAGGGAGCCCTCTAAGTTCTAAGCCACAGAGAAAGACTGGCCAAAGGGGCCTTCTGATGGCCAGCTACAAGAGGCTCAAAAAAAGACTCTGATAGGGCCATAACTCCTGTGGTGGAGGCAGTCTGTGTCCCTGCACACTTGGTGCTGCCAAGGTCCCTGCAAGACAAGCAGCTATGCCACCTTCACGCAACTCTCACTGGGGCAGAGCTGCCACAGGCAAAAAAAAAGTCTCGTGTCTTGCATGCAGGGTCGCTTTGGTTGTGTCTGACTCTTTGCAACCCTGTAGACTGTGGCCTGCCAGGCTTCTCTGTCAGAGAGGGGGTTCTCCAGGCAAGAATACTGGAGCATATTGGTCAATACTGGTTGCCATACCCTTCTAGAGCACTATATTTCCTGCTGTCTTAGCTGCAAACCCCCTGAGTACCTGGTGCAGCCAGAACCCCTGCGACCCAAGCAGCTCCACCACTTCCACACCTGGCCCTCACAGGGGCAAACCCAAGACCTCCAGGGCAGCCTCAGGAGTTACACCCCAGTGGACCACCCACATGTAGAGCTGGGAATAAAACCACAATTGAAACCCAGGGGCAGTGTGGCTAAGGAAGAAGACCCGAAACCTTCCCACCAGCTGTACAAGCTGCAGATTAAATCCACATGACCAACTAAGCAGACTCTGTGTCGATGGAATATATAAAAGGCCATTGAGAGCTCCTACAAAAGAAAATGCACTCGCTCTGATAGCTGTGGACACTGGAGACAAGAACACACAGGAGTAGGACCAGATTAGAATCTGAGCTGCCCCCACAGCAGGTCCAGAGATCAGCACAGTGTTGGGGGGCATTCTAGGGAGGTGAGGTGGGCTGTGACCCCTAGTGAGGGAAAGGACTCTGACAGCAGTGACTCAAGAAAAACATTTATTATTCTTATTTTTTGACTTGTTCTGTAGATTCTTTAGGATTTTCTTTTCTTCCTTTCCCCCCCTCTGTTGTAGTTGTCTATTTTATTGGCACTAAGAAATCCAATTAAGCTTTTGAGCTTTTTTTCCCCCTCAGTCACATTTTTCATTGTTGTCATAAACCTCTGCCTCTACATTGGGCTTTTGCAGTTCTGTGGAGTTTTCCTTCTTCTTTTCTTTTCTCTTTAAAAAATTTTAATTTTCTTAAACCTATTATTATTTTTTTCTACATTTATTCCTTTGTTTGACTTTCCTACTGCTCTTTTACCCTTGCAGTTAATCTTTAACGTATATAAATCTTCAGTTCAGTTCAGTCACTCAGTTGAGTCCGACTCTGCAACCCCATGAACTGCAGCACACCAGGCCTCCCTATCCATCACCAACTCCAGGAGTCCACCCAAACCCATGTCCATTGAGTTGGTGATGCCATCCAACCATCTCATCCTTTGTCATCCCTTCTCCTCCTGCCCTCAATCTTTCCCAGCATCAGGGTATTTCCAAATGAGTCAGCTCTTCACATCAGGTGGCCAAAGTACTGGAGTTTCAGCTTCAACATCAGTCCTACCAATAAACACCCAGGACTGATCTCCTTTAGGATGGACTGGTTGGATCTCCTTGCAGTCCAAGGGACTCTCAAGAGTCTTCTCCAATACCACAGTTCAAAAGCATCAATTCTTCTGTGCTCAGCTTTCTTTATAGTCCAACTCTCACATCCATACATGACTACTGGAAAAACCATAGCCTTGACTAGACGGACCTTTGTTGGCAAAGCAATGTCTCTGCTTTTGAATATGCTATCTAGGTTGGTCATAACTTTCCTTCTAAGGAGTAAGCCTTTTTTAAATTTCATGGCTGCAATCACCATCTGCAGTGATTTGGGAGCCCCCAAAAATAAAGTCAGCCACTGTTTCCACTGTTTCCCCATCTATTTGCCATGAGGTGATGGGACCGGATGCCATGATCTTAGTTTTCTGAATGTGGAGCTTTAAGCCAACTTTTTCATTCTCCTCTTTCACTTTCATCAAGAGGCTCTTTAGTTCCTCTTCACTTTCTGCCATAAGGGTGGTGTCATCTGCATCTCTGAGGTTATTGATATTTCTCCTGGCAATCTTGATTCCAGCTTGTGCTTCTTCCAGCACAGTGTTTCTCATGATGTACTCTGCGTATAAGTTAAATAATCAGGGTGACAGTATACAGCCTTGATGTACTCCTTTTCCTATTTGGAACCAGTCTGTTGTTCCATGTCCAGTTCTAACTGTTGCTTCCTGATCTCTATTTAACTTTGCATATCTATTCTCTCTGTCTTTTCTTTCTCTCCTTTATTCTCAACGTATTTGTTAGTCTTATTTCCATTGCTTTATCCCCCACTTGGCACCTTGCTTTAGTTTTGTTTTCCAGTTTGTGCTTAAGTTAGTTTTGCTCTTAACTGGTAGATATAATTTTTGGTTTCCTTTGTTCACCGGGTCAATCTACTGTACTTTATTTTTGTTGGACTGTTTTGACTTTGCTTGTGTGTGCATATGTATATGTATATGTGTATATTGTATTATTTTAATTATTATTTGCCTGAATTTGTAACTGCCATTTGTCTGGGGTTCATCTTTGGTTTCTCATTTTGGGATATTAGTTTTAATCTCACTTAATGCCATAACAAAACACCTGTGGAATCTTCATTCCTGAACAGAGATCAAGCCGTGAGCCTTTGGAGTAGGAGCACTGACTCCAAGACCCTAGACTACCAGAGAACTAGCCCTAGGGAGTATCACATAGTGGGAACTCACCCAAAGGAAACCACTTGAATACAAGACCTGGCATCACCCAACCACCAGTAGCACCCTGTGACGGATGCATCATCTAAACAATAAACAAAACAAAAATACAAACCCAATCATCAGCGGACAAAGTACCACCTCACTCAGCCTTGTCCATAAGAGGAAAAACAAACAAAAACTCAGCACAAATCTCACCCTATATGAAGCTCATACAAAAACCACTGGACAATCTTAGGAGGGCGGAAACCAAGAGGAAGAAAGAATTCAATCTTCTTCAAGGAAAGAATTCAACTTTTCTTGAAGCCTGGTAAAGGAGACCTCAAACACAATAAGTAAAAAAAAAAAATAATGAAAAGGCATAGAAATACTGCAAAAATGAAGGAACAAACTAGAAACACCCAAGTCCAAATAAATGAAGAGGAAATAGGCAAACCACCTGAAAAAGAATTCAGAATAGTGATAGTAATGATCAAAAACCTTGAAAAGAAAATGGAGAAAATGCAAGAATCAACTAACAAAGACATAGAAGAATTAAAGAATAAACATACAGAGACAAACAACACAATTACAGAAATTAAAAATATTCTAGAAGGAATCAATAGCAGAATATCTGAAGCAGAAGAACGCATCAGTGAACTGGAAGATGAAATGGTGGAAATAACTTCTGAAGAGCAGAATAAAGTAAAAAGCATGAAAAGAGCTGAGGACAGTCTCAGAGACTTCTGGGACCATGTCAAACGTACCAATATTCAAACTATAGGGGTTCCAGAAGAAGAATAGAAAGAGAAAGGGTATGAGAAATTTTTTCAAGAGATTATAGTTGAAAATTTCCCCAACATGGAAAAGGAAATAATCAAGTCCAAGAGGCACAAAGAGTCCCATACAGAATAAACCCAAGGAGAAACATGCCAAGACACATACTAATCAAACTAACAAAGACTAAACACAAAGAATATTAAAAGCAGCAAAGGAGAAGCAACAAGTAACATACAAGGGAAACCCCATATGTTTAACAGCTGATCTTTCAGCAGAAACTCTGCAGGCCAGAAAGGAATGGCAGAATATATTTAAAGCATTGAAAGGGAAGAATCTACAACAATGATTACTGCACCAGGTAAGGATCTCATTCAAAACTGATGGAGAAATAAAAAGCTTTTCAGACAAGCAAAAGTTACAAGAATTCAGTACCACCAAACCAGCTTTACAACAAATGTTAAAGGGACTTATATAGCCAAGAAATACAGCAGAAGAAAAAAAATCTACAAAATCAACCCCAAACAATTGGGAAAATTGCAATAGGACAGATCATCAAAACAGAAAATTAATAAGGAAACACAAGTCTTAAATGCTACATTAGGTGAGATGGATCTCATTGATATCTTTAGGACAGTCCATCCAAATGCAGAAGAATACACCTTCTTCTCAAGTGCACATGGATCATGCTCCAGGATAGACCACATTTTGGGTCACAAATCAAACCTCAGTAAATTTAAGAAAATTGAAATCATATCAAGCATCTTCTCCGACCACAATGCTATAAGATTAGATATCAATTACAAGAAAAAAACTGTAAGAAACACAAATACATGGAGATTAAACAACATGTTCTAAATAACCAACAGGTTACTGAAGAAATCAAAAGGGAAATAAAAAAATTTCTAGAAACAAATGACAATGAAAACACAGCAACTCAAAATCTATGGGATGCAGCAAAAGCAGTTCTAAGAGGGAAGTTTATAGCAATACAATCCTACCTCAAGAAACAAGAAAAACATTGAATAGACAACCTAACTTTACACCTAAATCAACTGGAAAAAAGAACAAAAAACCCTAAAATTAGCAGAAGGAAAGAAATCATAAAGATCCGAGCAGAAATAAATGAAAAAGAAATGAAAGAAACAATAGTAAAGATTGATAAAACAAAAGCTGGTTCTTTGAGAAGATAAACAAAATTGACAAACCTTTAGCCAGCCTCATCAAGAATAAAAGAGAGAAGAATCAAATCAACTAAATTAGAAATGAAAAAGGAGAGGTTACAACAGACACTGCAGAAATACAAAGGATTATAGGAGACTATTATCAACAACTATATGGCAATAAAATAGGCAACCTGGAAGAAATGGACAGATTCTTAGAAAAGCTCAATCTTCCAAGACTGAACCAGGAAGAAATAGAAATTATGAACAACCCAATTATAAACACTGAAATTGAAGTTGTGATAAAAAATCTCCCAAAAAACAAAAGCCCAGGACCAGATGGCTTCACAGGAGAATTCTATCAAACATTTAGAGAAGAGCTAATGCCTATCCTTCTAAAACTCTTTCAAAAACTTGCAGAGGAAGGAACACTTCCAAACTCATTCTACAAGGCTACCATCACCCTGATACCAAAACCAGGCAAAGACAACACAAAAATAGAAAACTACAGGCCGATACCACTGATGAATATAGATGCAAAAATCCTCAACAAAATTTTAGCAAGCAGAATTCAGCAACACATCAAAAAGCTCATACACCATGATAAAGTTGGATTTATTCCAGGGATGCAAGGAATTTTCAATATATGCAAATCAATCAATGTGATACATCATATTAACAAATGGAAGGATAAAAACCATATGATAATCTCAATAGATGCAGAAAAACCCTTTGACAAAATGGTCATAGAAGGAACCTACCTCAACATAGTAAAGGCTATATATGATAAGCCTAAAGCAAACATTGTCAATGGTAAAAGAGTGAAAGCATTTCCCCTAAGATCAGGAAAAAGACAAGGGTATCTGCTTTCTCCTCTATTATTCAACATAGCTCTGGAAGTCCTAGCTTCAGCAATCAGAGAAGAAAAGAAATAAAAGGAATCCAGACTGGAAAAGAAGAAGTAAAGCTCTCACTGTTTGCAGATGACATGATAGTGTACATAGAAAACCCTAAAGAGAGTATCAGAAAATTACTAAAGCTAATCAGTGAATTTAGCAAAGTTGCAGGATACAAAATCAATACACAGAAATCACTTGCATTTCTATATACTAACAATGAAAAGTCAGAAAGAGAAATTAGGGAATCAATCCCATTCATCAGTACAACAAAAAGAATTAAATATCTAGGAATAAACCTACCTAAGGAGACAAAAGAACTGTACACAGAAAATTATAAGACACTAATGAAATAAATCAAAGACGACATAAACAGATGGAGAGATATTACATGTTCCTGGGTAGGAAGAATCAATATTGTAAAAATGACTATACTACCAAACACAATGTAAGATTCAATGTGATCCCTATCAAATTACCAATGGCATTTTTCACAGAACTAGAACAAAAAATTTCACAATTCATATGGAAACACAAAAGACCCCACATAGCCAAAGCAGTCTTGAGAAAGAAGAATGAAGCTGGAGGAATCAAGCTTCCTGACTTCAGATTATACTATAAAGCTACAGTCATCAAGACAGTATGGCACTGGCACAAACACAGAAATATAGACCAATGGAACAAGATAGAAAGCCCAGAAATAAACCCATGCACCTATGGGTACCTTATTTTTTTTAATTTATTTATTTTAATTGGAGGCTAATTACTTTACAATATTGTATTGGTTTTGCCATACATCAACATGAATCCGCCACGGGTGTACACGTGTTCCCCATCCTGAACCCCCCTCCCACCTCCCTCCCCATACCATCCCTCTGGGTCATCCCAGTGCACCAGCTCCAAGCATCCTGTATCCTGCATCGAACCTGGACTGGGGATTCATTTCTTATATGATATTATACATGTTTCAATGCCATTCTCCCAAATCATCCCACCCTCTCCCTCTCGTACCCCAATGTTCATTGCAGCACTGTTTATAATAGCTAGGACATAGAAGCAACCTAGATATCCATCAGCAGATGAATGGATAAGAAAGCTGTGGTACATATACACAATGGAGTATTACTCAGCCATTAAAAAGAATATATTTGAATCAGTTCTAATGAGGTGGATAAAACTGGAGCCTATTATACACAGTGAAGTAAGCCAGAAAGAAAAACACCAATACAGTATACTAACGCATATATATGGAATTTAGAAAGATGGTAACGATACCCCTGTATGTGAGACAACAAAAGAGACATAGATGTATAGAGGTCTTTTGGGTACCTTATTTTTGACAAAGGAGGCAAGAATATACCATGGGGCAAAGAGAGTCTCTTCTGTAAATGGTGCTGGGAAAACTGGACAGCTACATGCAAAAGAATGAAATTAGAACACTTCCTAACACCATACACAAAGATAAACTCAAAATGGATTGAAGACCTAAATGTAAGACTGGAAAATATAAAACTCTTAGAGGAAAACATAGGCAGAACACTCGAATCAAATCTAATCAAAACAAGATCCTCTATGACTCTCCTCCTAGACTAATGGAAATAAAAAGAAAAGTAAACAAGTGGGACCTGATTAAACTTAAAAGCTTTTTCACAGCAAAGGAAACTCTAAGCAAGGTGAAAAGACAACCCTCAGAATGGGAGAAAAGAATAGCAAATGAAACAACTGACAAAGGATTAATTTCCAAAATATACAAGCAGCTCATACAACTCAATACCAGAAAAACAAACAACCCAATCAAAAAGTGGGAAAGAGACCTAAACAGACATTTCTCCAAAGAGGACAAACAGATGGCTAACAAACACATGAAAAGATGCTCAACATCACTCATGATAAGGGAAATACAAATCAAAACTACAATGAGATATCATTTCACACTGGTCAAAATGGCCCTCATCAAAAAGTCTACAAACAGTAAATACTGGAAAGGGTGTGGAGAAAAGGGAATGCTCTTGCACTACTGGTATTGATACAGCCACTATAGAAGAGGGTATGGAGATTCCTTAGAAAACTGAATAAAACCACCATATGACCCAGCATCTCCACTCCTAGGCATATACTCTGAGGAAACCAAAATGGAAAAAGACACATGTATCCCATTGTTCACTGCAGCACTATTTACAATAGCTAGAACATGGAAGCGGGAGAAGGCAATGGCAACCCACTCCAGTACTCTTGCCTACAAAATCTCATGGACGGAGGAGCCTGGTGGGCTGCAGTCCATGGGGTCGAACAGAGTCGGACACGACTGAGCACCTTCACTTTCACTTTTCACTTTCATGCATTGGAGAAGGAAATGGCAACCCATTCCAGTGTTCTTGCCTGGAGAATCCCAGGGATAGTGGAGCCTGGTGGGCTCCGTCTATGGGGCCGCACAGTCGGACACAACTGAAGCGACTTAGCAGCAGCAGCAGCAGAACATGGAAGCAACCTAGATGTCCATTGACAGATAAATGGATAAAGAAGTTGTGGTACATACACACAATGAAATATTATTCAGCCATAAAAAGGAATGCATTTGAGTCAGTTCTAATGAGGTGGATGAACCTAGAACCTATTATACAGAGTGAAGTGACTCAGAAAGAGGAAAATAAATATTGTATGCACTAATGCATATATATGGAATCTAGAAAGATGATACCAATGAATTTATTTGCAGGGCACCAATGCAGAAACATACATAGAGAATAGACTTAGGGACATGGGGAGAGGGGTGGAGAGGGTGAGATGTATGGAGAGAGTAACATGGAAACTTACATTACAATATGTAAAACAGATAGCCAACAAGAATTTGCTGAATGGCTCAGGAAACTCAAAAAGGGGCTCTGTATCAACGTAGAGGGGTGGGAGATGGGAGGGAGGTTCAAAAGAGAGGGGATATATGTATACCTATGGCTGATTCATGTTGAGGTTTGACAAAAAACAACAAAACTCTGTAATTATCCTTCATTAAAAAAATAAATTAATTAAAAAGAAATAACTCAGTATCTCTAAAGTATATTGAGTTACTTACACCTTCTTCCCAGGGCTGTGGCCAGACCTGCCATAATGGCCAAAAACTGCTTTGAGAAGGGCTACTTTAGTCCTGGTCAGGCTCAACTTCTTGACCAGTGTAGTGGGTACACGGGTGCGTTCACTTTGTTATCAATGTGAGTACTTTTTGATGTGTACTTCTGATGTATGCATTTTTGGTGTGTATGCTAATCACCCATAACATTTATTTTTGAAAATGCAGCTGACATATTTTTTAAAACAGGCCCTCACTCAATGGGAGCTTTGTATTTTGGGCCCATGTGACAAGGTTGGTGATGCCATTAACATCCAAGTAAGGGAGGGTGTGGCTATATAGAAAGAGGGTTTAGGGAAAGCAGAAGGCTGTGGATGTGTAATTTGGAGCATGTTCTCTTCTTTGGCTCCTGTCCCGGGAAGAAAACCAGAGCACCTCCTGAGAGCTGGTGCTGATGAGTCGCAGGCTAAGGGGGTGGAAGCAGCCTGGATCATAAACGTACATACATCCCAGAGGCTGAGCTAAGAGACTGGCATGGGGGACAGAGTGCTGGCTGGATGCTTCATAATCTTGGGTGGGTCCTGGGCCTCTCTGAGCCCCATTTAGTTTCCACTTGATCCGTGAAGTATATGGACCTAATTGCTTCCTGAAGGTCCTCTCAGCTCTGACATTTGGAAAGGGCTTGTCCTAGGCACTGAAATTTGTCAACAAATGCATTCTTGAATGATCTGAGCACTCATGCTGTTCTAGGCAGTGTTCTGGTCACAGAGGATGCAAGATCAAAAGGTCCTAGCTGCTGCCCTCAGGGGGCTCCCAGACCTCAGTTTTTCCAATATACTTGCCCCTGGGAATAGACCAGTACCAAGTTCCAGAGTAGAAGAGTCTCTAGAGACTTGCAAGGGAAACCCCAGCCAGGGCTGGAAATGTGCAGAGAAATGTGTGAAGTAGACTGGGGGAAGCAACAGAGGGTAGTGGACAGCTGGAGTGTGCATGCTGCCCATGTCTGACCCTGGCTCCCAAGCATTCAATGTCCAATCTGGGAAACCCCTCCGCTGGTTCAACCCAACCTATCTGTGGTCCACAGGCTGCCAACAGCTTGACAGTGTGCCTCCCACCAGCTGTGTCTGCCAGTCCTCTTGAGCCCATACTCCATCATCTGTATACTGATGTATAAATGGTATTCATGTAATACTGTGCTAATCAATCTTATAAATGATAAAACATTAACAAATATGGAAATTCAGGTATGATTAAAATGAATGTTAATAGGAATGCTAATATTCTGTTCCTGCCTTGATGGATTATGCGCCCACTTTGGAAGTCCCAGGTCTAGTGAACCACCCAGCCTTACAGCCAGGTGATGGAAGAAGGACCAAAGGAGAGGAATAAGCATGTGTTGTTTCAGGCTTTGTTCTCAGTGCTCTGCATGCCCTCGTCATTCATTCATTCAATAGATTTCATTGAGCTTATTATGTCCAGGCCCTGTGCTAGGCACTGGGAGATAGAGAGATAGACAGGACACACACAAGGAGTTTACAGTCCAGTCAGAGGAGACAAACAATAATCAAAGACACAAATGACCAAGGTAGGGCTGCTGCTGCTGCTGCTAAGTCGCTTCAATCGTGTCCGACTCTCTGCGACCCCATAGACGGCAGCTCACCAGGCTCCACTGTCCCTGGGATTCTCCAGGCAAGAACACTGGAGTGGGTTGCCATTTCCTTCTCCAATGCATGAAAGTGAAAAGTTAAAGGGGAGTCGCTCAGTCGTGTCCGACTCTTCACGACCCCATGGACTGCAGCCTACAGGCTCCTCCATTCATGGGATTTTCCAGGCAAGAGTACTTGCCATTGCCTTCTCTGAAGGTAGGGCTAGCTTGTGAAAAATGCTATGACATGGCAATACGATGGCAAACCATGGATGAGGGTGTGGGGAGCTGGTTTGAATAGGCTGTCAGGGAAGGTCTCTCTTAGCTAAGAACTGAGGATGGCCAGGAGCCAACAGAGGGAACAAAAAATGCCAAGTCCATGAGGTGAAAAGGATCTTAGTGTTTTTGAGAAATGGAAAGGAGGCCAGCGTGTCTAGGGTGGAGGAGGTGGGGGAGGGGGATTTTAAATACAATGGGAAACTGTTAGAGTTTTAAACTAGAGAGTGACAAGATTTGATTAAAAAAATTTTTTTTTAATTTATTTATTTTAATTAGAGGCTAATTACTTTACAATATTGTATTGGTTTTGCCATACATCAACATGAATCCACCACGGGTGTACACGTGTTCCCAATCCTGAACCCCCCTCCCACTTCCCTCCCCATAAAGGCCACCATAGGGGCCTTTATAAGGGCTTCCCTCATACCTCAGTTGGTCAAGAATCTGCCTGTCAAGGAGGCAATGCAGGAGACCCCGGTTTGATTCCTGGGTCAGGAAGATTCACTGGAGAAGGGATAGGCTACTCACTCCAGTATTCTTGGGCTTCTCTTGTAGCTCAGTTGGTAAAAAGTCCACCTGCAATATGGGAGACCTGGGTTTGATCCCTGGGTTGGGAAGATCCCTTGGAGAAGGGAAAGGCTACCTACTCCAGTATTCTGGCCTGGAGAATTCTATGGACTGTATAGTCCACGGGGTTGCAAAGAGTCAGACACGACTGAGCGACTCTCACTATGGGGGTTCGAGTAGAAATGGGGCAGTGAAGAGGCTACCATTCTCGTCTAGGCAAGAGATGAGGGACTAGGGTCAGGGCAATGAAACCAGCAAGAAGCAGGCAAGCATAAGATATATTTAAACCTTGTGACAGCCTTACAGTAATGCTCTTGAAAGGCCAGTGTTATCATTCCCACTGCATTTATGAGGAAAATGAGGCCAAGAGAAGTTAACTTGTCTAAGATCACAAAGCTTGTAAATCATAAAAGCAGGATTCAACCAGGTCTGCCTGGCTACACATTTCCACCCTACTCAGAATCCTAATTCTGTTTCCTGCTCCAGGGACTTGTTCACCAAGACAACACAGGGTCTTCCTGTTTCAATCCTAAAAACCACAATGAAAAGGGGATTGAAGACTATTTGACCCAGCACTCAGCCAAAGGTATATAAATGATTAAAACAGTCCATTTGTCCCATTTTCTTAAACATGCTGAGTTCACCAGAGCTCAAAGTAAGGGAAAAACCATTCTTTCCTTTAGAGGGGGAGTGGACAGGAGGATGGTGGTGATGGTATATTTGGAAAGAGAAAAATAAAAAGCTGCCAATTTGTGCCTTCAAGGAAAGCCCAGGGACGCAGGCCAAGGCAGGGGAAATGACTTGCCAAATCCCTTTCAGTCCCCAAAGTTGTACATGTGAAAAAGAAGGCGGAACTGTTCCTGCCAAAGACATGAAGTCCTTTACAGAATACTTTGTTAGCAAAACCTAGCATCCCTGTCACTATGCAAAGCACGCTGGAACGTTGCCATGGCAACAGGCAGCCAGGCACCTGAATCAGCTCAAGGGCTGCCTCAACAGAGAGGCCCAAGCCCGTGGGGATATCTCCCAGAGGCAGGGGGCAGAGAGGTGTGAGCTGGTTTTGTGTACGTTGATGAAGATCCCTGAGCTCACTTCCAGGTTCCCAGGGTCCAAAGCCTTTGTCTTGGGGGAAATACCTTTGGCTGGCAGATTTGCCTAACTTCCCTAAAACACAGCACCCTAGGTTGGCAGGATCTGATTCTTTCCCCTGGTTCTCTCCTGGCATTGTGATAGAGAGAAGAACAGACAGCAGTAGTGACATGAGGGTAGAATGGGTGGTCCCATTCTCCAAGTTAGGTGGCTCTGGAAAAGGGGCAGGTGTAGGGAGTTGGGAGAGAGCTCAGCTTGGCCACTGGGTGTGCATGGTGCCTCTGGGCACAGCTGTCTGGGAGGCAGTGAAGATGTGCAGTCTGGAACTCAGAGGACGTCAAGGCTGGAGCTCAGTATGGAGCAGTCACTACCCCTCAGGATATATGAAGGCAAAAATTAGATGAGCCAGTCCAGTTTGAGTGGGAAAAATGGGAAGAGAAGGCAGTACTGATGTTTACATTTGGAGTCCTGACTTTCTGTGTCTCTCCCTGGCTCTCCAGTGGCAGCCTTCCTGATGCACTAGACAAACTTTCAGGGAGGCACCTACCATGCAGACCAGTGCCCTCCTGCAACTGGGCGGACAAAGGCCTAGTATGCATAGGGCCCTTGGTAATCAGGCAGGCAGCTGGCACCCTTGACACGAGGATTTTCCGGAAGAGGGACTTGATAATCCCAACGGGTCATAAGGAATTAAGGGGCAAGCAGAGAAGGCCTTCAAGTATTGAGAAGTTATCAGGCCAGCTGTGGCAGAAGCAAGTTTTCCAAAATTCTGATTATCACTTGAAAGTTCACATTTTATCTTTAGTAACAGACACTATCAGCTGTTTTCCTTGAAGTGACAGGCTCACTCCGTTCATTTTTGAGAAAATGTCTGCCAAGTACCCAAGTCTGAATAACCATAGTTTGTCTGTCAGTTGTCCTTTCAAGTAAAAGTGATGTTCTGTGAAAAGAGAGGCCTGTGGAGCTCATACCTCAAACAACTGCACAAGAGATTTTGCTCAAGACCAACATCAGCCTTCGGCATCAACATAAGTGCTTTATGTGTTCTTCCCGTTCTGTCACACAGAAAAGTATAAAGATCTGAACTCAAGGGTCAAGATTTAATCAAATTAACAACTTTTACTGCTTTATCAAAGCCATTCTTCAGTATAACTGACTTTAAGAATAACTGAGAGTGTGTGGTGATGAAGTACTCAATGACCGCTAGTACAAGTTGGCGCCACTGCTCTGATCCACACTAACGAGCCAGCCGTTTTGCCTTTGGTGCAAACACCAGCCTCATGAAAAAGGCAAATGATGCCTCAGTATTATCTTGAAAATAGCTCTGACTTTGCACATCCCTTGAATGTAACTCCAGTAACTCCAAGGGGGTCTGTGGACCACACTTCAAGAACTGCTGGTTTAGAGAAATTCTTGCCCAGGTCCATGGGGTAACTTAAGGAAGGTTTATTGCAGTATTATCTGTGGTCATAGCAGATTGGTAGGACCAAGATGTCCAGTCTTAGAGGAACAGAGAAGTACAATGTGATGGATGCATGTTGTGTCAGAAGTAATAAACTAGATGTGCATATAGCAGCATGGGGAAACTTTAAAAACTGAGTGGTGAGGGGAAAAAAGAAACAGAAATGATGTATGGCTCAATACCACTTATGTAAATTAAAAACACATATAAAAATAAAACACTACATATTTTTCAAAGACATACAGCTTAACCTCATTTTATTGTGCTTCACTTTATTGTGCTTTGAAGATGGTGCATTTATTTAAAATTTTATTTATTTAGCTGTGAAGGGTCTTCATTGCAGCATGAAGGTTCTTTAGTTGCAGTATGTGGGATCTAGCTCCTTGACCAGGGATTGGACCTGGGCCCCCTGCATTGGGAGCGTGGAGTCTTGGCCACTGAACCACCAGGGAAGTCCCCAACAGTGAGTTTTTTGTTTTTGTTTAACACCACCAACAAAAAAGGTCTCTGAAGGTATGTGGCAACTTAGCATTGTCAGACAATGGTTAGCATTTTTAAGTCATAAAGTATTTTTAAATTAAGATATGTACCCCTTGTTTTTTTAGACACAACACTATTGCACACTTAATATACTACAGTATAGTGTAAACAGCTTTTATATGCACTAGGAAACAAAAACAAACAAAAAAAAACAAACCCAACCCTTTGTGTGATTCACTTTATTGTGATATTTGCTTGATTGCAGTGTTCTGGTCCTGGACCCACAACATCTCCGATGTATGCGTGTATTTCCAAGAACATATACCAACCCACTAGAGAGTGGATGGTAATGGGGATTCAAGGTGAAAGGGAAAGATAAAATAAGAGTGAACAAAAATTTAAAGAACCTTGCATGGATAGATAATAGTGTGCAGAAATATATTTAACTGTGCCCTTGAGGGGATAGGACAGAGTGAATGCGAGGTGGAAAATAGTCTACTCTTTCAAGAGCTTCCATGGTGAAAAGCAAGGGGGATGGCTGGAGAGATGTCCTGAGAAAGAAGTGGATGGAACATCTGTGTTTTGCCTTCTATCAATCTACCAAGCTTGGGTTACCACTGTCCTCTTATCCAGAAAGGCAGGGGAGGGCATGGAAGGCGGTTCCACTTGTTGGCTCCTATTTTCTCTGGAAAGTAGGAGATGAGATCATTGCTAGAAGATGGTATGTAGTTGGGGTTTGAAGAGCCAGGGAAGATGTGAAGCAGCTATAGAGACTAGAGAGAAAGAAGCAATTCCAGGCAGCACTGAAGGCCCAGCTGGAGACTGAAGAACCTTTGAGATGGATGGGAGGAAAATTGCCTTGGTTTTTCATTCATTTATTTAGTCAATTAGTCAACAAATATTTATTGAATGTCTGTTATGTGCAAAAAGATTACAAATCTTGGGATACCATAAAGAGTAAAATAGGCATAGTCCCTATTCTCATGGATCTGCCAGCCTAGGAGTGTGTGTGTGTGTGTGTGTGTGTGTGTGAGAGAGAGAGAGAGAGAGAGAGAGAGAGAGAGAGAGAGAGAGAGAGGTGGGAGGAGGTGTGTATTAATTGAGCACATAAATACCAATATAATTAAACTATGATAATTGCAAGGAAAGGAAGAAGGTACAGGATGTTGAGAGAATATACTGATGAGAATATAGTCTGGGAGCTCTGCTGGTAAACAGAGATCTCCATCCTCATTTTCAACAGCTGCACAGTACCTCACTGTAGGATTGCTCCGTAACTAACTTAGCTAGTCCCCTACTGTAGGGAATTTAGAATTTGTTCCCTTTCTCTCCTCATCATAACCAACATTTTGATGTACATCTTTGTATGAATCGTTGGGCATTTGTTTGATTATTTCCTTAGCATGCATTTCTAAAAGTAGAATTGCCAGGCCAAAGGGTATACATGTTTTAAGGCTTTCCAAAATGCCCTGCAGAAAGGTTGTACCTATTTACAAGGGGAAAAGTCTGCATTAAAAAATAAAAGATTAACAGTAGTCAGATCTAAGGGGTAAAAATTCTGTAAAGATTATTTTATTTTCTACATTTAAATTTCTCCTCATGTCTCTACCTTCTAATCATTCCTAAGTGTATGTGTATTACTCATTTAAAAATGTTTTTTTGAATAGTTAATGCATATACACTGCATAAATATTAAGGGAGTATGAAAGTTAATTCAGAGAAAAGTGAGTCTCCTTGAGCCCTTGCCCGGTTTTTTAGACATCCTGCCAGAGATGTCCTGTGCATATACAAGAAATTAGATGGTAGCATCTATACACATTTTTGTCACCTTACACTTTTCACTGAGCACAGTCACCTCATTTTTTAAGGCTGCATAGTATTCTATGGTTATTCAGACCATTTCTACTCTTTTCCTGTTACAATTTTTTTTTTTTTTACTTATTTAACAATGATAATAACAAAAGTAGAAAAGGAAGAAAAAAGGCCATCTACTAAGATTAGAATATGTCTCCATTTGTTCAAGTGCTGGGTGACAGGAATAAAAAGATAAGTTTTTGTCAGAGTCTCCAGAAAAAAAGCAGATTTATTTTTAGTCTCGAGGTTTGGAACACTTGTGCTTTTACTAAGCAGTTGATTTGCTTTTATCTGTGAATCTTATAACTGATTGGGGCTTCCCTGGTAACTCAAATGGTAAAGCGTCTGCTTACAATGCAGGAGACCTGGGTTCGATCCCTGGATTGGGAAGATCCTCTGGAGAAGGAAATGGCAACCCGCTCCAGTATTCATGCCTGGAAAATTCCATGGACCAAGGAGCCTGGTGGGCTACAGTCCGTGGGGTCGCAAAGAGTCGGACACGACTGAGCGACTTCACTTCACTTCTTCACTTTATAACTGATCATGCCTCTCCTTTCTGTTATCTGACATGAAAGCTTAAAGCCAAATTTCAAGATTCACATTTATTAAGAAGGGACTTCTTTACTGGTTACCCTTGTTTTCCCCTTGCCTCATCTTTCTCTCACACAGCTAATTTTTAGGCTCTTTCCAAGTACTGGGTGTACCTTCATAAGCCACTTTAAATCCTTCTTGGAATAAGTCAAGGTATAAATCATTTTCTACAAAAATTGAGCTAATGCTTGGGTCTCCCTCCAATGCAGTCAGTCCTCAAGAGGGATGGGCAAGATACAACCAAAAGATGCCTCAAGAAAACAACAAAAACCTAATGGAAGGTCAATCGATTCCTGGGCTACATGCGTCAAAGCTGAGGTCTTCAGCTTCCAAACACGGAAAGCAATTTAGTGCTCCAGTTCCCATGGCAACTGTGTTGGAGAAGATGCAGGAGCCTGGCCTGGCGGTTGCTGGGGGAGCTCTGGCTGCTGGCCACGTGACTTCGATTCAGGCCTGAGTGTTCAGATGCTCAGGGACTTTCCATTAACAGGGAGCACTGGATTTGAACCTAATTGAAAATGTAGTTACTGGGAAGAAAAGCATACACTGGAGTTGTGGTAATAGCAAGATAGCCCTCCAATACTTGAAGTTAGTTCTCACTTTCCTTTTCTTCCCTCTCCCCACTGAGAAGGAGGTTAAAAAGCAGGAGATAGAAAGTTAGTGGGAGGGATCCTCACCACTCGGTCCTTTGTCAAAGGGGCTGAAAGAGTAACTGGGGTATAGACCCATTAGCATATTTAAAGCCTCAGCCTAATTGATTGCTTTGGCCTCCATTGAAGAAGGTTGTGTTCGTCACAGGGGGAGGGGCTGCTTGGAGGCCAGAAGAGGAGTAGAATGGGTCAAGGTCAGTGAACGTTCCCCTCACCACTAAGGGAGAATATAGATGAGTATTCATCTGATCTGGGAGAGGGAAGAAGAGCTTTAAGTAATAAGTTCTTTCCCAATAAGTAAAAAGAGGCATATTTTACTTTTATAATTAGGAAAATCATCTCTACTTAAGACAAGGAGGGGGATAACCAGAAGAACATGTCATTCTTTGAAAGGGAAGTGATTAAGAATCACAGAACAAGCATCATCAGTTCAGACAGCTACAAAAGTGGCTCACCGAAGGGACAGTTTGAAAATGTCCTGCTTATTGTACTGGGGAGGTGGAAATGGAGTGTCTCCTAAAGCTTATTGAACTCGCCTAAAAGCAGCCAGTTTAGAACAACCTACCAAATGGTACTAGAACTTGTCATTGACGTGTGCAAGCAGGATTACTCTGCTTCCTATACAGCAAAAAGAGAGGACTATAGCAGAGAATGGGTTGTGGAGTCTCCTTGGAAGGAGGGCTATGCTGTATCCCCAGTACCCAGAGCAGACCTGGGTGCTCAGTAAGAATGTGCTCAGTAAGGCCTTTCTTGAGAGTCCCTTGGACAACAAGGAGATCAAACCAGTCAATCCTAAAGGAAATCAACCCTGAATATTCATTGGACGGACTGATGCTGAAACTGAAGCTCTGATACTTTGGCCACCTGATGTGAAGAGCTGACTCATTGGAAAAGACCATGATGCTGGGAAAGATTAAGGGCAAGAGGAGAGGGGAAAACAGAGGATAAGATGGTTGGATGGCATCACGACTCAAAGGACATGAGTTTGAGCAAGCTCTGGGAGATGGTGAAGGACAGGGAAGCCTGTTGTGCTGCAGTTCATGGGATTGCAAAGAGTCAGACACGACTTAGCGACTGAACAACAACTACAATAAGTGAGGCCTTGCTGAAGATTCTGTGAGGCTCTTAATGATGACCAAGTCCTTAGGGGGGGGGTCTCTGCTCTCAAGCTGCCTTCAAGGGACTCACCAGAGGTGGGGGGCAGACATATTCTGTGTTTCTGTAGATGGTAAGACTGTTCACTTCTCCCACAAACATTGCTTGAGACTTATTATTTGTTGAGCATGAGATGGGAGTAGAGGAGTGGACCCCCAAATGAGAATCTTATTACAAAAAAGCCTATAAAGTTCCCAGTTTGGGAAAGATTATATGCAACTTGTGAAAGAAGCTGCTTTTGAGATGGGCTTTGAAAGTTGAGTAGAAGTTCAAGAGGCAGATGTAGACAGGGATGTAGACATGAGAATTGAAGTGAAGGCAAAGACATGTGAGCGGGTGAGATGATCTCCTAGGCCTTTTTCAGCTCTGCCAGTCTGGTTCTGAATTTCAGCTTCATCTTAAGCAATAATATCTCTGTAAAATCATGGCTTTGATATGCTTCTTATTATTTTCTCTAGTGCATGGAAAAATATAAGGAAAAGTTCCCCTATACCTCTGGGAGGCATTTCAACTCATGAAAGTGGTTGAGGTTCCAAGTTTTGGGAAATTGTGCCAAAGGTGATAAGGAGCCACTGAGAGCTCTATCTCCAGAATTGAGAACACTGGATGGGGAGAGAATGAAGACAGGCAACTTGGTCGGGAGGCTCTTGTAAGAATCTAGTGAAGGGGGTGGGGGTGGAGCGGCCCTCAACTCTGAAGAAATGGCCCAGAAGCCTGGTGTGTGTGGAGAGAAGTGACTGACTAAAGAATAGGTTCCTAATTCCTGGTTTGCTGCACTCAATTCCTAATGAGGCAGGGCTCACATTCAATTCTGGCCATTATGTTCTTTCCAACATGGAAGAGTATTGTTTTTCATTTCCCTTCCCCAATTTGGGACACACTGTTACAGCTGTTTAAATAAGGTGCCAATCAGACTGGGCAATGGCAGGAAATGTTTCCCCACAGGAAAGGCTCACATCAGATCCCTGCTGCCTTTGGCTAGTAGAAATCAAGCCATCTCCAAAAGAGGCCAAGAGGCCAGACCACAGCAGCACCTTCAACAGGTGTTAATAGAGAGAAAATTCTCCTTTTCAGTTAGCAACCTGGAAATGGAGTGTCCGCAGAGGGGCTGCAGGGAGCAGGGTAGTGACATGTTCCCAGTTCTGCTACTTGAGCAGTGTGGAGGGAAAGCCCAGAGAGATGGGTGGCTCGGAGGAGGACACCAGCTGCCTTTTCCATTTACAACCTGGAGCAGGGGCTTCCCTCCTCACACACAGGAAAATGCCAAGCTTCAAAACCACCAGGGCATCAGCCTGGAGTTGGAGAGGCAGGTGACAGTGACCCTGAAGGAATGGGAGAGGGACATGGGGAGAAGATGGACTGGCAGGGCAGGAGTGGGGAGGGTCACAGAGTAGCCAGGTCCCTGTCCCTCTCTCTCCTGTACTTCCAAGCCCACTTCCTTCAGTTGAGACTCCTAGCTTTGTTCCAAAAGTTGTGTGGCCTCCAGGCAGCTCCCAGGAGGGTTGGCTTGGTGGCCTCCTGGCACCTCTGTGAGATAACTGAGGCTTGCTTCTCTCCCTTTCAGTTTCCAACCCTTTCAGTGCCTGACCTTGCACACAAGTGAGCTCACTCTCATTCCTCCTCAGTGTCAGGCACTGGGGACAGAAACTGGGAACTGGGCATCCAGTCAGGCATGCCTCCAGAGGTCCAAGAGCCCGGCTTTCTCAGAGGGTGATAGGCACACATGTTGCTCCTCGTCCCATCACACTGGAAGCACCAGGAGAGCAGGGCCCCAGCTGGGCTCAGCCACGAGTCAGGGCCTGGCCCAGACGTAGTGGGAATGTGATTTATATTTTCAGTTTCTTGAAGAAATTATTAAAAAAAAAAAACAATGCAAAATGAGATCCACGCTCACCAAACTTCCTTTCCAAGCAAGAATCAAGAGGCTTTCTTTATGTCGGAGTTTTTTCAAGCTGCTGAGATAAATACTGTGTCAAGTGCATTAAGAACCAAGAGGGGGCTTTGCCTAGAGGTATCTGGGATGGCTTCCAGAGAAGAGGTCACTGAGGCAAACTGTGAGGAATAAATGAGGTTTTCCAAGGTGGAGAGGAACACTGTGGTTAGGTGTAGGGAATGGTAGCATGACCAACGGTGTATAGGTAACAGATCAGGATGCATGATTGGAGACCTGCAATTAGAAGACTCTGCTGGAAGCAAATGGTAGGGGATGATATTGGAAAGGCTGCCTGGACGCATCCTGTGGAGGGCCTTAAATTCCAGCTGGAGGAATAAACCAGGAATGCATTGTGGAGAAGGAAATCTTAACTAAAGACTGACCTGGCAGTGACATAGGAGAAGCAAGAGAGAGCTGGGTCAGCTAGGAGGTGATCCTGTGGCATGACATTATCTGGGACGTGCTGTCATTGTGGGAAATGATGTTGACATAGGGGAAGAGGTTCTCTCGTATGTTACTGGTGGAAATGTAAATGGGCACAGCCATCTTAAAGAGCAGTTTTGCAATATGTAGACATACCCCTCAAGCCCGCAATCTGACTTCTAGGTACATACAGTTGAAATTTCTACATGTACGTGGAGAAATATGCACAAGAACATTAACTGCAGCATAGTTCGCAATGGTAAGAAATAGAAACAACCTAAGTTTCTGTCACTGGGGATTAGAGAAGCAGATTTTACTATGCATTTGATGGTATACCATGTAGCAGTTACCATGAACAACCCACATCTATATGTGTAAAAAGAATAGAGACCAAAAATACAGTGCTGAGTAAAAAAGGTAAATTTTAGAGAGCTACTTCACAAAGAATATTACTTATGACAAATTTTAAGTGTATAATATACGCACCATATATCGACACATAAACATGGCCGAGATATGCATTATGGTCAAGGCAAGGAAGGATGGGACTGAGAGGACAGGACAGGGACTTGGGTGGGATATGTAATGTGTCATTTTGCTAGAAAAAAAATCTCAGGCAAACATGACACAAATGTTAACATTTGTTCATTTTGGGATGAGAGACAGAGCTGCCCACTACCACATTCAACCAGTTAAAAGCCCACAGACCTGTACTGAAGGACATCACAGCCACAATTAGGAAAAACAAGAGGAAAAATGATCCCACAGTTTCTAATAAAAGCCATTTTACAGAGCCTGGGTTCAGTGCCACACGTGCCTGCACCCAGCTTCACTAGCTTTCAGTCAAGAAAACAGTAAATAAAAAGTGAACAAAAGTGACCCAAGGTGGAGAACTATGATTTGGAACATACTGCCAGGCCTGGATGCAAAGGTACTTGGAGAGCAAAGTTTATACATATATTCCCCACATGAGAATCAGCTTCACCCTGCAGGGTGTCTGAGTGCCATAGCCAAGGTGGCAGGTCCAGCCTTTGCAGGGACCACGAGGAGGGCTTCCGGAGAAAAAGGAGAATAGGAGAGCTTTTGGGTCATCAGATCAAGAGAGAAGGACGGTGAAATCAAAGGGAATGTGATCTTGCTAGAACTAGAAGGTGAGCTCCAGCAAGATGTGCTCACTGATCTGTCCCCAGTGCCTAGAAAAGTGCCTGGCACAGAGGAAATGCTCACTATGTGCTAAGTGAGCGAAAGGGAGTGCTGGAAAGGAGAAGTCTTGAGTGTCCCCACCCTGTGTCATTTTGATTGCCTAAGTCACTGGATTTCAGATGTGCCAAAGCAGCTGCTCGCAGTGTTTCCAGGGAAGGTTTCCTGCTGCCTAAGATAGGAGCTGGAGACCAGGTTTCAGGCATCAGCAGAAGGAACGGTGATAGAGCTACAGAGAGTAAGGCTCCAGGAAGAGGAAAGAACCAGTAGGCTCAGGCAGGAAGTGTCCCTAAAAAATGTATGGGGAGGGGGCTCTTAGAAGCAAAATGGATACCAGAGAGAATAAGGGAGGGAGGATGGTCTTATGCCCATAAGGCACTGCTAGCTCCTAATGGCACCCTTGCACAGATTTGAGAAAGGTGCCTTCTCTAGCTGATGCACAATTTAGAGAGCTGCTACGCTTCAAGGAGAGTTTGGGTAAATGGCCCCCAGAAGCAGGCTGGATTTCAGTCCCTATTTGCTTGGGCACCCTTGTGCAGGTGCAGGGCACAACTTGCCATAGGCAGCAGTCCTGATCCCCATACCAGCCCTCAAGACAACCAGTTTATTCCTAGTCTCCCATCATTCTGCAACTCATTGCCACCTGCCGAGGGAACTGTCACCATCCTTGCTGCCATCCCTGTTTCACAGCCCCTGCCAGGCCATCTTGCCCTGGAACACAGCAGGCCCTTCCTTGGCACGAAGGTAGGTGGAGCCAACATAAGAAAATCAGTTCTTGGGTGAATTTTGAATATTATTCTAAAAGCAAGGAGTCTGTGTTCTATTATCAGGAACATCTCAACTGCCTCTGTTAGGGAGGTACACGCTTCTCTACCCTCCCAACAGAGGTCATGTAAAGTCCAAAGAGGCAGAGGCTAGAAAAAGCTGCTGCACTCCCTGGTGTTGCCTAAACGAAATGCTGATGACATTTCTGCCACTCTGAAGAAGAAATAAAAGGCTCGCCTACCACCATCCCCATGTGAGCTTTTGAGGGTGCCAGAACATCTACACTGGAAACAGTGGGCATAGAGCATCAGCCCTCTCCCCAATTGCAGTAGGACCATGTCGTCCCTTCTCAAGCAAGAGAATACGAACTCTTAATTCTGAGAAAGTGGTAGCCATCAGATGGGAACTCTGTCACTCTGCCCCTCCCACCAACAAAGTTATCTGTATTTGCTTTTTGTGAGTTCCTTTCTCCCCGAATGATGACAGATCCTTCGTCTTTCTCAAGGTTGCCCCTGTTCACCTTTATTTTGGATGGCATCCCATCCTATTAACTACCTTTCCTTAAACCCAAGTGGTGGAAAGTGAATCCCTGTGCCTCCACTTCCTCATCTGTATTATGGAAAGAAAATAATATCTACTGTATAGAGTTGTTGTGAGGATTGAGTGAATTAATCCACATAAAGTGTCTAGCTTAGTGCTTGTCATAGAATCGGCACTCAATAAATATTGCTTATCATCATCGTCATCATCTTGAGTGTGAAGGGCACAGTGAAGGGCAATGAAGTGTCAATGGCACTGAACCAGGGTCTGGACAGCCAAGTCTGGGTTGGATAGCTCAGGGTTTGTTTCAGGATGGAAGCCCTACACTGAAGGCTCCTGGCCACTGCCAGGCTGGATCCTGGGGCCCTCAGAGTGCATTCTTCTGCATGCCAAAGTTGGCAACCCTTTCCTCCTGACACTCTTGGCTTCCCATCTTGCCTCCTCTTCACCGTCCTTTGGCTTAATCTCCTGATCTGAACTGACTGGGCAACCAAGGGCAGCTAGCACTAGGAGCTGGCCTCAGGTGCCATGCTGCATCCAGGCACACCTTCTCTGTGCCCAGTCCAGCATGCTGTACCTCACAATGGTTGGGAGAAATCTACCAATGCTTCTCATCCTGAGACACTTGGGACTCCCTGGAACCCAATATGGGGAGACAACTAATGAGCTAAAAAACGTACAGTCAGGGCCAGGCTCAATATAGGCAGAGAAGATTTGGAGAGCAAGTGAAAGGCCCAGAAGTGTCTCCTCTATTATTCAGTGGCTGTTGCCTAAAGGTCTACCATTAGAAAGCTTTATTCTATGGCCACATCCATTGTTCCCAGTGAGAATGCAAAGGCCCTGAGAATGGGAACACAGCCAATGTTGATGGCTTTAGTAGAACAGTTTACTGAGCAAAGTCTCTGCAAACTGAGACACAATGGATGCCAGCTCCCTTCTCCCCATGCTTGGTCTGCCAACATTTACTGAGAAATACTCAAACACAATTAAGGGCAGTATAATGGAGGAGATCCCTTGGGGGAAGCATGAGGGAAAGTGGGCTCCTGGGTATTTCAGGATGGTGGGCAAAAAGGATGATGAAGTGAGTGTGTATAAGAAGGAGGGAACTAAGGGGGCAGCCATGTTTCAGCTTTACCACTTTCAGGATGAACAACAGCTGGAGTGTATGCATGTGACATTGCATTTTGAAAAAAAAAAAACCCTGGAATTTTAATACCAGCTCTGCCACTTATTAGCTGTGTGACTTTGGGGAAGTCATTTAACCTCTCTGAACCTCTGTTTTCCCATTTGTATAACCCTGATAATAATAACAATACTAAATTGGTAACATTGTTTTTGGGCTTAAATTTGTATAAGAGAAACTAGCCTGCACAGGAGAACTCATTTATTTGTTACATCTAAATTTTGTTCTGAGCCAGCACTAGGGGCTTTGCCAGCAAGGTAAAGACATTGAGAAGCAGAAATACAGGGCGAAGGTGACCCCTAAACCCCTCTCTTTGTAGTGTCTGTCCTTGAAATGTCACCAGAGAAGGGAACATAATCCTCAGCCCAGGATTTGGGAGCCAGAATCCAGAAGGCATGGCCCATTTATCAGTGCCACCAGACTCTCAACTTTAATAAGCTTTCTGCATTCATAACCACAGGAAGAGGAGGAAGTGGGCCAGATTCCTTAACGATCATGAATACTGCCAGCTCACTTTTATATTGGCAAAGTGCATTCGTGATCACTCTGATTAGTTCATTCTCACATCAGCCCTCAGGGAGCTCAGAGTATTTTTCTTTTTGTTTAAAGATGTGGGAATTGGGAAGCACAAGATTTCTGCCATTTCCAACACCTGGCCTGATCAAAGCCTTCTTCTGGGTATGTGGAGTTGCCTTAGTACTGTGAGAATTTTAGGGATGGCTTTTTAGGGTCGATACTTTTCCAGGAAGATAGGCTGCCTTGTGTCGTCTAAGAGACTCAGTGTTTTACCTATCACATGGGGCTGTGGGCAGGCCTAGGAGAAAAGAAACTCCAAACCTTAAAAGGCTAGGAATGCAGGGCCCAGGGAGATAGGGGAACGGACCAATGAAAGCACTTAGCAACATCCAAAGACCAATGGTGGATGAGCCCCACTGTTTCCATGAGGCAGCCTTGATTATCATTGGCTATGAACAAGAAACTGTCTCCCTGGATTGGGAACAGGGAGGTGGGGTCTGCAGCTCTCTTTAGGTACTTATACCTGTTCATGGAGGGGGCTTAAGAAAGCTATGGGAGCTCCCACTCAGACCTTGGCATCCATAAGTTCTCAGTCATATTAAAACAAACAAACAAACACACACACTAAAGCAGTTTTAGCAGACTTTTGCCATTGCCAGGTCTGTAAAAATGCAAATTGTGCAGGCCATAGGCATGTGGTCTGTACATGATATAAAAAGGCACACATGGTCATCTTTAAACTCTGAGTGAAGGAAAAGCTATTCATATGTCAGTCCCTGCCTGCCCCAAGCCTATCTCAGTCAGCAAGGATGATCAGCTCAAACTTGGCCCAGCTCTGGAATCAATGTGAACCCAGCCTGACAGGGCACTAGGAGGTTCCTCCTCAGCAAGCAGTATGAGGGGGCACTGCAAAAAGCATGTGCTGCCCTGGGCACTGCACCTAAGGCTGCGAATGAGCTGAGCCCCAGAGACCATGGGGGCCTCCCAGCTTCCACTGCCCCTGTATCCCCACCAGAAGGGGCTGGTTTTCCTGACCAGCCATTGTGCCTGGGGCCACTGTCCTTGATCTATCTATCAGCTTCACCCCCTACCCAGGTGACCTGCCATCTAGTCCCGAGTCTTAGCTGGCTGCTGGGGAGCCAGTTGGCAGGTTTGGCTCCTGCCAGTCCCTTCCTTCCCTCAGTGTCGGAACTGTGCTTAGACCCCATGCCCTGTGTGGGCTTGTGGGATGGGTGACTAGATTCCCACTGAATGCCAAGGCCTGCTCCCCACCCTTCCTAGATATTGCATTCTGTATCAAATCTGCCTTGAGTTTCCCCTACACCCTTTAGACATTGTCCTCAGACTGATTTTCACGCCCTGGCTGGGTTGTTTTTTAATTTCAGCACCTACTGTGTGCTAGAAGGGGCTTCCCAGATGGCTCAGTAGTAAAGAACCTGCCAGCCAATGCAGGAGACATAAGAGACGTGGGTTTGATCCCTGGGTCAGAAAGATCCCCAGGAGGAGGGCATGGTAACCCACTCCAGTATTTTGCCCAGAGAATCCCACAGACAGAGGAGCCTTGGGGGCTACAGTCCCTAAGGTTGCAAAGAGTCAGACATGACTGAAGCAACTTAGCACGCATGCATGCATGTGCTAGAAGCTGGGAAGGTTGCTGGGTTCTAGTTGTCCCTGCCCCCCACCCTCCCATCCAGAGCCAGCTCGGACCCTGATGGCCACAACGTAGGAGTTTCTAGCCTGATCTATAGTCAGAGCCACCCCATTTAGGAGTTGTTCCATGAACCATTCTCCTTATACAATCTGGAGAGTTCTGTGGGGGCCCAAGCCACACTGGGATGGGGGTGGGAGGGGCCCACTGACAAGGATACTGCTTGATTCTCACACTAAAGGGGGTTTGAGTCCTTGTTTAGGGGGCAGTACCTTCCCTTCCATTCAATGGGAGGAAGAGTTCCAAAACTGGGAGGGACTGGGATTCAGTCTGATGTCCTAAATCCTGGTCTCTTGCTGTGTTGGATGGGTCCCTGAGAGGGTAACAGGCAGGAAGGCCAGCGGTCTCCAAATGGAGGATATAGTTTGCAAGCATCAGACATTTTTTATCTCTTTCTTAAGCGGCAGGAGGAAACAAACTAGTGTTATATTTTTTCCCTTCTCTATACACATTTAAAAAGGGGTTTCTCTTAAAATTCTGTGTTGCCATAATGACACCTGGTTTCACCTGAACTTAACTTTTCTCAAACGTTGAGCTAACCAATGCATTTTTCTTATAGAAATGTTTGTCTTAAGCTATGTTAATGTGCTATGTATTTACCCTAGACTCTGTCTTCAAGTTGCTTCCGCCTAAAGGCTCAGAACTGACTTGACAAACCAGTATGTTATACTCATACCTTGTTCTCCTAATCTATGTTAATGAAACTATATATTTGTATGGAAATCTGCCTTTCTTCAAGATTCATGTCAATCTTTTATGGCCGAGATGACTCACCTGGTGCCAATGTTATCTCAAAATACATGTTGTGGGTGAGGGGCCCTGTGCCATTCCCTGAGTTCTGAGACATTTCCTTTCTTTAATTAGCAGATTACTGCTGCTGCTAAGTCGCTTCAGTCATGTCCGACTCTGGGAGACCCCATAGATGGCAGCCCACCAGGCTCCCCCATCCCTGGGATTCTCCAGGCAAGAACACTGGAGTGGGTTGCCATTGCCTTCTCCAGCAGACTACTAGTAGCTATATAATATCTGGCTAAAGAAAGAGGAGAGTGAAAAAGTTGGCTTAAAGCTCAACATTCAGAAAACGAAGATCATAGCATCTGGTCCCATCACCTCATGGCAAATAGATGGGGAAACAGTGGCTGACTATTTTTCTGGGCTCCAAAATCACTGCAGATGGTGACTGCAGCCATAAAATTAAAAGACGCTTACTCCTTGGAAGGAAAGTTATGACCAACCTCGACAGCATATTAAAAAGCAGAGACATTACTTTGCCAACAAAGGTCCATCTAGTCAAGGCTATGGTTTTTCCAGTGGCCATGTATGGATGTGAGAGTTGGACTATAAAGAAAGCTGAGCACAGAAGAATTGATGCTTTTGAACTGTGGTGTTGGAGAAGACTCTTGAGAGTCCCTTGGACTGCAAGGAGATCCAACCAGTCCATCCTAAAGGAGATTAGTCCTGAATGTTCATTGGAAGGACTGATGTTGAAGCTGGAGCTCCAATACTTTGGCCACCTGATGTGAAGAGCTGACTTATTGGAAAAGACCCTGATGCTGGGAAAGACTGAGAGCAGAAGGAGAATGGGACAACAGAGGATGAGATGATTGGATGGCATCACTGACTCAATGGACATGGGTTTGGGTGGACTTCAGGAGTTGGTGGTAGACAGGGAGGCCTGGTGTGCTGCGGTTCATGGGGTCTCCCAGAGTCGGACATGACTGAGCAACTGAACTGAACTGAAAGACTAGCAGGGGGGTACTCTTTCTGCCCCCTTCTGATGTCTATGTCAGAAGCTTTCTCTATCTCTTTTATACTTTAATAAAACTTTATTACACAGAAGCTCTGAGTGATCAAGCCTTGTCTCTGGCCCCAGATTGAATTCTTCTCCTCCAGAGGCCAAGAATCCCAGTGTCTTTCATGGTTCAGCAAATAACCTTTCACCCCAAGTGTTAGGGGAAGCACACTGACTGAAACCGCCCACCCTGGCCAGGCACCATAGTAACCATTTGCATGAGTTGTTTTACAACAGGAGGTCCTGTTAAGGAACGCAGAACTAATAAGCTACCACCAACCAGAAGAGTTTGGGAAAGGTCAAAGAGACGCCACATGTCTGACCACCTTCCAGAATCCTTCTCTCTGGCATCCATCTTAGCTGAACAAGGCGTGCACCACCAGGAAGGACTCTGAGTCAGAATGATTGGCTAAAGACAACCCAGAAACTAAGCCCATCATCATAAAACCCGAGACTGCAAGCCATGTGGCAGAGCTGTTCTCCTGGGTTCCCTTACCTGACTGCTCTCCATCCACTCGGGTGCCCTTTCCCAATAAAATCTCTTGTTTTGTCAGCACATGTGTCTCCTTGGACAATTCATTTCTGAGTGTTAGACAAGAGCCCAGTGTCGGGCCCTAGAAGGGGTCCCCCTTCCTGCAACACAAGCATGTGAGAACCCAAAGAGCCATGATGTCTTCCACTGCTACCATGTTGGCACCAGATATCTGCTTCTGCTTCTTCTTTGGATTCATGATTGGTTCTCACTTTCCCCACTGTGCTTGTCTGCCTTGAGTTTCAGTCTGCCAGACCTAAGCTTGACCTGTGTCCCTTCAGCTCCAGTCTCTTGTCTTCTATGACCATAGCACTGACAGTGCCCACCTGGAACTGGCTTCCCACCAACCTCCCAATTAGCCTGGGAGCCTCTTAAGGACAGGGGCTGGGCCTCATTCATCTCTGTACCCCATCACCACCCACAGAGTGTGTGACACAAATGAGGGCTGGTAAGCGTTGACAGAAAAAATACCTGCTTCAAGTGTAGGACTAAACGAGGCTCCTCACAGCTTGGTCAGTTTATTTTGTCCCTGCAGAATCTCCACTCCTTTTCAAGAAAGGTCCTACTTAAAACTTGGATTTCCATCTGCCGAGAGCACGAGAAGGACAAAGGCTTAGGAACACAAGCCCTAGGTAAGATAGTAAGTAAACATTTGCCAAAATAATCAACTTGTGTATGGTCCAAGAGGGACAGGGACCTCGTTGCTCAAAAGGAAGCCTCAGGGAGTCTCAATGCACAGTAACCTCTGAGGATACGGGCCCTGGAGTAAAGAGTGCTGAAATGTGCACAGGGGGTCTAAAGAAGTCATTTGTGAGGGAACAAGGTGTAACAAAGAGTGTACAGGCCTGAGGCCAGAGTACCTAGGCTCAAATCTTAGCTTTGTGGAGAATGTGGTCCACTGGAGAAGGGAATGGCAAACCACACCAGTATTCTTGCCTTGAGAACCCCATGAACAGTATGAAAAGGCAAAATGATAGGATACTGAAAGAGGAACTCCCCAGGTTGGTAGGTGCCCAATATGCTACTGGAGATCAGTGGAGAAAGAACTCCAGAAAGAATGAAGGGATGGAGCCAAAGCAAAAACAATACCCAGCTGTGGATGTGACTGGTGATAGAAGCAAGCTCCGATGCTGTAAAGAGCAATATTGCATAGGAACCTGGAATGTTAGGTCCATGAATCAAGGCAAATTGCAAGTGGTCAAACAAGAGATGGCAAGAGTGAAAATTGACATTCTAGGAATCAGCGAACTCAAATGGACTAGAATGGGTGAATTTAACTCAGATGACCATTATATCTACTACTGTGGGCAGGAATCCTTTAGAAGAAATGGAGTAGCCATCATGGTCAACAAAAGAGTCCAAAATGCAGTATTTGGATGCAATCTCAAAAACGACAGAATGATCTCTGTTCGTTTCCAAGGCAAACCATTCAATATCACAGTAATCCAAGTCTACGCCCCAACCGGTAACGCTGAAGAAGCTGAAGTTGAACGGTTCTATGAAGACCTACAAGACCTTTTAGAAATAACACCCAAAAAAAGATGTCCTTTTCATTATAGGGGACTGGAATGCAAAAGTAGGAAGTCAAGAAACACCTGGAGTAACAGGCAAATTTGGCCTTGGAGTACAGAATGAAGCAGGGCAAAGGCTAATAGCGTTTTGCCAAGAGAATCCATTGGTCATAGCAAACACCCTCTCCCAACAACACAAGAGAAGACTCTACACATGGACATCATCAGATGGTCAACACCGAAATCAGATTGATTATATACTTTGCAGCCAAAGATGGAGAAGCTCTATACGGTCAGCAAAAACAAGACCGGGAGCTGACTGTGGCTCAGATCATGAACTCTTATTGCCAAATTCAGACTGAAATTGAAGAAAGTAGGGAAAACCACTAGACCATTCAGGTATGACCTAAATCAAATTCCTTATGATTATACAGTGGAAGTGAGAAATAGATTTAAGGGACTAGATCTGATAGATAGAGTGCCTGATGAACTATGGACAGAGGTTCATGACATTGTACAGGAGACAGGGATCAAGACCATCCCCATGGAAAAGAAATGCAAAAAAGCAAAATGGCTGTCTGGGGAGGCCTTACAAATAGCTGTGAAAAGAAGAGAAGTGAAAAGCAAAGGAGAAAAGGAAAGATATAGGCATCTGAATGCAGAGTTCCAAAGAATAGTGAGAAGAGATAAGAAAGCCTTCCTCAGCAATCAGTGCAAAGAAATAGAGGAAAACATTGGAATGGGAAAGACTAGAGATCTCTTCAAGAAAATTAGAGATACCAAGGGAACATTTCATGCAAAGATGGGCTTGATAAAGGACAGAAATGGTATGGACCTAACAGAAGCAGAAGATATTAAGAAGAGGTGGCAAAAATACACAGAAGAACTGTACAAAAAAGATCTTCATGACCCAGAAAACCACGATGGTGTGATCACTCACCTAGAGCCAGACATCCTGGAGTGTGAAGTCAAGTGGGCCTTAGAAAGAATCACTACACACAAAGCTAATGGAGGTGATGGAATGCCAGTTGAGCTATTTCAAATCCTGAAAGATGATGCTGTGAAAGTGCTGCGCTCAATATGCCAGCAAATTTGGAAAACTCAGCAGTGGCCACAGGACTGGAAAAGGTCAGTTTTCATTCCAATCCCAAAGAAAGGCAATGCCAAAGAATGCTCAAACTACTGCACACAATTGCACTCATCTCACACACTAGTAAAGTAATGCTCAAAATTCTCCAAGCCAGGCTTCAGCAATACATGAACTGTGAACTTCCAGATGTTCAAGCTGGTTTTAGAAAAGGCAGGGGAACCAGATATCAAATTGCCAACATCTGCTGGATCATCGAAAAAGCAAGAGAGTTCCAGAAAAACGTCTATTTCTGCTTTATTGACTATGCCAAAGCCTTTGACTGTGTGGATCACAAAAAACTATGGAAAATTCTTCAAGAGATGGGCATACCAGACCACCTGACCTGCCTCTTGAGAAACCTATATGCAGGTCAGGAAGCAACAGTTAGAACTGGACATGGAACAACAGACTGGTTCCAAATAGGAAAAGGAGTACATCAAGGCTGTATATTGTCACCCTGATTATTTAATTTCTATGCAGAGTACATCATGAGAAACGCTGGGCTGGAAGAAGCACAAGTTGGAATCAAGATTGCTGGGAGAAATATCAATAACCTCAGATATGCTGATGACACCACCCTTATGGCAGAAAGTGAAGAGGAACTCAAAAGCCTCTTGATGAAAGTGAAAAAGGAGAGTGAAAAAGTTGGCTTAAAGCTCAGCATTCACAAAACGAAGATCATGGCATCTGGTCCCATCACTTCATGGGAAATAGATGGGGAAACAGTGGAAACAGTGCCAGACTTTATTTTTTGGGCTCCAAAATCACTACAGATGGTGACTGCAGCCATGAAATTAAAAGATGCTTACTCCTTGGAAGGAAAGTTATGACCAACCTAGATAGGATATTCAAAAGGAGAGACATTACTTTGCCAACAAAGGTTAGTCTAGTCAAGGCTATGGTTTTTCCTGTGGTCATGTATGGATGTGAGAGTTGGACTGTGAAGAAGGCTGAGTGCCGAAGAATTGATGCTTTTGAACTGTGGTGTTGGAGAAGACTCTTGGGAGTCCCTTGGACTGCAAGGAGATCCAACCAGTCCATTCTGAAGGAGATCAGCCCTGGGATTTCTTTGGAAGGACTGATGCTAAAGCTGAAACTCCCGTTCTTTGGCCACCTCATGTGAAGAGTTGACTCATTGGAAAAGACTCTGATGCTGGGAGGGATTGGGGGCAGGAGAAGGGGACAACAGAGGATGCGATGGCTGGGTGGCATCACCAACTCGATGGACGTGAGTTTGAGTGAACTCCGGGAGTTGATGATTGACAGGGAGGCCTGGCGTGCTGCAGTTCATGGTGTTGCAAAGAGTCGGACACGACTGACCGACTGAACTGAACTGAACTGGGTGACTTTGGCAATTTCCTAAGGAAATGTCATTGTCTATTTCCTCATGTGTAAAATGGGAACAGTAACATCTGCTTCATCAAGTTAGCACAAAGGTTACAAATAATATGCGGAAACTACCTTATAACCTGGAACATTCTCCAAAAATGGCATATATTAGTAACATAATTAATAATGTTTGGTATATGATTGATTCTGACACACAAAGTTTAACCTGGTTAATTTGCAGAGACTTCAAGCAGGATCTTCAGGGTGGAATTATGTGTGTAGGAACGTTATATTTTCTAGGAAACTGAATTTAGGATAGTGAATGAGGTGACAGCAAACTGGCTATTTATTATGTCTCATGGGGTGGAGTGCATGCTTGCCTCCCTCAAGCCAACTATGGGCATGCCAGTGGCAGCACCAAGCCCAACCTTCCTCTCTCTCCCCCACCACCTTGCATATCTAGCTCAGGCCTGGCACAAAGCAGATGCATGATGGGAGAGGGCAACCAGAGAATTCTGGACAGAAGTGACTCAACTTGGGTCTGTGAGAGCTCTGAATTACATGTTTTCACTTGGTTCATTCATCCATCTGTTCACTTATGCAATAAAGCACCTTCCATGCCCAAGGCACACAGTAGGTCCACACCTTCAACTCAGGCCCAGTGCTCTCTGCTCACTCTACAGAGTCCTTGCAACTCCTTTGGGTTCAGGAACTGTCTTCTTGACTGGATACCCTGTTCAGCTTTGATTTTCAGCTTCTTCCCAAGATTCTGCTTCTTAAATCCTCCTTGGGGCTCCTCTCATCACTGCTTACAAATAGGTGTGCTATATAGTTCCTACCCACTCTCCAGCTCCAGGATATCCCACCCTGGCCTGGCCCTGACACCTCAGGCTCTTAATGACCTGAAAAAGGGATTAGGATTGAGGAACAATTCACAGACAAAGAGAACAGAGCACCTGAGCCCCGCTCTCAGGGAAGACATGGATGGGGGGCAGAGTAGAGCAAAGAAACAGTGAGGCCAGGAAGTCAGCTGGCCTCTCTTAGACTCCTACTGGGGGTGAACAGGGACCACTAGTCTCTCACCTGAGCCGCATACTGGGCCACCCATCCCACTGCATCCCCACAGAAGCTTGAAGTCCACTGAGTGGAGTTTCAGGCTTTTGTTGCAAAAACTAGTTCACTCTCCTGACCCTGTGCGTTGAACACATCCTAGATGTTTTCCAGCTGAAATAACACAGACTAGGGATCAGACAGACTGGGAGGGGAGAGAAGAACATCCAGGGGCAAGGCCTGATGGGGTGGCTTCATCCATGATGCCTGCAAGGACTTTGTCCCCAAGCAAGGCCTCCAGTCTCCACTCCAGGTCAGCCTACCCCCTCTTAGCTGAAAGAAAGCACTTGTGCTCTGTGGCAGCTGTATGCTTCTGTCAGGGCTGGCAAGCCTCACAGAGGAGACCAGAACTGAGGGGTGAGGGGAAAAGAGAAGGCAAGCAGCATCCTGCGTGGGCAGCTTCTTAGAGAAGTCCTCACCATGCCATTCTTGAACTCCTTTTGTTTTCCATCCTATCCCACCCCTAGCCTGCTGAGAATCACTAGCTGAGGGCCAGGATGAGATGAGTAAATAAGCCAGACACTGTTTTCACCCAGAAAGGGAAAGAGGGAGGTGATATGAAATCCTCCTCCTATTTTTTTTTCTTCTCCAACTTCTTGAATATCATTTTATGCTGTCTGCTGTTTGAAAGCTGAGTTTGAAAGTCAGGTGGACATATTTCTCCATCACCCAGGAGTAGGGCTACTTGTAGAGGGGAAGGATAGGGATCTGGGCCTGGTGTTTCTTCCCTGCTCCCTCTGCTCTCCATGTTATAGTCATATCAGAGGCCATGAAGGACTGGCCAGTGGAGATGTTTTCATGGTGTAGCTTACACATTTGAAATCACTGTCAGCATTGAAAAGTGAAAATATTTTACATTAAAAATATTAATTTCTGACATCTTGAAAAACTGGAAAATGTGGCAGCACTGGGCCAATAATTCCAGATGACAATGAGTAGCAGAGCTCAGAAGCAGCAGTCCCCTTGGGACTTACTGTCCAGTTTCCCACCATCCCCATACTTCCCTTTGGTGCTCCAGGCATGGAGGGCCACTTACCATGTTCGTGCTAGTCTTTGTTTGTACACGACCTGTTCACTCACTTATATTAACTTCCTGGGTCCTCTCAGCACTTCAACTGAGATCTCTGATTTACATTGAACTACTTATTATTTCCAAAACACGCCTCCATGTTTGCCTTTATTCTACCCTCGGCATGGAATGCCACCCCATAGCCTACCTAGAAAATGTCTACCAATCCTTTATGACCCAACTGAAGCCTCATCTCTGCTCTGAAGTCTTCCTTAACTTATGCAAGCAGAGCTGGGGATTTCCTCCTTTGAAATCTTGCATTGAGGCCAATGCTACACCATTATCATTTACCTACTGGATGATAATTGTGCATTTATATGTCTGGTTCTGCTACTAAACTGTGTGTTCCTTGAGACCAGAGACTATGTCTTCCTTATTCTTGAATCGCCAGCTCTGAGCAAGGGGCCTGGCACACAGGAGACACTCAAATGCTTGTTGAATAAATTATGGAATGGCTGACTGAAGGGATGAAAAGGGAGTTATAAAGTGCTTATTCAACATTCCAGTATTCATGGGCTTCCCTGGTGGCTCAGACAGTAAAGAATCCGCCTGCAGTGCAGAAACCTGGGTTCGATCCCTGGGTTGGGAAGATCCCCTGGAGGAGGGCATGGCAATCCCACTCCAGTATTCTTGCCTGGAGAATCCACATGGACAGAAGAGGCTGGCAGGTTACAGTTCATGAGGTCACAAAGAGTCAGACACAACTGAGTGACTAAGCACAGCACTGCACACTCAATATAGATACTGCCCCTTGATGGGGACCAGAGGCAAATTGGGTGGTACCAGAGCAATTCTAGATTCCCTGAAGTCAATCTCATTTGGCATCAACTGTTTGGTACTGAGCCTGCCACATTCTAAGTGCTCATGGACGAAAAGAATGGAGCTCATCTGACCAAGAAGAGTGACACCTAAACTTTAGTTTGGAGTTGGTGTTCCAGGGGCCACCTCACATCACTCTGGTTTAGAATCCTGCCTCCAGCACATCCCAGCTCTGGGACCCTGAACAAATGACTTAATCTTTCTGAGGTTCAACATCCAGACCAGAAAAAAAAATAAAATCATAATACCACATCATCACAGAGTAGGTATGAGGTGTAAACAAGATATCTCTAGGTCAAGTGACATGTTGCAGACAGTTAAAATGTTGGACCCTTTGTTGGTCTAGGTTAGTAAGGAGCATGTGCATGTGTAAGAATGAGTGGGTATGGTATATAACACATAGGACTGTGCAGATGCGATGTGTGTTCCTATCCAGCTCCGATTCCATGGGCTACTTCAAGAGAAGATTAGGACACATCCTCTGAAAGGAAAAATTCTATTACGGGATGGTTAACAAGACCTCCAAAGAGACAGAGAAGTTCAGTTCCTCCATCAAAGGCTGCTCAGAGGCACAACGGAGCTCTGCCCCACCCACATCCCCATTTCCTAGTGCCCACAACACCCATACATATGAGTGCTACACTCAACCCATTTTGGCTGCCAATTTGGATGTTTCCTCATCTCTTTAATGAAAATGATAACAACTGCTTGGAGGGCTGGGTGGGATTGTTAATGAGACTGGACACCTGAAGCACTTAACTTGGGGTTAGTATACAAAGCAGATGCTTAGTAATCCTTAAGCCATTTCCCTTCTGTGGGGCCACAGGACTGCAGACTAACCAAAAAAAATTATGAAAGAGAGAGGGACACTGAGGACATGTCATGTTGTACACTGAAAGGGGTGGACATGAAAGTGACAAGGACAGGAGGAATTTTAATAGGACAACAATGAGATGGGGTCAAGGGGTTGAGAATGATTGAAAAAAAATGCATGTGTGGGTCCTGAATATCCACAACAACTCCACACAGGATTCAGTCCACTGATATAACCAGCTCCCACCCAACCAAAATGGGTCATATTGTGCTTAACAGACCTTTCTGGCATTTCCTATAGACACCATATGGGGGCTACTGATTGGAAATGTAGCTGCCACTGAACTTTACTAAACTTGAAGCTGGAGATTTTTTGAGAGCTTTAAAAGGCATTTCATGGTGTATTTATAATCAATGAAAAATGAGAAGAAATTTAAATGTCTAACAAGTGGAGAATGGATAAATTGTGGTACAGCAATTATGTGGAAGCTCTAATACTCTGGCCACCTGACGCGGAGAACTGACTCACTGGAAAAGACCCTGATGCTGGGAAAGATTGAAGGCAGGAGGAGAAGGGGCTGACAAAGGATGAGATGGTTGGATGGCATCACAGACTCGATGGACATGGGTTTGAGCAAGCACCGGGAGTTGGTGATGGACAGGGAAGCCTGGTGTGCTGCAGTCTATGGGGTTGCAAAGAGTTGGACATGACTAAGTGACTGAATTGAACTATATGGGATAGTATACAGCAATAAAAATCAATAAATTGCAACCCATGTATCAGCATGGATAAATCTCAAAAGCATAATGATTTATAAAAAGAAATTTGCAGAAGAATATGCATGCACAATATGATGCCATTTATACAAAGTTTAAAAACATGCATAAAACAATATATATATTTATGGATCATATGTATGTGGTGGAAGTAAAAATATATGCATGGGAATTAGAGCCAATTTGGGATACTGACTTCCTCTAGGCCAGCATGGGGTGGGGCTCACAGCTGGATCTGTAATTAGCTGTTTCTTAGAAAAGATCTGAAGCAAATGTGGCAAAATGTTAAGACTTGACATTTTCCAGTCTACTTTGCTGTATAATTTTTAAAATCTGGAGCAATAAAGTGTTTCTGGCTGCCCCTGCTTTTATCCTTTTACACACACTTCTTTTGTTGAGGGCCAGATACATACCAAGATCATTTAAGCCTTCACACAACCTTTACCTCATTTTACAAAGGAGGCACTTGAGGCTCAGACAGGTGAAATGGTTTGCCCAAAGAAAAGAAGTATGATTAGGTCCTAGGTTCCCAAACCTCATTCCCATATCCTGCACCTGAAAGTATGAGTCCTGTGCTGCCAAAGCAAACTGGGATTCTTTGAGCTTTCTGGTGGTCTGGCTTCTTAAATGGGATTGATTAGCATTTCCCAACCCTCGACCTTGTGGCAGAAGGCAATTCATGTCCAGCACCTCCCAGCCATCCACCTAGTGACAGAAGGTGGCCTAGGTAAGCCTTTTTTCCTTGATGACACTAGTAGAGATTGAGTGAAAACCCTCTTGGCATCGGGCTGTCCAGAGAGTTGGCTGGATGAGGTACTCTCCGCTTTGCAATCTTGGTATCTCTCACTGCTTACCGAGAACTTGGTGAGAGGCCTGGGGAAGCATCTTCTGCCACCACTGGGGATACCAGTAGGGATCGAGTGGGAGGCCCACAGGCATCTGGCCTAGGGAAGAGCTTTCTTCCTTCACAGGCCTGGTGTCTCCTACCCCCACACAGCAGTATCAGTCTTGGAGAACTGCATTCTACTTCCATGTGGAGCACCAATAAGGTGAACAAAAATACCAGAATAGTAGTGTAAGGGCTCTAAAAACTAAATTGTCATTGGAACCATGGCACACAGAGGTAGGCCAGGACCTACCTGTTAAACCTAAATAGAATGACTTCCTGCTAAAATACAAGATTGAAATAAGATCTAGAGTCTCCTAACATAATATTCAAAATGTCCAGGATGCATTAAAAAATTCTTATCATACCAAAAACTGGGAAAATCACAACATGAGTGAGAAAAGACAATCAGCATATGCTAACACCAGGATGAATCAGATGTTGGCATTACAAAGCAAGGATTTTAAAGTAGCCATCATAAAGTGCTTCAACAAATACTATTTAATTTTTTTAAATATGAAATTTCAACCAAAGTAACAAAAAATACAAAAAGAACCCAAAGTAAATTATAGGACTTAAAAATACAATAATAAAAATGCACTGGTTAGGCTCAGTAGAAGAAATAATATGACAGAGGCAAGGATCTATGAACTTGAAGACAACAGCAGAAATTATACAATCTGACCAGCAGAGAGAAAATAGACTAAAAAGCATGAACAGAACATCAGAGACATGGGACAATGATAAAATATCTAAGATTTATATCATCAGAGCCCCAGAAGGCAAACAGAAATAAAGGGTGAAAACTCCTCAAATTTAGTCAAAGACATAAGCCTACAGATTCAAGGTGAGCAAACCCAGATGGGATAAACTCAAAGAAATTCACACCAAGACAAGTCAAATAAACTTCTGAAAACTAAAGAAGAAGAAAAAGATCTTGAAAGCAGTTAGAGAAAAACAGTTACCCATGGTGCAAAAACAATCCAACTGACAGTAGAGTTTTCATCAGAAACCATGGAGTTAAAAAAAATGTAGCACATTTTTTCAAGTGCTAAAAGAAAAGAGCTGTCAACCTAGAATCCTATGTCCAATGAAAGTATCTTTCAGCAATGGAGGGGAAATCAAAACATCTCAGAGAAAGAAAAACTAAGAGAATTTGTTGTCAGGAGGCCTACCCTGAAAGAACAGCTAAACGAAAGTCTTTAAAGTCTTTAAAGGAAATGATTAAAGAAGGAATTTTGGAACATCAGGAAGGAAACGTAGAGTAAGTGAAAATATGGGTAAATGTTGAACTTTCTTATCTTAAATTTTCTAAATTATGGTTTATGGTTGAAACAAATTATAATACTGTCTGATATAGTTCTAAATGAATCTAGAGGAAATAGTTAAGATAATTATAAATGGAGGCTAAAAAGGATATAAAGGGAGGTAAGATTACTATATGCTTTTGAACTGTGGTGTTGGAGAAGACTCTTGAGAGTCCCTTGGACTGCAAGGATATCCAGCTAGTCCATTCTGAAGGAGATCAGCCCTGGGCTTTCTTTGGAAGGAATGATGCTAAAGCTGAAATTCCAGTACTTTGGCCACCTCATGAGAAGAGTTGACTCATTGGAAAAGACCCTGATGCTGGGAGGGATTGGAGGCAGGAGGAGAAGGGGACGACAGAGGATGAGATGGCTGGATGGCATCACTGACTTGATGGACGTGAGTCTGAGTGAACTCCGGGAGTTGGTGATGGACAGGGAGGCCTGGCGTGCTGCAGTTCATGGGGTCGCAAAGAGTCGGACACGACTGAGCGACTGAACTGAACTGAAGATTACTATATACTTCACTTGAACTAGTAAAATGACAATATCAGCAACTATGAAAAGATCTATATCTTATGAGATATCTATCTATATAGATATCTCTATCTCTATCTATAAATGCCTTCAGCAATGTTATACAAAGAGATACACTCAAAGACATTTAGATACATCAGAATGGAATTCTAAAAAATGTTCAAGTAACCCACATGAAGACACAAAAAGGAAATAGAAAACAAAAGATAAAGTGGCAGATTTAAACCCTAACATATTAATAATTATGTTAAATGTAAATGGCCTACATATTAAAGCTAAAATATAGAGATTAACAGAGTGGGCTAAAAAACATTATTCAACTATATGTTGTCCACAAGAAACTTGCTTTAAACATAACAATATAGGTAAGTTGAAAGTAAGAAGATGGAAAAAGATATGTCATGCAAACATTAATTTTAAAAATGCAAGACAGACTATATTGATATCAGATAAAGTAGACTTTAGAACAAAGAAAATTACTAGGGAAAAAGAAAGACATTACATAATGATGAACAGATAAATTTATCAGGAAGACAGCAATCCTAATTGTGAATGTATCAAGCAACAGAGCTGCAAAATACAAGAAGCAAAAACTAAAAGAGCTGAAAGGAGAACTAGATGAATCCGCAGTTATAGTTGGGGACTTAAGCACTCCATTTGCAATAACTGAAAGAACTACTTGACAAAAGCAGAAGAATCCAGCAATCCATAGGATTTAATTGACATACATTGAACACTCCACCCAACAGGAGCAGAATACATATTTTTCCAAGAATTCATGAACATTCACTAAGGTAAACCATATCCTAGACTATATATATAAATAGATCCCAGTAAGTTAAAATATTTGAAATCATATTGAGTGTATTCTCTGACTATAATGGAATTAAACTACAAGTTGATAAAAAAAACCCAAACAAGAAAATCTCCACACACTTGGAAGTTAAACAACACACTTCTAAACAATCTGTGGGTCAAAAAAGGAAGTTTCAAAAGAATTTAAAAATACATTGAACTGAATGAAAATTAAAATATAACCTGTCAAAATTTGTAGGATGCAACTACAGCAGTGCTTAGAGGGAAATTTGTGGCTTTAAATGCTTACCTTATAAAAGTGGAAAGGCCCCAGATTCATAATCTAAGTTCCTACTCCAAGAAAAGAGAAGAAAAAGAAAATAGGCCCAAAGTAAGAAGAATTGAGGAAATAATAAAGATAAGAGCAGAAATCAATGAAATTGGAAAATGAGAAAGCAATTGAGCAAAATCAAGGAAACAAAAAGCTGGTTCTTGAATGAAACAGGGATAATTGGCATAGATTTTGAAACCATTAGAAGAATAATAAATATTATAAAACAACTTTACACTCATAAATTCAACAACTTAGAAGAAATGGATCAATATCTCAAAACTACAAACTACCAAATTTCAATCAAGAAATGGATCATCTGAATAGTCCTATAATGATTTAAAATATTGAATTAAAAAAAATTATACATAATCTGTTACGGAAAACAGAAAAGGAGGGAACACTCCCCCAAATCATGTATGAGTTCAATATTACCCCAATAGCAAACTAGACAAAGATAGGACAAAATGAAACCTACAGACCAATATCCTTCATGAATTGACACATGACACAAAAATGCTTAAGAAAGTATTAGCAACAGAACTCAGCAATACAGAAAGAGAGATGCCATGACAAAGTAGATGTTTTATTCTAATGGAGGTTGACTCCAGGAATGCAAGGGTTGTTCAATATTTGAAAAATGAGTGTAATCAACAGGCTAAGGAAGAAGAATCATGAACAAATCAATTGAAGCATAATAATTTGGCAAAATCCAATACCCATTCATGATAGAAATGCTCAGAAAACCAGGAAGAGAGAGAGAACTTCCTCAACTTAGTAAAGAACACTTCCCAAAAAATCTGCAGCTAACATTAAACATAATGGTGAAAGACTGACTGTTTTCCCCTGGAGATCAGGAACAGGGCAAGGGTGTCTGTTTTTACCACTCTTACTCAACACAGAAAAGACAATTACATTTCTATATACGAGCACTGACCATGTGGGAACCAAATTAAAAAACACATAATACCATTTACAAATGTTCCCAAAAAAGCAATATTTATGTATTGAACTTGCACAGGATCTCTATGCTGAAAATTACTAAACTACTTAGGAAAGAAATCAAAGACCTAAATAAATGGAGAAACAATACTATATTCATGGATTGGAAGACTCAACATAGTAAAGACAGCAATTCTTCCAAAATTGAAGGTATAGGTTTAATGAAATTCCTATAAAAATCCCACAAGATTCTTTTGTAGATATAGACAACTTGATTCTAAAATTTATGTGGAAAGGCAGTAGGCCCTAGAATAGCTAAAAATCATCTTGAAAAGAAGAGCAGAATGGGAGGACTCTGCTTATATTATATAGCTACACTAATCAAGAGTGAGTGTTACTGGTGGAGCAATACATACACAGATCAATGAAATGGAATAGAGAACTCAGAAATATGCCCAACTGATTTTTTAAAACTTTTTATTTTGTATTGGGGTATAGCCAGTTAGCAATGTTGTGATGGTTTCAGGTGAACAGTGAAGGGACTCTCAGCCATACGTATTTATGTATCCATTCTCCCCCAAACTCCCCTCCCACCCAGTCTGCCACATAACATTGAGCCAACTGATTTTTGACAAAAGTGAAATAGCAGTTCAATGGAGGAAAAAAAAACCCTGTCAAAAAAATGGCACTGAAAGAATTGACCTCCTCGGGGGGGAAAAAAGAATCTCTAAATGGATGATGAATTAAATGTAAATATAAAAGTTTTAGGGAAAAAAGAGAAAATCTTTAGTACTGAGGGCGAGGTAAGGGGTTCTTGGATTTGACATCACAAGGACAAACCGTAAGAAGAAAATCTGATAAATTGAATCTCTTCAAAATTAAAATGTACGCTCTGTCAAAGCCCATGTGAAAAGGACAAAAAGAAAAGCTTCAGAGTGGGAGAAAGTATTTGTAAACCACATATCCAAGAAACTACAAATCTACATGCTAGAATACATAAAGCACTCTCAAAATTTAACAGTAAAAAAAGAACAATCCAATTAGAAAATAGACAGAAGCCATGAACAGACATTTCACTGAAGAGTATATATAGATGGCAAATAAACTATGAGAAGACGTTCAACATCATTAGCAATTAGAGAAATGTAAAGTAAGATCACAGTGAGATATCACACTTATCAGAATGGCTTAAAAAACAAAAGTGACCACATCAAATCCTGGTACTGCCACTAGGCAGAACACTCTTTGACATAAATTGTAGCAGTATTTGTTTGGATCTCTATCTTAAAGTAAAGAAAATAAAAGCAAAAACAAACAAATGGGACCTAATTAAACCTAAAAGCTTTTGCACGGCTACGGAAACCATCAACAAAACAAAAAGACAACCTACTGAATGGGAGAAAATATTTGCAAATGATATGGCCAATAAAGAGTTAATACCCAAAATATACAAACAGCTCATACAACTCAACATCAAAAAACCAAGCAAACTGATTTAAAAATGGGAAGAAGACCTGAATAAACATTTACCAAAGCAGGCACACAGATGGCCAACAGGCACTTGAAAAAGATGCTCAACATTGTAAATCATCAGAGAAATGAACATTAAAACCACAATGAGGATTTCCTTGGGGGTACAGTGTAAAAGAATCTGCCTGCCAATGCAGAGGACACAGGTTCAGTCCCCGGTCAAGGAAGATTCTACAGGCCACGGAGCAACTGAGTCTGTGCACCACAACTACTGAGCCTGAGCTGTAGAGCCCATGAGCTGCAACTACTGAAGCCCGTGTGTCTAAGAGCCTGTGCTCCACAGCAAGAGAAGCCACCACGATGAGAAGCCCATGCACTGCAACCAAGAGTAGCCCCTGCTCCCGGCAACGAGAGAAAGCCTGCATGCAGCAATGAAGACCCAGCACAGTCAAAAATAAGTATCACCTCACACATGTCAGAATGGCTATCATCAAAAAGAACACAAATAACGAATGTTGGTGAGGATGTGGAGAAAAGGGAGCCCTCACACACTGTTGGTGGGAATGTAAATTGGTGCAGCCATTATAGAAAACAGTGTGGCAGTTTCTCAAAAACACAAAAGTAGAGTTACCAATATGACCCAGAAATTCCACTCCTGGCTATGTATCAGAAAAACGGAAAACACTAATTCAAAAAGGTATTTGTACTCCAATGTTCACAGTAGCATTACTTACAATAGCCAAGATATGGATGCAACCTAAGTGTCTATCAAGAAATGAACAGATAAAGAAGATGTTCTGCACGCACACACACACACACACACAATGAAATAGTACTCAGCCATAAAAAGAGTGAATTTTTCCATTTGCAACAACATGGATGGCCTTGGAGGGCATTATGCTAAAAGAAGTGAAATAAATAAGACAGAGAAAGACAAACATTGTATGATACCACTTATTTGTAGAATCTTAAAAGAACTATAGAATGTAGCAAAAACGAAATTCACAAATATAGAGAAAAAAGTAGTGGTTACTAGTGGGAGGAGGGAAGTAGAGAGGGACAGGATAGGAGTAGGGGATGAAGAGGTACAAACTAGTATGAAGAAAATAAATAACCTACAAGGACCTATAGTACAACACAGGGAATAGAGTCAATAATAACCATAAATGGAATATGACCTTTAAAAGTTGTGAATCACCATGTTGTACACCTGAAACTTATGTAATATTGTACATCAACTATACCTCAGTAAAAAATCCTCATAGGAAAAAAATTAAGCATGCAATTAACATACAACTTAGCAACTGCACTCTTGGGCATTTATCCCAGAGAAATGAATACTTATGTTCACAGATAAACCTGTTACATGAATGCTCATAGAAGTTTTACTCATACAGCCCCAGACTGGAAACAACACAGATGTCTTTTAACAGGTGAATGGTTAAATGAACTGGTACCTTCATACCATGGACTACTACTCTGCAATAAAAAGGAGCAGATTGTTGATAGATGTAACAACTTGCAAGGACCTCAAGAAAATGATGCTGAATGAAAAAAAAAAACAGTCTTGAAAGATTACATATGATATAAACTTATTTATATAATATTCTTGAAATAACAAAACCATATGGGTGGAGAATAGCATCTTGGTTGCCAGGGGCTAGTAATGAGGGAAGTGGCTAGTGGCTGTGTGAATATCGAGAGGTAGCACCAGGCAGATCCTTGTGGTGACCACCTCGATTAGTTCTGCACCTTGATTGTGGGGATGGTTTTGTTGTTCTTTAGTCACTAAGTCATGTCCGACTCTTTGCAACCCCATGGACTGTCACCTGCCAGGCCCCTCTGTCCATGTAATTTCCCAGGCAAGAATACTGGAGTGGGTTGGCATTTCCTTCTCCAGGGGACCTTCCTGACACAGGGATCAAACCTGAGTCTCCTGAATTGGCAGGCAGATTCTTTACTGCTGAGCCACCAAGGAAACATGTGGGGATGGTTACACATATGATAAAATTACATACACACACAATACATACACACCCTCACAGAGTACATGTAAAACTGGTGAAATCTAAATAAGGACTATGAATTGTACCAATATCAATTTTGACACTGTACTATAGTCATGTAAGATATCAACATCAGGGGAAACTGGGTAAAGAACCCCCTGTACATTTTTTTTTTTTTTTGCGATTTGCTGAGAATTTATAATTATTTCAAAATAAAAAATTTTAAAGGGGGTTGGTGTATTACTTGATGTATTTATTTACTAAGATGTCAAAGCTGGGTTTTTTTGGAAGCAGTTCATAAGTCAGTACATCAGAAAGCAGGGAAAGGATGGAAACTAGCATTTGCTGGGGACATGCTCTGAGCCAGACAGTTCACCTATATAATATTATTTAATTCTCAAGATATCCCTGGCGAAGTTGGCATTTTTTCTCATTTCAGATGAAGAAAATGAATCTTAGACTCAGGGCTTGTCCAAGTTAGTGGCTAATAATTTCTAACTGAAGCTAATAATTATTAAGTGCATATGTATGCTAAGTGCTATTCATGAATTATTTCATTTAATACTCAAAATAACTATGTAATGTATTATAGGTACTACTATTACTCCCATTTAACAGATGAGGGACCTGAAGCTCAGCTAGGTTAAATGACCTGCCCCAAATCATACAGCATGGAAGAGGTAGAATCAGGATCCAAGACAGACATGTATGATGTGCTTTTCCTCAACCTCAAGGCACTTTCCAAAGTCAAGTGGGGTAAGAAATTCAGATTCCAAGGCAGAAATGAACCCTCCTCGGTGTCCTCAATACATCCCATGAGTCTCTTACTCCAGTCCCTAGAACCGTTTATTGCATACATACCTCCAATGTCTGCCTCTCCCTCCAATGCTAAATTATGGAAACTCCTTGAGAGATAGAACCATGGTTTACTCATGTTCATGACTCTAGAATAGAGGCATAACTAATATCTGGTGCATGGATGAAAGAAGTAAGAGATCTCTTTAAATTCTGTGAATAATTCTCTTTTTTTACACTTTTTATTTTGTATTGGGGTATAGCCAATTAACAAACAATGTTGTGATAATTTCAAGTAAACAGCGAAGGGATACATATACATATATGTACACATACATATACATGTATCCGTTCTCCCCCAAACCCCCTCCCATCCAGGCTGCCACATAACACTGAATAGAGTTCCATGTGCTATACTGCTGCTGCTGCTGCTAAGTCACTTCAGTCGTGTCCGACTCTGTGCGACCCCATAGATGGCAGCCCACCAGGCTCCCCTGTCCCTGGGATTCTCCAGGCAAGAACACCGGAGTGGGTTGCCATTTCCTTCTCCAATGCATGAAAGTGAAAAGTGGAAGTGAAGTCCTCAGTTGTGTCCGACTCTTAGCGACCCTATGGACTGCAGCCCACCAGGCTCCTCCGCCCATGGGATTTTCCAGGCAAGAGTACTGGAGTGGGGTGCCATTGCCTTCTCCTACAGTAGGTCCTTATTGGTTATCCATTTTAAATATAGCAGTGTGTAATTGTGCATCCCTAACTATCCCTTCCCCCGATTCTCCCCCCCTGGCAACCATAAGCTTGCTCCCTAAGGTTGTAAATCTGTTTCTGTTTTGTAAGTTATGAACAATTCTCTCTCTAGGGCTGCACCTGGGAGTATCTGAGAAACCATCTCCACCTGCATCACACCGGGTGGGCTGAGTAGACGTGTGGACCCCAGTTTTCTCTGATCCCACATCACAACCACTGGTGTGTTGGAGCAATTTACCCTGGCTCACCATAGCCAATTGTTATATTTTCAGAATTTTGTAAACCAATTTTTAAACCATTCACAGCTTGAAATCAGCCATGGTGGGAATATTTAGGCCATAAAAATTGGCAAATGCTACAAAGCAAGGCACTCTCCACAAACACCAGAACTGGTTGTTAAACATTTACCAGCGCACTGCTGATCCCAGACATTTGGCTGCAGTACTTAGGTGCAAGTAAATAAAGAACTCCCAGGTGGAAGGGGCAAAAATAAGCCTTCTAGGGTGCTGCAAATGTTCTTTATCTTGATCTGGCTTCTGGTTACACAAAGACGTACACATAGGTAAAAATCCATTGAGCTACACATTTACAACTAGCACACTGTTTGCACTTACTGTATGCATGTTTTGCTCAATAAAAAGGAACTCCCAGACTATGCAAAGAGCTGTAGATTGATCTAGATCTCCTGTTCCCTGCAGAGACCCTACTAATCAAGATGCACTGACGCTCCCAGGCATACTGATCTACGTGCATTATGGATGATGAGGCAGCTCAGTTCAGTGCATTATCTATTGCGCAGGATGGGGCAAAGGTGGTCCAGACAGCTGCTGGCATCGGGAATCCGAGTCCCTTCACGTCTTTTGTTCGTCACAGCTGCTGACATCTCTCACCTACGTTATTCGTAGCTGTGACTCGGGATGGTGCTGTTTGCTGATGGGCAGCATGACTCACTATCCAGCAGATCATTTTTCTAATTAAGTGGGGAGATGGACAGATATTTTCCCATACTTGGGCAGAAGCCTCATTTGCTTGTGTCTTTTTACTGCAATTACTCAGCTTTATATTGAAGGGGCGATTTTCTCCACTTTAAAAAAATAGTACATGAAACCTGCCCCTTCAGACAATGTGTGGGGAACATGGAAAGGAAATGAAGCACTTTTCCAAAATGCACCCTCATGAGAGAGAAGAAACAACCTTCACTGAGCTTCTTCCACAAAATTGCCATAGATGGGAATGCCCAGCTCCCTATTTTATCTTTAGGATGCTGGCTGGCGTTTAACCTTCCTGAAACGATTCCCATCCTCCTCCTGCTTTCTGGACTCCTCTCCCCTCAGCCACTCAACTGAACAACTTCCTTGGGGCAGCAGCTTTATTCTGTGAAGGAACGACAGGAGCTTGCAGGCAAATCCTGGGGTCTAGGAAGTGGGATGGGAGGTCTAGCTCAGTGATAGCCCTTCATGGAGATGCAGGAGCAACCATGGTGGAATTTGAAGGGTGGACAAGGATAAATTTGCACAGTGTCACTCTCATAGCCTCAAGAAATCAAATAACTAGTCCCCCTCTCTTCTAGGCTCAGAAATAGCTCCTCAGATAAACCCAATTCAAGCTCAAGTGCTCAAAGTGCATTGTAGACAGATACTGCTATGAGGATTTTTTTTTAAGTAGAATGTTAGTAGCTCCTGGAAGTCCCACTCAGTCCCCCATGAGCTGAAGTCATGGAACTCACCAGTTGGCTCAGCCCCCTCTCATTTCTGCCTCCAACAGGGTAAGCAGCCCTGGCACTGGTCTCACTGCTCTTTCACTGCATTCATTGGGCCCTTGTACAACTTTCCAGTTATGAGTCCAGTCCTGAATCCCAAGCGTACTTGGACAGAATTACATTTCCTGCCTGGCTTTTGCCAGGCTCTTTCTCCAAGGGACTACTTCCTATAACACACACACACACACACATACACACACACATACACGTTTGCCTCTGCCATGCCTAAGTCTTCCACACCCAAAGACCACCCAAGAACCAGTATTCCCAACCCCACCCCTTCCTTAATAGCCTCAATAGTGGCTGCAATCCCAGCATGCCTCCTGCCCAAATTATGACAACTCGCTTAAATCACAAAGAACAAAGTCCTCAGATGCTCTTGGTAAATCCAACTGATCCTTGGCCCACATATGATGCTAAAGGCTTGACCAGGGGCCTAGCTTTACCTCTAATGTCCAGAAAGGTCCCACACCGCCCCTTCTGTCCAGAAACAGTTCAGTTGAACTGTGTCCCTGCTGGTTTCTGACGTTCAAAGTCTTTTCCAGTGGTTGAGGTCATGTTTGGGGCCCAGCTGCAAGTTTCCTTCACAAGAGACTGCTGTCAGATGAGATATACCCACTCTAGTGCCAACAATGTCAGCACTTATCATACCCTCATCAGGTTACCTGAGTGCACGAGAAGCTGCTGCCTCTTTCTCTCTCAAAGGGGCTGGGAGTGGGGTGAGGAAAGGGAGGAGCAGAGAGGTAGAGAAGGAGGTCAGATAGGAGGATCAGCTGCCATGTTGAGTTACTGGCTCCCCTCACCAGCAGTGGCCACCGCTAGTCATTTAACAGATATTTGTTGAATAAAACCATAAAGAAATGCATGGATTAGATCTAAAATGTAAAAGAAAAGCATTCTTTAGCTCACAGATATATCAAGCTCTCCTTGAATCGCTATCACCAGCCCAGTTTGCCTTCCATACCTCTTTCTTTACACTTCTCCCTTTCAGCTAAGCAGCATTAAGTCCTTTTCTCTGAGGTCCTAAAAAACTAATAGCCTTGCTTTTAGTTTTCCACAAAATGGAAAACAAGCCTGAGAAGAACTTGCATGGTTCTTGGCCACCGCATATGCAACTTGAGCCGACTGAACCCTGTTTGCTCATCTGGGAGGTTATACACCAGTGTGTCATGGACAAACAGACTGATGGCTGGGGCCGGAAATATTTCCATCTGCCTTTCTCATGGGGTTCCTAGCTCCCCTCTGGCCTCAATTCTTCCTCCAGCAGCAAAGCCAACACTCCACATTCCCAAACTCCCACTCTTCGGGGTTTGGGTAGGCAGTTCACAAGGGTGCTGGTAGGCCAGGCTGCACAGACCAGGCCTCTGAGCTTACAGACTCCCAAATACAGAGCCCCTTGTGGAATCAACCAGGGGGCTGTGCTCATGGCCCATCTGCCTCAGTTACCAAGGTTCTTGGAGGTCCTGGCAGGTCCTGCTCCCACCTCCCACCAGGTCAATGTCAGACATTCCCAGACCTCACTGACAGGGCAAAAGTTAAAATATCCAGACTACATACCTAGTCATTCCAGCAACTTGCCCAGCAGTCCTCCAGAATGTGTGCTTGGGAGCTGGAGGAGGGATAAAATGAGAGGACAAGGCTGCTGGGGAAAGCCCTCGGCTCTGTAACCTTCTGGCCAAGTGAACTGAATTTCTAGACTAAGGCCGGAGGAGGGACAAGCAAAGGAGAGAAAGGAAAGGAGGCAGGACCAAAGCTAACCCCTTCTTTTTTCTTCCTAAACTCAATCCAGATTTGCCTTCTGAGGGCTGCCTGAAACTGATCCTTGAGGCTCTGACTCAGCCTTTCTTAAAGACATAGTCTCCACTATGCGGGGGTGGGGGGCAAATCTCACCTGGCCCAAATATGTCCCAGGACAAAAGATAGGGGGAAGGCAACACAGTGCAAAACCCCAAATGCCCCACACCTCCACTCTTGATCTAGACCCACAACTGGAGATTCCCTCAGAGCAGCCGACTTAAGACCTCTGCTGGGTGACTCTGCTAGCTAGAGTCACTGGGCTGGTCTCTTGAAGTCTGTAAGTGAGTGTGGGAAAAAGAGCACTGGAACATGAGTCCCATCTCTCACTACTTCCTGTGTCACCACGATCAAGTCACTCTCCTCCTCTCAGCCGTGGTTTCCCTTCTTGACACATAAAAAGCTAATAGTGGCAGCCCTCCCAAGCTCCCAGCTTGCTGCTGTCTCTTCTTACAGTGGAAGGCAGCACCCTGAGGTGCTTAGGGTCCTGGCATCTGACCCTCAGCAGCCTGTGCTGTTCCAGCTCAGAGATACTTACAAGGATCAGAGTTGGGACTTTTTTGCTGGGTTGGGTAGGGGTGGAATCCGGGTGTGAGCTGGTGAGTGGATAGATAGGGAGCCATTTTGTGTGTGTGCCAGGGGAGGAGAAGGAACAGCCTATCTTCCGTGTTCTCTGCAATTCAGGGGTGCAGAAAGTGGCTATGAGCACATCCTGATCTTCCCCTTGCCTCCATATTTCTCACTTCCTCTGTAGGAAAACCACCTAGGCCATCAGCTTGGCAAGGTCTGGGGGCCAGGCTCTGGGCCTGGTGGCTCTTTCTTACTGCAGACTCCAGCTCCTCTTCTTCCCTAAAGCTGCCTGCCTGCTCTCCACACCTAGGCTTGTGTTCCTTTTCAGTCTGTCTGCAGAGTGGGGCACTGTCTTCAAGCTCCCCCCTCCTTTTTCACCCCGAAGAACAGCACACAGCCTCATTTCCTTTTGAGGCCATGGTTCTCAGCTGTCTGTACATAAGAATTTCTTGAAGAGCTTTAGAAAAAAGGCTCATACTCAAGCTTCACCCCTGGAGTCAGATTCCATCAGTCTGGGGCATCCTGGGCACCACTGGTGTAAAAACTCGGGAGGTGATTCTAATGTGCCATCAGAGGTACAAGCCATGGCTTTGAGGGTTCCTGCTGCTTAAGATATCAGGGAATCAGAGGAAGGGTGACCAGCTAACAGGTATAGGAAAAGAGAAAATGTTGGCACCTCCCAAAGTTATTCCAGAAGCAGTTCTTCCCTGCATGCATCACTCTCTCAGGAGAAAATAATGCCAGTGGCTCACACCATCATGCCAGACAATGTTAAGTGCTTTGTTACCTCACCCAATCCTCATTACCACCATTGTTTTTTTTCAGTTGCTCAGTTGTGTCAGACTCTTTGCGACCCCATGGACTGCAGCAAGCTGGGCCTCCCTGTCCCGCACCATCTCCCAAAGTTTGCCCAAGTTCATGTCCATTGCATTGGTGCTCCACGGGAGGAGGGAATGGAAAACAATCCCAGCACACTTGCCATGAGAACCTCATGAACTGTGTAAAAAGACATGACCATCATAGGAGGTATCATTCTTATTCTCATTTTGCAGTTGAGGAAACTGTGGCATTGAGAGGTGAAGCAATTGGTTCAAGAGTGGGATTTGAACTCAGGCATGTGGCCATCAGCCATTATGCCACATCCCTCTTGCTGTCAAGCTTCAGATCTGGTACTGTTCTCAAGACGCTCCCCTCCTCCCTGGAAGGGCCTTCATCCCACAACCCAGGTCTGGAGATGCACTGGGGCTGAAAAAGTATGCTACCTTCTATGCATAAAAAGCTGTCCTTTATCCTGGGGAGGTCATCTGTATTTGAGGAAACTGCATGTGAGGTCTGACACTCACATTCCAGGAAGACACACAGCTGCAGTGTTTAAAAAATAGACTCTGGTCAGACAGACCTGGATGCACAGTCCAGCTTGGCCACATACTTGATGGTGACTGTACACTATACTCTCCTCCTCAGTAGCCCTGGTCTCCTTGTGTATCAAGTGGGATAATCACACAGTTTCTGGGGTCATGGAGCTGCAATAAAAGTACATGGGCAAAGTGTCTGGCATAGAGGGGTGCTCAGTATGCATGCTTCCCAACTCTCCAGCCTGCCCTTTATTGGAGGAGCCTTCTAGGGTATGTGGCAAAGCCCTTTAGCAGTCTACAGACCCTTTTGCAGGAAAAAAAAAGCCTTTAAATATATTAAATAATGGAGACGGAAATGATAACCTACTCCAGTATTCTTGCCTAGAGAATCCTGTGGATGGAGGAGCCTGGTGGGCTGCTGTCTGTAGGATCACACAGAGTCGGACATGACTGAAGCATCTTAGCATGCATGCATGCATTGGAGAAGGAAATGGCAACCCACTCCATTGTTCTTGCCTGGAGAATCCCAGGGGCCGAGGAGCCTGGTGGGCTGCCGTCTATGGGGTCACACAGAGTCAGACACGACTGAAGTGACTTAGCAGCAACAGCAGCATATTGAAAAACTACTTAGGATTACAAAGGAAACATTATTGTATACAGAAATACAATTTACAGTCTAGTCATATGTGCTTCTTGATGAACAGATTCAATGTAACAAGATCTAGCAACAGGTCTAATACTAACAAACTTTTGAGATAGTAAAAAAAAAATGATTTTTTGAGATACCTGTGATAACTGTGATGTGATATGGAAAAAGGCTGTAACTCTACTGTTGACAGTCCCAAATGTGGCTGATAGCACTGTGGTTTACTGCACTGGAGACAGGTCTGCCCCCTTTTCTACTCAATAGCTGTGTGATCTGGGCCACCCTACTTAGCTTCTCTGTGCCTGTCTCCTCACCTGTAAAACTGGAGTTGCTGTGAGGATGCAATGAATGGATAAGTACATGTAAAGTGCTTAGAGCCAGGGCTAGGACACAGCAGAGGCTCTTTAAGTTATCTACAAGTTAAGTTAACTCTTTTTGTTATCTACAAATGGGCTTCTATAGATCAGGGTGGTGCAGAGTTCATTAACCCAACCCCCAGGGCAAAGTCCTACCTCCAGCTAAGCTCCCCTACTATGCAAAGATGACTCCAACACCACTTGTGCTGCTTTGCCATTTGTATTCCTCTGGGACTTGGGATCTTTAAATATCTTCTTTAAAACACTGCCAAAGCCAGGTCTTCTGAGGCCAAGAAACAAGCTCCTTTTCAAGGACTGCCCTCCCTGGGGCTTTGCCTCAGGACAGCCTCCAAGTCCTCTCCACGTAGCCCCACTTGCCCTCCAACTCCCCCTCCCTCAACCTCTGATGCCCAAGGCGCTGCAGTTACTGGCTCTGCCATGGCTTCAAGCTTCCCACTTAAGAGTCTAGAATTTGCCTCTAAACTTTTAACAAGCTCAAGGGTAATTTGGAAACTGGTAGCACTCCCTAACTTATTGTTGTCATTATGAGTCAAGGAGGGGGTCTGTGAAGATCAAAATCATCCCTTCAGTGTACAGATGTGGCAACTGAGACCCAGAAAGAAACAAAGACTTGCTGAAGCCCATATGGCAGTTTGCTAGCAACTCTGGGCTTGTGACCCAAGATTCCTCTTACTCTGTTCTCCTTGGTTGAAGCAAAATTTCCATCTTCTTAGACCTCCCCCTTCTTCTTCCTCTCCATCATCTGGCCAGTTCACACTTCTCATCAGTTCCATTTCATCATAAATATGGTGCCAATCCATTAGCCCCTCTCCATATCCCTGCCCCTGCCCTGGTCAGACCCTCTCGCCCTTCACTCCTCACCTGCCTCCCCAACCATGGCCCACTCTGCTGCTTGAAACTTCTTACTCTGTGCCTCTGCTCCTGTCGCATGCCACAGATGTCAAGAACTCGAAGGAAGCTTATGGTTCTTGAATCTAACTCCTCACACACCATCCCACTCCACATCCTGCCATGTCAGAGAGGAAGCCTCCAAGGTTGTGCTAGGTGAATGGAGCCCTCCAAGGTCTGACAGCAAGCAAGAGGGAGAGCTGGCACCCAAACTCAGGTCACAAGGTCATCAAATCTGCATTCTAGAAAGAATTGACTTTACTACTACTATTCCCATGACATCACCCATGTCTCAGAATTACATCCCAAATCCTATTGTTTCAGGTAACAACTGGAAAGCTTGTTTTGGTCAGGACCATGATTGCTAGTTCCCCTTCTACATGCTCATTTTGGAAGATGTGGACAATACTCCATATCTTTCTCCCATTTTCCCCCAGATCCTCTAAGGTAGGCCTCCAGTAGCCACCAGACCAAATTGCCTCCTGATCTGTCTCAAGCATGGGTAGGCCCTGCCTGCTCACCAACCATTTCACAAATACTTCTACAGGCTTGGGCTCAAAATCAGTTTGCTAGTCTCATGTTTGTGAACTCCCCCATTGCCCTGAATCTCCTAGAATATATTAGACTGTGTCTGCCTCCCCTCTGCTGCACTAGCACCTGGTACCAGGCCTAGCATAGAATGGAGATTCAATTTCTGAGAAATGAATGAATGAATGAAGGAAAATGCTAATATTGCAAGAGGGATAGAGAGGAACAAGACAAAGACAACCCTGCCCTCTGGGAGTTTAGAATTTACTTATGAATATAAAATATATATGTGAATACAGAACCAGGTTGCCATATCTGACTTTCCCTGCAGTCCAAGCAGGAGCCTGGGACACTGTAATAATATCAGTGTAATAATGTAATAATTATTTATATGAAGTGTAATTATTTATATCAGTGTAATGTAATAATATCATATATGAAACGAGTCGCCAGTCCAGGTTCAATCCACGATACTGGATGCTTGGGGCTGGTGCACTGGGATGACCCAGAGGGATGGTATGGGGAGGGAGGAGGGAGGAGGGTTCAGGATGGGGAACACATGTATACCTGTGGCGGATTCATTTCGATATTTGGCAAAACCAATACAATATTGTAAAGTTTAAAAATAAAATGAAATTAAAAAAAATAATAAGGCTGCAATGTAAAAGCAGTTGGGTGCAAGAGCATGGCAGGGCAGGTCATGGAGGCAGCATCTTGTATCCAAGTGCACATCGAGCTAAGCAGCAGACTGTAACAGGCCTGGGGTGTGTGTGTGGGGGGTGGTGTTGGGAAAACCAGATTAGGTTTCCAGGAACTAGAGACACCATGTTAGTAAAAGTATGTTCAGAGTGGAGAGGAAAGATTCTGGATATATTTCTTCAAGGCCTGGTGTGTACCTGCAGAGGCTTATCAGTAAACTGGAGGGCGATGGGACCAGAGACAGGAGGAAGCCTGGGGATAGATGAGAAGTGTGAATGAGAAAAGAAGCAGTGAGAAAGGGAAGACAAAACCAGGCAAAAATGGCTAAGGAACCAATTCCATCTTGTGAATGAAGCTGATGCTATCGCCACTGAAATGGGAAAGTCATTGAGGAGTGGGAAGAATGGGAGTGTAGCTTGAAGTCTTCTCACTCTTAAACTTCATGCATTCACTCACTAAGCATTTACTCAATACCCCAGGACATAGCTCTTGACTCCATATGTTTGTGTGTGTGTCTACATATTCTAACTCTAGGGAATGCTGGAGGCCTCTCCTGACCCTTCACCTTCAGGTAGGACAAGAGACTGAAAAAAAGGCATAAAGATCTTTGCTACTCAAAGTGTGGCCCATGGAGCAGCTGCATCACTATTACTTGGGAACTTGTTTGAAAATGAAGAATTTCAGGTTCTACCCCAGATCTTCTGAAACAGAGTTTGCACTTTCCTTCTTAAACTTTAATATACAAACCATCTCCTAGAGAGCTTGTTATCTATGTCACTGGCCCATAGAGTAGCAAGGAACTAGACACAACTAAGGGGCCAGTGTGCCGGGGATGAAACTTTTAATGGGAGGGACCAAGGGAAATTGATCTGGTTTGGGTGCCATCCCTTCCTCTTGGTCATTGTCAGACCTTAGCAGGCTCCATTTCCCTAGTGTGGCTTTAGCGTCTTCCTCTTTGACACAGCAGGATGTGGAGTGGGGTGGTGTATGAGGAGTTGGACTCGTGAGGAGCAAGTCAGGGTTACAGGTTTATTTGTGGGGTCCCCTTCACACAGGTAGGGAAGCAGCACCAAGCAGCACCTCCTCAAGCTCCCCAGTGCTGTCTCTGGTCTGGACCAAAGGAGGCCTGGTGGCGCCCATGTAATCTTGCCTAACTCTAGCCAAACTCCAGGCAGGGTGAGAAGGCATCACATTGGTTCAGGTCCAAATCTCTGCCTCAGAAGGAAAAGTTCTTTGAACAGTATGATCTCTGAGGACTTAGCATGATGGTCTACATCTGGCTAAAGAATTGGAGTTTTTGGGGTCCCAGCCAACATTCTTTCCATCAGAGACACAAGTAATGACATACAGGGTATGAGAGAACTGTCCCCAGATCTCCCCATGCTTTCACTGGGAATGTAAACTCACATGACACCATCTGTGACAATGTGTTGTATGATCTCACGTGTGTATATTTTAATGAAGGCATAATATATCTTCAAGTAACTACATCAGGTAGGTGAAGGATGGGTGGTTTTTACATTCTTGTGTACTTTTTTGTTTTGCCCACAATTAACTGTTATTAATAATTTAAAAAATATGAAATTAACAAAGGTTTTATTTAAAAAAAGCAATTGAACACAAAGAAAAATCATGGCAATACACAAATAAGTGCTGACTTTTATGGTGTAGATGACTCATTATATGAGGATTTGAGCGAAACTTCCAAAGTGAAAGAGCAAGGGGATGAGAAAGGGTGCCTAAGATCATGAAATTATACTCTGGTGGTGCTACCAGTAAAGAACCCACCTGTCAATACAGGAGGCGGAAGAGATGCAGGTTCGATCCCTGGGTCAGAAATATCCCCCAGAGAAGGAAATGGCAACCCACTCCAGTATTCTTGTCTGGAAAATCCCAGGGACAGAGGAGACTGGTGGGCTACAGTCCATGGGGTCGCAAAGAGTCAGACATGACTGAAGCAACTTAACACACTTAGCACAAGATCACCAAGTCTTTAGTCAAAGATGGGCCCACTCAAAAGTCCAAACCTGAATTTCTTGAACTGCAAAGATGCCCAGGTCTTAACCTGGGTAACTGGCTTCATTTTTAGAGTCAGAGAATCTGAGAACTTGAAGAATCTGAGAGATTACAAGGCCAACTATATCTTTTTTCTTACAGGAGGGAACTGAGGACAGGAGGGATTGTGAGGACTGTAGGCTCTGTATCTTGGCACACATTCTTCTCTGCCTGTATCTTCTGGGTGCCTAACTAACACCCACTCTTCCTCAAGACTTGGTTCAAACATCACTTACTCTAATGGGTTAGGTGCTCTCCTCTATGCTTACAGAATGCTTAATGTATTCCTTTATCATTCACTTGACAAACTACTGAGAACCTACTGTGTGTCAGTCACTGTTCTAGGCACGTGGGACACATCAGTGATTCAAAATTCCCTGGCCTTGTGTGTACTGATTAAATCAAAACATTTATTCAACAAATATTTATGGGTCACCTGTGCCGTGGGGTCCTGTGTGAAACATAGCTGTTTTAAGGTTGGGATAACTGTCCACAGCTTCGGTATCCTCCCTTCCCCCCATGGTCAGTGCCTTGTGAACATAATGGATGTTTTCTGAATGAATGAATGAATAATGAAATGGGCAAGGTCACACTTGAGAAGGAGCTGGTACTGAAACCCTGGTCCCCTGATAGCTAGAGCTCTTCCCACCACCCCCACCCCCACCCACCATTGCAGTCAGCCCAAATCTTTGGAACCTCCACTCCATCGCCTCGGGTGGGAAAGGTTAAAAGGAGACACGATTAAGGGCTGGGTCACTTAGGCAGATGCATTTTGGAAAAGGGAGACCCACTCTGTTAGGGATCCCTCTGGAGAGAATGGGGACATCGCCAGCTTCTCACATCCCTGCTCAAAAGCTTGGGGCAAGCAAGAAGTGGCTCTCTCTAGTATGGCCCTGTCAGACCAGCACTGTACAGGGACTGATTATTCTAGGGTACATTCTACTTCGGTGTTTAAAAAACCGTTTTCGTTCAAAACAAAGCCACCTCTGGGACTGTAGAGACTTCCTCCACCCCCACCCCCTCACCTCCACCACATCCCGGGGCCCCAGGATCTTTTCTCGCTCTGAGCCAGAGAGGCCGCGTCCGTTTTGGCATCTGGAGCAGCTGCCCTGCAGCGCCCTCTGCCGGGCGCGGGGTCTACTCGGCCGCTCGGCTGGGCGGGGGAGGAAGGCGGGCGGGGCGCCGGGTCGCTTCAGAGGAGCCTCCTGTTCTGGAGGTGCTGATGGACCTGACTCATCCCGCCGGCTGCTCCGCACTGCTCACACCCCAGGCTCGCCGCCTCCACATGTGCCTGGTAACACACCGAGGTACTCTGCGCATGAAAAGCAGCCCGGGGCGGATCCCCGACGGTGGCACCCTGCCTGAACCCCTACCCTGGGGAAGCTTCCAGCCCTGGAAGCCCCAGTACCTCCGCTCTCACTGAGTCTTCCTCATTGACCTTGAATAGGGGTTGTTTTGTTACATGGCCTTATCAGAATGGGAAACTGAGGGCGACAGAAATGTGAAGAGAGAGGGCCAGTCACGCGACTAAGACACAGAGGAGGGACTAGACGAACCAGTTATCTCTGACCCCAAAGTTCAAGGTGTGCTTTACATAGCATCAAGCTGTATTGTCCTCCTAACTGCCCTCCAACCCCACTTAGAGACATATACAGGAAAGGACAGTTGGAAAGCATCAGAAGGACTTTGAAAGTCGAGCACTATAATAAACATTTGCTATTTTGGAAATAAAGGAAAAGCTGTAAATGACATTTAAGAAGAAAGTCAGGTGGACGTTTGGCTTGATTCTGTCAAGATGTTTTATTATGGGGCAGAGGATGTGATTAGAACTTTGAGTTCCGAAGATGCACCAGAGGAAAATAGATCAGAGAAGTGGCCCCTGAGGTTGTCCAGTAGTGTTCTGCTGCTGCTGCTGCTGCTACCAAGTTGCTTCAGTCGTGTCCGACTCTGTGCAGCCCCATAGACGGCAGCCCACCGGGCTGCCCTGTCCCTGGGATTCTCCAGGCAAGAACACTGGAGTGGGTTGCCATTTCCTTTTCCAGTGCATAAAAGTGAAAAGTGAAAGGGGAGTTGCTCAGTCGTGTCCGACTCTTAGCGACCCTATGGACTGCAGCCTACCAGGCTCCTCCATCCATGGGATTTTCCAGGCAAGAGTACTGGAGTGGGGTGCCATTTCCTTCTCCACCAGTAGCGCTCAGTAGGGCCTAAATCAGAGTCATGAAAATGGACGGAAAAGGTAAAAGGCTTAATGGCTTTTTGAAAAGGCTTAATGATAGGTTGAATTTTCAAAAGTGGGATTAGTAAACTCCACATAGCACTTTGTACCTCTCCTAAGGTATTTACTGCACTTGATTTTGCCTTTGGCTCAGACAGTAAAGAATCTGCCTGCAATGCAGAGGACCCTGGTTCGACCCCTGGGTCAGGAAGATCCCCTGGAGAAGGGAATGGCTAACCACTCCAGGATTCTTGCCTGGAGAATCCCATGGACAGAGGAGCCTGGCAGGCTACCATCCATGGGGTCGCAAAGAGTCAGACACAACTGAATTGTTAGTTCAGACACTAACACTTTCACTTTAAGGTATTTATTGCACTTGATTTTGCCTTCTTTATTATACTGATGTTTGTCAGCCTTGTTCAATGCTAAGATCCAGAGAGGGATACTGGTACCGGAGGCCCCACCCCTGCCTTGGAGACCATGACCTTGTGGGGGAGAGTGAAGTTGTCTGGGGGCAGTGTCCATTCTGTTAGCTGAATGTAACATAGGTGAGGGCAGAGCTGCTTGCCTAGACAGCATCTGGACATGGCAAAGAACCCCTAAACCAGCCCCTATATCCCCATAGGAAAAGTTTGGATGGCTTCAGCTAAACTCCAAGACTGCTTCATGCTACAATATCCTTCTTGGGCTTACAGTTTGCTGGAACAACTGAGTAGGTAGGTTGAGCTGCTCTGGCAGCCCCACCCAAAGCCAGGCATCAAGATCTGTGCAACCGTCTCTGAGTACTTACTGCTAGCTAGTAACACTGAAGGGGCATACCACTGGGCAGGCAGCATGGCTCCTTTGTGATAGAATGGGCCATTTTTATACAAGGGTAAACTACTCAGTCATCAGAAACCTCACCGAGACCAAAACCCCACGAGCCTGGGGCGTGTTTTATGGGAGTGAACCAAAAGGTAGCCATATCTGCCTCAAAAGCCACACTATGAATGTCAGAACATCAGACCCAGTAGGCCCAGCTGCTGACCCAATCCATCTTCCAACATATGCCATATATAGATGGACACAGTGAATGAGAGCAGCCTGCTTAGAACAGATGGTTCCCTAGTTCCTCAGGACCCCACCCCATAAACACCAGCATGGAAGAGGGGGCCATTCCTAATTCCTGGAACTTTCCATCCTCCACCACTCATACTTGTTATCCTGGGCTCTCCTGGATAAAAAAATCATGACCCCACTGTCTCCTAATGTTACCATGTGCTGCTTATCTCCTTCATCTACTCCCCACTTCCTTCCTTAAATTCCAACAGTTTGTTATCAAGTCAGAGATTTGGGGAATGAGGTTGTTTCTTTTTGATCAGGAAAAGGAGTACTCCCCACTTTGGGAATACCACTGAACAACAGCCCTAGTGCCCAGAGCCCATGTTTCTAATGAAGATTTACCCTTGGAGCCTGAGTGCAGGCTTTCACAAATACACAGAAACGTGTGTGTGTGTGTGTGTGTGTAGAAGGGGCTTATGTGGGTTCTTTAGCCCTTAAACATTTTTCACGTGGGCTCTAATCTTCATGAAGGAAGAAAAGTTGTGTGGGGAAAAAGTAGAAAACATGTAAATCCTCCCTAAATTAACCTATAAACTAATTGCCATTCCAATCCAATCGCCACAGGATTTTTCATAGAACTTGACAAATTGATTTGAACATCCATGTGAAAGAGAATATGTACAAGAAGAGCTAAAACAATTTTTGAGGAAAAAGAAAAATGAAGGATGATTCATTACATTGGCACAGAAATAGACAAGTGAATAAAAGAGAATAGAGAGCTCCTGAGCCAACTCATGTAAAGATATTAAATAAATAATATTTGTCATTTATAAGCCTATGGTGCAAGGATGAACTATTCAATAAATAGTGTTGGAACAACTGGTCTTCCACTGGATAAAAACTAAATAGGATTCCTACTTCATACTACATCTGTGCACATGGATGCACACACGTATGCTCAAACAACTAAAATGAATAAATAAAATATGCTTATAAGAACAATGAAAAGTATGTAAGCATCTATATCTATGAATTTTAAACAACCATATACACAACACAAAAGCCATGAAGGAATTCTTTTTTTTTTTTAATTTTTTAATTGAAGGATAATTGCTTTACAGAATTTTGTTGTTTTCTGTCAAACCTCAACATGAATCAGCCATAGGTATACATATATCCCTTCCCTCTTGAACCTCCCTCCCATCTCCCTCCCCACCCCACCCCTCTAGGTTGACACAGAGCCCCTGTTTGAGTTTCCTGAGACATACAGCAAATTCCTGTTGGCTATCTATTTAACATGTGGTAATATAAGTTTCCATGTTACTCTCTCCATACATCTCACCCTCTCCACCCCTCTCCCCAGGTCCATAAGTCTGTTCTCTATGTCTGTTTCTCCATTGCTGCCCTGCAAATAAATTCTTCAGTACCATTTTTCTAGATTCCGTATATATGCATTAGTATACAATATTTATCTTTCTCTTTTTGACTTACTTCACTCTGTGTAATAGGTTCTAGGTTCATCCACTTCATATTTTAAATGCATCCCTTTTATGGAAGAGTAATATTCCATTGTGCATATGTACCACAACTTTTTTATCCACTCATCTGTCAATAGATGTCTAGGTTGCTTCCATATTCTAGCTATTTTAAACAGTGCTGCAATGAACAATGCGATATATGTGTCTTTTCCAATTTTGGTTTCCTCAGGGTATATGCCTAGGAGTGAGATTGCTGGGTCATATGGTGGTTTTATTCCTAGTTTTTTAAGGAGTCTCCATACCATCTTCCATAGTGGCTGTATCAATTTACATTCCAACCAACAGTGCAAGAGGGTCCCTTTTCTCCACACCCTCTCCAGCATTTATTCTTTGTAGACTTTTTGATGAGGGCCATTCTGACTGGTGTGAGGTGATATCTCATTGTAGTTCTGATTTGCATTTCTCTAATAATGAGCAGTATTGAACATCTTTTCATTTGTTTGTTAGCCATGTGTATGTCTTCTTTGGAGAAATGTCTGTTTAGGTCTTTTCCCCACTTTTTGATTGGGTTCTTTGTTTATCTCCTATTGAGTTGTATGAGCAGCTTGTATATTTTGGAAATTAATCCTTTGTCAGTTGTTTCATTTGCTATTATTTTCTCCCATTCTGAGGGTTGTCTTTTCACCTTGCTTAGAGTCTCCTTTGCTGTGCAAAAGCTTTTAAGTTTAATCAGGTCCCACTTGTTTACTTTTGTTTTTACTTCCATTCCTCTAGGAGGTGGGTCACAGAGGATCTTGCTTTGATTTATGTCATCAAGTGTTCTGCCTATGTTTTCCTCTAAGAGTTTTATAGTGTCTGGTCTTACATTTAGGTCTTCAATCCATTTTGAGTTTATCTTTGTGTATGGTGTTAGGAAGTGTTCTAATTTCATTCTTTTGCATGAAGCTGTCCAGTTTTCCCAGAACCACTTATTGAAGGGGCTGTATTTGCCCCATTGTATATTCCTGCCTTCTTTGTCAAAAATAAGGTACCCATAGGTGCATAGGTTTATTTCTGGGCCTTTTATCTTGTTCCATTGGTCTATATTTCTGTTTTTATGCCAGTACCATACTGTCTTGATGACTGTAGCTTTGTAGTATAATCTGAAGTCAGAAAGCTTGATTCCTGTAGCTCCATTCTTCTTTATGAAGACTGCTTTGGCTGTTTGGAATCTTTTGTGTTTCCATATGAATTGTGAAATTTTTTGTTCTAGTTCTGTGAAAAATGCCATTGGTAATTTCATAGGGATTACACTGAATCTGTAGATTGCATTTGGTAGTATCATCATTTTCACAATATGGATTCTTCCTACCCAGGAAAATGGAATATCTCTCCATCTGTTTATGTCATCTTTGATTTCTTTTATCAGTGTCTTATACTTTTCTGTATACAGTTCTTTTGTCACCTTAGGTAAGTTTATTGCTAGATATTTTATTCTTTTGGTTGCAATGGTGAATGAGATTTATTCTCTAATATCTCTCTGATTTTTCATTGTTAGTATATAGGAATGCAAGTGATTTCTGCGTATTGATTTTGCATCCTGAAACTTTGCTAAATTCACTGATTAGCTCTAGTAATTTTCTGATACTGTCCTTAGTGTTTTCTATGTATCGTATCATGTCATCTGCAAACAGTGAGAGCTTTACTTCTTCTTTTCCAATCTGTATTCCTTTTATTTCTCTTTCTTCTCTGATTGCTGTAGCTAGGACTTCCAGAAATATGTTTAATAACAGTGGTGAAAGTGGACACCCTTGTCTTCTTCCTGATCTTAGGAGGAACACTCAATTAATTTGAATCTACATCAAGATAGCCAATGGGAATTTGCTGTATGACTTAGGGAACTCAAACCATGGCTTAGTAACAACCTAGAGGGGTGGGATGGGGAAGGAGGTGGGAGGGATGTTCAAGAGGGAGGGGATATAGGTAAACCTATGGCTGATTCTTGTTGATGTTTGGTAGAAACCAGCACAATACTGTAAAGCAATTATCCTTCAATTAAAAATAAGTAAATTAAAAAAAATTCTTAGATGAGAGACATCATCAATAAAATTAAAAAACAAATGATAAACTCAGAAAAATAGTATTGCTACATATATTATATAAAAATATATATACTTTCCATAAATCAATAAAAAGGCAGACAGCTCAAAAGATATACAGCAAAGTATATGGTCAGTCAATTAATTCCAAAGGAGAGTTACAAACGGCTATTCGACATTTGGGGAAATGCACAACCTCTAGTAGTCAAGGAAAGGCAAATGAAAAGAGCTATCAGATACCGTCTTTCACTTGTTACAATGGTAACTAAAAGTTTGATTCTGTCAAGTGCTGGCACAGAGGTGAGCAAAACTGATACCCTTATACACTGCTGGGTGGAGTATAGGCATCAAAAGCAGGGATTTGATAACACCTATTAGTATGTAAAATGCACACCCTCTATCACTTAGCAACTCTACTTCTTCACATCTATCCTCCACAAGCTATTGCACATATATACACATGTTTACTGAATGAATGCTTATTGAAATATCAGCCATCAAAATTTAGAAACAACCTGAGTTCATCAAATGGGTAAATAATTAAATAGACTCTTATAAATGTCATATTCTGCAAAATTATGTTATATTTTAAAAGAATAAGTTAGGACCTCTGCTTCTGGGAAGATGGAGTAGATAAACTTTTTTCCCTGTTCCTTCCACTAAATAAAACTAAAAACTAAGTACAGGACTGCAACAAGCTGGCAGAGGAGTAGGTGGACATGGAGTACATTTCTCTCCATGGATACATCAGGAATACACCTTCGGACACAGAAGTGCATGCAAAACACCAACTAAGAATGGACAGGAGTACCTGACCAGTGGAAAAGAATATATAGAAACACACAAAACTCGGTAGGAGAAAGGAACTAGCGGGGAAAACAGGAGTGTTAGTAGGACTGGACCTGCCCTCAGTGGGTGGGGGAACTGAAGCAAGGGTCCGATCCCCACACCGGGGCAATTGACTGAGTCAGAGGAGAAACATTTAAGGCTAGGAGTGAAACAGCTGATCTGTGGCAGCCTAAAGGGAATGAGAATCAAACAGTCCTTGCTGCAGCCATACATACCCTGGACAGAAATGCTGGTCCCCTGGAAGGTGCAGTGGCTAGAAGCTGGAATTTAGGGATTGTGGAGCAATCCTAGGGCTAGGCCTGTGGCTGACTGCTGAGAGATGGATCGAGGGGATGTGAGGGAGGAGACTGTGGTGCGAAATTCCTGTGAAGGAAAGCCAGGCAGCCATGGAAGCAAGGCGATACTGCTGAGTCACGCGTATGGGATGGAGCTATCACCATAGTCTCTCTCTCCCCACATGCCAGCATGGCAGCTGAACAATAGAGGCTGGCCCATCAAATGCCTGACACAGTGAACTACAGAGTAGGATCCCACCCAAGGTGCCCCTTTAAGTGCCTGACATGCCAATCTACAGAGTAGGACCCCAGCCAGGGGGACTCTTCTATATGCCTAACATGCTGAACAACAGAGAAGGACCCCAGGCAAGGGAGCCCTCTAAGTGCCTGAACGAATCTTCGCTTCTGATCCGAGATCAAGCCCTGAGCCTTTGGAGTAGGAGCACTGATTCCAACACCCTAGACTATCAGAGAACTAACCCTAGGGCATATCAAATAATGAGAATTCACACACAAAAAAACCACTTGAATATAAGACCTGGGGACACCCAACCACCAGTAGCACCCTGTGCAAGACACCTCATCTAAACAACAAACAAAACAAAAATACAAACCCAATCATCAGCAGACAGGATTACCACCTCACTCAGCCTTGCCCATCAAAAGAAAAACAAACAAACAAACAAAAACTCAGCACAAATCTCACTCTATATGAAGCTCACACAAACCACTGGACCAATCTTAGGAGGGCAGAAAACAAAAGGAAGAAAGAATTCAACTTTGAAGCCTCAGAAAAGGAGACCTCAAACACAATAAGTTTAAAAAAATTATGAAAATGCAGAGAAATACTACATAAAAGAAGGAACAAATTAGAAACACAGAAGTCCAAATAAATGAAAAGGAAATAGGCAAATTCCCTGAAAAAGAATTCAGAATAATGATAATAAAGATGATCAAAAACCTTGAAAAGAAAATGGAGAAAATGCAAGAATCAGTTACCAAAGACAGAAGAATTAAAGAATAAACATACAGAGACAAAGAACACAATTACTGAAATTAAAAATACTCTAGAAGGAATCAATAGCAGAATATCTGAAGCAGAAGAACAAATCAGTGAGCTGGAAGATAAAATGGTGGAAATAACTTCTGAAGAGCAGAATAAAGTAAAAACAATGAAAAGAGCTGAGGACAGTCTCAGAGACTTCTGGGACCATGTCAAATGCACCAACATTCAAATTATAGGGGTTCCAGAAGAAGAAGAGAAAAAGAAAGGGTATGAGAAAATTTTTGAAGAGATAATAGTTGAAAATTTCCCCAACATGGAAAAGGAAATGGTCAGTCAAGTCCAAGAGGCACAAAGAGTCCCATACAGGATAAACCCAGGGAGAAACACGCCAAGACATATATTAATCAAACTAACTTAAAGACTGAACATAAAGAAAGAATACTAAAAGCAGCAAGGGGAAAGCAACAAGTAACATACAAGGGAAACCCCATATGTTTAACAGCTGATCTTTCAGCAGAAACTCTGCAGGCAAGAAGGGAATGACAGGATATATTTAAAGTACTGAAAAGGAAAAATCTACAACCAAGATTACTGTACCCAGCATGGATCTCATTCAAAATTAACAGAGAAATAAAAAGCTTTTCAGACAAGCAAAAGTTAAGAGAATTCAGTACCACCAAACCAGCTTTACAACAAATATTAAAGGGACTTATAGAGTCAAGAAATAAGAGAGAAGTAAAAAGATCTATAAAATCAACTGCAAACAATTAAGAAAATGGCAATAGGAACATATATATCAATAATTACTTTACATGTAAACAGATTAAACGCTCTAACCAAAAGACACAGACTGGCTGAATGGATACAAAAACAAGACCCATTTATATGCTGACTACAGGAAACACACTTCAGACCTAAAGACAGATATAGACTGAAAGTTAGAGGATGGAAAGATATATTCCATGCAAATGGGAAGCAAAAGAAAGCTGGAGAAGCAATCCTCATCTCAGATAAAATAGACTGTAAAGAAGATTACAAGAGATAAGGAAGGACAGTACATAATGATCAAGGAAGGGATCAATCCAAGAGGAAGACATAACAGTTGTAAATATCTATGCCAAAGCCTTTGACTGTGCGGATCACAATAAACTGTGGGAAATTCTGAAAGAGATGGGAATACCAGACCACCTGACCTACCTCTTGAGAAACCTGTATGCAGGTCAGGAAGCAACAGTTAGAACTGGACATTGAACAACTTACTGGTTCCAAATAGGAAAAGGAGTATGTCAAGGCTGTATATTGTCACCCTGCTTATTTAACTTTTATGCAGAGTACATCATGAGAAACGCTGGACTGGAAGAAGCACAAGCTGGAATCAAGATTGCCAGGAGAATTATCAATAACCTCAGAGATACAGATGACACCACCCTTATCGCAGAAAGTGAACAGGAACTAAAGAGCCTCTTGATGAAAGTGAAAGTGGAGAGTGAAAAAGTTGGCTTAAAGCTCAACATTCAGAAAACGAAGATCATGGCATCTGGTCCCGTCACTTCATGGGAAATAGATGGGGAAACAGTGGAAACAGTGTCAGACTTTATTTTTCTGGGCTCCAAAATCACTGCAGATGGTGATTGCAGCCATGAAATTAAAAGACGCTTACTCCTTGGAAGGAAAGTTATGACCAACCTAGATAGCATATTCAAAAGCAGAGACATTACTTTGCCAACTAAGGTCCGTCTAGTCAAGGCTATGGTTTTTCCAGTGGTCATGTATGGATGTGAGAGTTGGACTGTGAAGAAAGCTGAGCACCGAAGAATTGATGCTTTTGAACTGTGGTATTGGAGAAGACTCTTGAGAGTCCCTTGGACTGCAAGGAGATCCAACCAGTCCATTCTAAAGGAGATCAGTCCTGGGTGTTCATTGGAAGGACTGATTCTAAAGCTGAAACTCCAATACTTTGGCCACTTCATGCAAAGAGTTGACTCATTGGAAAAGACCCTGATACTGGGAGGGATTGGGGGCAGGAGGAGAAGGGGACGACAGAGGATGAGATGGCTGGATGGCATCACCGACTTGGTGGACATGAGTTTGAGTGAACTCCAGGAGTTGGTCATGGACAGGGAGGCCTGGAGTGCTGCGATTCATGGGGTCACAAGGAGTCAGACACAACTGAGCAACTGAACTGAACTGATGCACCCAACATAGGAGCACCTCAGTACCTAAGACAAACACTAACAAACATAAAAGGAGAGATTGGCAGTAACACAATAATAGTGGGAAACTTTAACACCCGACTCACACCAAGGGACAGAATATCAAAAGAGAAAATTAATAAGGAAACACAAGTCTTAAATGATATGTTAGATGAGATGGATCTCATTGATACTTACAGGACATTTCATACAAATGCAGAAGAATACACCTTCTTCTCAAGTGCACATGGAACATTCTCCAAGATAGACCACATTCTGGGTCACAAATCAAACCTCAGTAAATTTAAGAAAATTGAAATCGTATCAAGCATCTTCTCTGACCACAACGCTATCAGACTAGATATCAATTACAAGAAAAAAACTGTAAGAAACACAAACATATGGAGATTAAAACAACACATTTCTAAATAACCAAGAGGTTACTGAAGAAATCAAAAGGGAAATAAAAATATTTCTAGAAACAAATGACAATGAAAACACAACTCAAAACCTATGGGATGCAGCAAAAGCAGTTCTAAGACGCAAGTTTATAGCAATACCATCCTACCACAAGAAACAAGAAAAACATCGAATAGACAACCTAACTTTACACCTTAACCAACTGGAAAAAGAAGAACAGAAAACCCAAAATTAGTAGAAGGAAAGAAATCATAAAGCTCCAAGCAGAAAGAAACGAAAAAGAAATGAAAGAAACAATAGTAAAGATTGATAAAACAGAAAGCTGGTTCTTGAGAAGATAAACAAAATTGACAAGCCTTTAGCCAGACTCATCAAGAACAAAAGAGAGAAGAGTCATATCAACACAATTAGAAATGAAAAAGGAGAGGTTACAACAGACAATGCAGAAATACAAAGGATGAACAACTATATGGCAATAAAATGGATAACCTGGAAGAAAGGACAGATTCTTAGAAAAGTTCAATCTTACAAGACTGAACCAGGAAGAAATAGAAATTATGAACAACCCAATTACAAGCACTGAAATTGAAGCTGTGATCAAAAATCTCCCAAAAAACAAAAGCCCAGGACCAGATGGCTTCACAGGAGAATTCTATCAAACACTTAGAGAGGAGCTAATGCCTATCCTTCTAAAACTCTTTCAAAAACTTGCAGAGGAAGGAACACTTCCAAACACATTCTATGAGGCCACCACCACCCTGATACCAAAACCAGAAAAGGGCAACACAAAAAAAGAAAACTACAGGCCAATAACACTGATGAACAAAGATTCAAAAATCCTCAACAAAATTTTAGCAAACAGAATTCAGCAACACATCTAAAAGCCCATACACCATGATCAAGTTGGGTTTATTCCAGGAATGCAAGAATTCTTCAATTTGTGATACATCATATGAAGAAATTGAAAGATAAAAACCATATGATAATCTCAATAGTTGCAGAAAAAGCCTTTGACAAAATTCAGCACCCATTTATGATTAAAATTCTTCAAAAAAATGGGCATAGAAGGAACCAATCTCAACATAGTAAAGGCCATAAAGATAAGCCTATAGCAAACATTATTCTCAATGGTGAAAAACTGAAAGCGTTGCCCCTAATCAGGAAAAAGACGAGGGTATCCACTTTCACCTCTATTATTCAACATAGTTCTGGATGTCCTAGCTTCAGCAATCAGAGAAGAAAAAGAAATAAAAGGAATCCAGATTGGAAAAGAAGAAGTAAAGCTCTCACTGTTTGCAGATGACATGCTACTGTACATAGAAAACCCTAAAGATAGTATCAGAAAATTACTAGAGCTAATCAGTGAATTTAGCAAAGTTGCAGGATACAAAATCAATACGCAGAAATCATTTGCATTCCTATATACTAACAATGAAAAATCAAAAGAGAAATTAAGGAATTAATCCCATTCACCATCGCAACAGAATGAATTAAATATCTAGGAATAAACCTACCTAAGGAGACAAAATAACTGTACACAGAAAATTATAAGACACTGATGAAAGAAATAAAAAATGACATAAACAGATGGAGAGATATTCCATTTTCCTGGGTAGGAAGACTCAATATTGTCAAAATGACTATACTATCAAACACAATCTATAGATTCAATGTAATCCCTATGAAATTACCAATGGCATTTTTCATAGAACTAGAATAGAAAGTTTCACAATTCATATGGAAACACAAAAGATCCCAAATAGCCAAAGCAGTCCTGAGAAAGAAGAATGGAGCTGGATTATACTACAGATTATACTTCAAATTATACTTCAGATTATACTACAAAGCTACAGTCATCAAGACAGTATGGTACTGGCAGAAAAACAGAAATATAGACCAATGGAACAAGATAGAAAGCCCAGAAATAAACCCAAGGACCCTTGGATATCTTATTTTTGACAAAGGAGGAAAGAATATATATAATGGGGCAATGATAGCCTCTTTAGTAAATGGTGCTGGGAAAACTGGACAGCTTCATGCAAAAGAATGAAATTAGAACACTTCCTAACACCATACACAAAGATAAACTCAAAATGGATTGAAGACCTAAATGTAAGACCAGACACTATAAAACTCTTAGAGGAAAACATAGGCAGAACACTCGATGACATAAAGCGAGATCCTCTGTGACCCACCTCCTAGAGGAATGGAAGTAAAAACAAAAGTAAACAAGTGGGACCTGATTAAACTTAAAAGCTTTTGCACAGCAAAGGAGACTCTAAGCAAGGTGAAAAGACAACCCTCAGAATGGGAGAAAATAATAGCAAATGAAACAACTGACAAAGGATTAATTTCCAAAATATACAAGCTGCTCATACAACTCAATAGGAGATAAACAAAGAACCCAATCAAAAAGTGGGGAAAAGACCTAAACAGACATTTCTCCAAAGAAGACATACACGTGGCTAACAAACAAATGAAAAGATGTTCAATACTGCTCATCATTAGAGAAGTGCAAGTCAAAACTACAATGAGATATCACCTCACACCAGTCAGAATGGCCCTCATCAAAAAGTCTACAAAGAATAAATGCTGGAGAGGGTGTGGAGAAAAGGGACCCTCTTGCACTGTTGGTTGGAATGTAAATTGATACAGCCACTATGGAAGATGGTATGGAGACTCCTTAAAAAACTAGGAATAAAACCACCATATGACCCAGCAATCTCACTCCTAGGCATATACCCTGAGGAAACCAAAATTGGAAAAGACACATATATCGCATTGTTCATTGCAGCACTGTTTAAAATAGCTAGAATATGGAAGCAACCTAGACATCTATTGACAGATGAGTGGATAAAAAAGTTGTGGTACATATGCACAATGGAATATTACTCTGCCATAAAAGGGATGCATTTAAAATATGAAGTGGATGAACCTAGAACCTATTACACAGAGTGAAGTAAGTCAAAAAGAGAAAGATAAATATTGTATTCTAATGCATATATATGGAACCTAGAAAAATGGTACTGAAGAATTTACTTACAGCACAGCAGTGGAGAAACAGACATAGAGAATAGACTTGTGGACATGGGGAGAGGGAGGAGAGGGTGAGATGCGTGGAGAGAGTAACATGGAAACCTACATTACCATATGTAAAGTAGTTAGCCAACAGGAATTTGTTGTATGGCTCAGGAAACTCAAACAGGGCTCTGTATCAACCTAGAGGGTGGGGTGGGGAGGGAGATGGGAGCGAAGTTCAAAAGGGAGGGGATATATGTATACCTATGGCTGATTCATGTTGAGGTTTGACAGAAAAGAACAAAATTCTGTAAAGCAATTATCCTTCAATAAAAAATAAATAAATTAGAAATAACCTAAGTACAACTGAAACTCCTGAACATTATAAATAAAACAGATACAAAAAGACTCTGAAAGGTGGAGAGAGAAGGAACACCAGAGAGACCTCAAGACTTGAGGAATGACATGGTGGTAAGTTCCCTGGATTTGTTTTGTCTCATGTATCCCAGAGTTAGAGCTCAAAAAGCTTGCAACATGGAAACACCAATGGGGACAGACAAAAAACCAAAGCAAGGCTGTCTCTCTAACCCAAGGACCAGAAAAGGAGGTAGACTAGCCACACAGAAGATTTTAGACAATAACTCCTCTGTTCCAGTCAAACATCACAGGAAAAAAATGTGGCCCATTCTCAAACCCACCTGCAAAGAAAGGGTTGAAAACACAGACTTTCACCCTTCTTAAACTGTAATCAGGTGTAACCTCCCTACTGGGGTGATGTCAAAGAAGGCTGAGTGGGGAGCTGGGATGGACCTACTAGACAGAAAATCAGCAAGGATACAGAAAAACTCAACAATTCCCTCAACAAATGGTTTCTAATTTAACATTTATAGAACACTCCATCCAACAAAGAAGACTAGACATTTTTTTCAAGTGCCCATGGAAGAAGCTATGTTAAACCATATCCTGTGCCATAAAACAAGCCTTAACCAATTAAAAAACAATTGAAGTAAAATGAAATGTATTCTGTGACCACAATGGAATCAAACTATAAATCAATAATAACAGAAAGATAACAGGAAAATATCTAAACACTTGGAAACCAAACAGCACACTTCTAAATAATCCATGGGTCAAAGATGAAATCTCAAGAGGAATTTTAAAAATACATTACACAGAATGAAAATACAACATAGGAAAATTTGTGGTATGCAATTAAAGCAGTGTTTAAAGGGAAATTTATAGAAAAGAGAAAAAGCCTCAAATCAATAATCTATGTTCCTACCTCAAGAAACTAGAAAAAGAAGAGCAAGATAAACCCAGAAGAAAGGAAATTAAGAGCAGAAATCAATAAAATTGAAAACAGGAAAACAATTAGATAAATCAGTGAAACAAAGATCAGTAAAATTGACAAACTCCAGAAAGACAAAGGGAGGGGGAAAAAGAGAAAACGCATGTTGTTAATATCGGGAACAAAATGAGTATCCATCACTTTGACATCAAAAGGAATAAATACTAAGGACAACTCTACACACTTTGACAATTTTGATGAAACTTACCAATTCCTTAAAAAACACAAATGCCCCAAATGCACTCAATAGGAAATAGATGATTGGAATAGCCCTATCACTATTATTAAGAAAATTGAGTTCATAATTTTAAAACTCCCAGAACAGAAATACCCAGGTCCTATGGTTGCACTGGAGCATTCTACCAAATCTTTAAAGAATTAACACCAATTCTATACAATCTCTTCCAGAAAACAATTAGATAAATCAGTGAAACAAAGATCAGTAAAATTGACTGATCAATTTTAGAAGAGGAGAAAATACTTCCCAAATAATTTTATGAAGCTTATATTATCTTGATACCAAAACCAGATGACAATTACACAACAAAAATGAAAACTACAGACCAACATCTCTCATGAAAATAAAAGTAAAACTCCTAAACACAACATTAGTAAATAGAATTCAGTAATAAGAATTATACACCATTATCAAGTGAAGGCTATTCCAGAGATGCAAGATGGTTTCAATATCTGAAAATAAATCAATGCAATACACAATATTAATAGACTAAAGAAGAACAATCACATGATTATGTAAATCAATGCAGAAAAGACACTTCACAAAAATCCAACACCAATTATAATAAAAAAGAAAAAACAACACCCTCAGAAATAAGAAAAGAAAGGAATTTTCTCAACTTGAAAAAGAGCAGCCACAAAACACAGCTAACACTCAATGGTGAAAGACTGAATGCTTTTCTCCTCAGATTGTGAACAAGGCAAGAATGTCTGCCCTCACACACTGCTGAAAGTTCTAGCCAGTATAATCAGGCAAGAAGAGGAAATAACATGCATACAGATTGAAAAGGAAGAAATAAAACTGTCCCTATTTGGAGATAACCTGATAATGTATGAAGAAAATTCCAACAAACCACAAAACAGTTCCTAGAACTAATAAGTTAAGTTTGGCAAGGTTGCAGGATACAAGATAAGCACATGGAAATAAATCATATTTCTGTATACCAGCAATGAACAAATGGATGCCAAAATTTAAAAGTATAATAACATGTACAATTTCTCAAAATAAAATGCTTAAGTGTAAGATATAACAAAACTTGATAGTAATTGTACACTCAAAACTACAAAATGATGATGAAAGAATTCAAAGAAGACCTAAATAAATTGAGAAATATACTGTGTTCATGAATGAGAAGACTCAACATAGTAATGGACGTCATGCATGTGTGCTCAGTCGCTCAGTCATGTTTGACTCTTTGGGACCCCATGGACCATAGCCCACCAGGCTCCTTTGTCAATTGAAATTTTCTAGGCAAGAATACTGAAGTGGGTTGCCATTTCCTTCACCAGTAAAGATGTCAAGTCTCCCCATATTTATATACAGGTTTGGTGCAATTCCTATCAAAAAAATAAATCAACTTAAAGTGCATTACAAACTAACCTTGGGAATTACCTGCTGGTCGAGTGGTTAAGAATATGCCTTTCAACGCAGGGGATGTGGGCTCCATCCCTGGTTGGGGAACTAAGATCCCAAATGCCACAGGTCAACTAAGTCCTTGTACTACAAGTGAAGAGCCCTTGCACTGCAACTACAGAAGCCCACATACCACCGCTGCTGAGCCCATGTGTTCTAGAGTCCATGCTCCACAATAGGAGAAGCCTATGCGCCACAGCTAGAGAAGTCCTGCACCACGATGAGAAGCCCTTGTGTCACAACAAGAGAAGTCTGTGTGGTATGACTGGAAGCCCCTGTGCCACAACAAAGACCCAGTGAAGCCAAAATAACAAAATAAAAAACAAACAAACAACCCCCCTTCAAACCAAACTAACCTTATTTTGGTAATTACTTTGAAATATATATATATATATGTATATATATATTTATATGTGCATCAAATCATCATGTTGTACACCTTAAACTTACACCATATTATATGCCAATTATATCTCAGTAAAGCTGGAAAATGCATCATGAACTTAAATGAAAAATGTAAAACTATAAAATGTTTAGAGAAAAGAAAACATTTGGAATCCGCTGCTGCTAAGTCACTTCAGTCGTGTCTGACTCTGTGCGACCCCAGAGATGTCAGCCCACCAGGCTTCCCGTCCCTGGGATTCTCCAGGCAAGAACACTGGAGTGGGTTGCCATTTCCTTCTCCAATGCATGAAAGTGAAAAGTGGAAGTGAAGTCCTCAGTCGTGTCCGACTCTTAGCGACCCCACGGATTGAAGCCCACCAGGCTCCTCCGCCCATGGGATTTTCCAGGCAAGAGTGCTGGAGTGGGGTGCCATTGCCTTCTCCAGTTGGAATCTAGAGCTAGGCATATAGGCTAGATTTTGTATATGACAATCAAACCATGATGCGAACAGATAATTTCATTGAAAAGGATATATGGATGGCAAATAAGCACATGAAAAGATGTTTTACCACTTGCCATTAGGGATATGAAAATTAAAACCACCATAAGATACCACTACATATCTATCAGAATGACTAACTTTAAAAAAAAAATGACCACACCAAATGTTTGAGAAGATGCCAAGAAACTGGATCATTCATATATTGCTGATGGGAATGTAAAATAGTATAGCCGTTCTATAAAACAGTTTGGCAAGTTTCTTTAAAAGCTAAACTTGCAACTCTTGAACCATATGACCCAGCAATTGCACTCTTGGACATTTATCCAGAGAAATGAAAACTTCTCTTCACATAAAATCCTGTTACATGATTGTTCACAGCAGCTTCATTTGTAATAGCCCCAAACTGGAAATAATCCACATGTCCTTCAACAGGCAAGTGGATAAACTATTTCTCTACATCCAAGCCATGGAAAATTACCCAGCAATTAAAAGAAACAGGATATCGATACATACAATAACCTGGATAAATCTCCAGATAATTATATTGACTGAAAAACTAAACAATTCCTAAAGGTTACATTCTGGATGATTTTATTTACATACCATTATTGATAAGACTTAAGTTTAGAAATAGAGAGTAGATTGGTGGTTGTCAGGGGTTAAGGAGGAGGTGAAGGGTGGGATAAAAATTGGGGGTAGCTATGAAAGGGCAACTTGAAGGATCCTTGTGGTGATGAAAATTTTCTGTATCTTGACTGTTACTATCCTGCAGGTGATACTGTACTACAGTTTTGTAAGAGGTTGCCATTGAGGAAAACTGGGTGACGGGTATATGAGATCTCTCTATTATTTCTAAGCGACATGTGAATCTACAATTACATCAAAATAAAAAGTTTAATTAATTAAAAAAAATGAATTAGATCCATGCGTCCTGACATGGTAAGGTTTCTAAGATACATTGTTAAGTGAAATAAAGCAAGTTAAAGATCAGTGTATACAGTGTAATACTATTTATTTTTAAATACCCACACACAACCAAACTATGTATACATAGAAAAAGACTTGGAAGAGAGTACTCTTCCCTGATAACAGTGGTTGTTACCTCTGGGGAGCAGAGCTGGGAAAGGAAAAGAGTTTTAACTGTAGCTAGATTGTTTCATTTTTTTTTTTACAATGAAAATATCTTCATATGCCACTTGTATAGTAAAAACATTATCCTGGACACAGCAACAGTGTACTAGGAACTCAAACCTGTTTTGCTTGTCCTGATCTGACCTACCCATATTTCACCACCAGTATGACCAGAGGGCCCAGCTCATATCCCCCTGCCCTTGAGCCTCAAGGAAGTGCCTCCTAGGTCCACCTTACTTGTAATCAGGCCCACTAGCGCTACCACTGATGTATGGAAGTACCACCTGGAAGGGCCAATGTCCCCATGACTGTGAACCTACCCATTGCTGCTGACGACTTAGAAACACACAAAGCTCAGCCATGCTAATCAGTGAAACAGCAGTTTCCGTAAGATTCTAGTTGAAAAGCTGTCATGCAAGTTTCAATGCTGAGGGCACCAAAGACCCGCCCCCCTCCCCCCGCCCTCTGATTTGAAAATGTGGCAGCAGTCAAGACTCTTTGAAGGAAACTGAGAGCAGCAGGCATGAATAGCAATTGGACAACTACCCCTAGCTGTGCCTGGCTGAGAGCAGACTCACCCTCGGGTGGCTTCTGAGAGTGCATTCATTCATTGACCAGATATTCACTGAGCACCTACCATATACTATTCTAGGCAGTGATAATAGCAGTGAATCAAACAAAGTCCCTGCCTTTATGAGGCTCCCATTCCAGTGGGGGAGCAGATGATAGGCAAGATAAATAAATTATATGTTAGGTGGTATTAAGTGCTATACAATAATGTATCAACAGCATGAAAGAAGGATGTAAGGTGTTGAGTGCTGGGGATTGAAATTTTAAGAAGTGGTGGCCAGAGAAGTCTTCACTGAGAAGGTAACATTTCAGTGGAGAGCTGGAGGAAGTGAGGGAGCCAGCTATAAAGATATCCAGAGGTTGTGGACATTTTTAATTTTCCCCTTCAGATTTTGTCCACCCCTCTCCACCCAGCTTTGTGCCCTGGTAGGCTGACCTGTATGGACTGCATTGACAGGCTCCCTCGCCCTCTGGCTTCGGGTTAGGTTTGACCAATGGGAGGCACCTGCAAGGAGATCAGAAGGAAAGAGAAAATGAGATTTGTCATCAGCTCTCGCTGTTCAGGTTCATCACAGGTTGGCTGCATCCCTCCACCAAAGACCTCAGCTCCTCTCAGGTGGCCCTCTTTAGACAGCAACTTTCCACAGTTCCCATAACTGCTCTCTCCCAGCATCCTGACTGATGTGCTGGGGAAAAGCATTCCATGTATAAGGAAAAGCAAGCACAATACATTAATGTGCCTGGAAAGCATAAAGAATGATCAGGAGACTAGTGTGGCTGGGATGAAGGAGGTGATGGAGGGATTTGGAGTAGATAATGTCAGGGAGGTAAGGGAAGAGCAGATTCTGAGGGCTTTGAACGCTATTCTAAAGTCTTTGGCTTTTAATATGAGTGAGATGGGGAACAATTAGAAGATGTTTGTTGAGCAAAAGATTGACTCGGACTATGTTTTAATGGCATCATTAAGGAGATCAGTGACAGTCAAGAGAGGATGATGGCTTGGACTAGATGGAGGCAACAAAGATGGTAAAAAGTGATTGGATTCCAAGTAGATTTTGAAGGTGATGCAGAAGAATCCTGTTCATTAAAATGACCAGAGCGAAAGCCCAAGCCCAAGATCAGAGACTTGTCGCCTGCTTGTCATTGCATATTACTGAAAATTCTGTTATTCCATGAGATTTCAGAAGGCCCGGCATATAGCACAATAATCCTAATCCCTTACTACTTGTGCAGGACACACAACTTTATACCAAAGGCACAGCCCCAAAGATTCCCAGAGTGTACCTGACTCCAGAACAATTCCGTTAAACTGTCATCACAGACTTTCCAGCCAACCTACCCTACCTTAAAGCCACAACTCCATAGGGTTTGCACTGCATGCCATTTTGGCCCCTGATTTGGGTCCAGCCTCTTTACCTCCACTGGCTCCTCTGTGAGTTGGCCTAACCATGTCACATCAGAATTTTGGGAAACATTGTCAAACCTGTCCTGTTCCTACCTCCTGTCCTCTGCCCACCATCACTCACAGGTTGGCAGCAGACAGATGGCATCCATCAACCATTGAGCTGATAGGGATGGGTCCCAGGGATAGTCAGAACAGTGAGGGCAATATCTCAAAGTTACCATGATGTTTTAAAGCTTGAAACACTTAAACCTTGCTTTATCATCAACATTTTATTAGGAAAGTATGTGTAACATTGACTTAATATCAGGGTAGGGACTGAGGAAACTAAACAAGTAAAGGTACCATGATTTTGATAAGGATTTTAAAATTTGCCTAGCAGCTACCAACCAGATTACTGGCAGATCACTGGGAGGAAGAGAAAATAAAAAACGCAGCTCCATAGGCTAAAAGCTCCCAGCTTGAAGTGTCTTCTGGGAAGAAAAGCAGCCTGGTATTTTTGAATGCATGCTGTTGATGTTCAGGATAAGGCCTATTGCTTCATATTCATGAACACCCAGCAAAGACACCCAGCTGGAAGCTGGAAAACAGCACATGATTCTGAAGATTCATTCCAGAGCCAGGGAAAATTGATGGTATTTTGTTTATGTTCAAAGAAATCAATCCAGAGATCAGCCCCACAGCCAAAGTCAGCAAGACCAGGGAGAAAACTGCTGCCAATCGTGGAGGGGATGACCTGCATTGGAATCTCAGATTCAGGACTTTGAAGTTGTGTACCCTTAGGTAAGATTCTTAACCCTCCCAGGACCTCAACGTTCTAATCTGTAAAATATAGATGATACCTAACTCACAGAGTTACATTAAGGATCAAAAGAGCTTGTGTGCATAAAATGTATCCAATGTGGCCTCTGGGATACTAGCTGTTCACTACATGTTTTCTTTTTCTCTTGTCCACTTATCTTTGGCAAGAGCAGGGCCAGTGGTAGGGGGTAAATATGGAGTACCAGTGGGCCCTGATGCCCTTAGGAAGAGCTATCTGAGGAATTCTCTGGCTCTTTCATGCCAATACTGTTTTTTTTTTTTTTTTGGCTCTTTGTTAAATGGGCATCCTGGGCAGCTGGCATTTGATCACAGCAGGACGGGTTCTATACTCAGCTTGGCACTGAAGGGCACTAATGCCTATTAATTAACTATACATTCAACTGACCTGCCTAGGCAGCTGCTTTCATTTCTAGAATCCCAAATCTTTTCTTATTTCATTTTAGGTTATTTGAATTCCTATGTGTGGAAGCTGATGGTGCAGACCTTGGCTCTCTTCTCTTTCATGACTTCAGTTTCTCCTCTCTTCTCCATTCAACTCCCTCTGCCTGCCCGACACCTTGGCTCTCCATCTTTTTCCTTCTCTCCCTTACTTCTTTCACTAACCCTCATTCAAAGACAGTGCTCATGGAGACAGTAGTTAAAAGTGGCTCAAGTGTGTTATGGCTGATGCATGTTGATGTATGGCAGAAACCAACACAATATTATAAAGCAGTTATTCTTCAATTAAAAATTTGTTGTTGTTCAGTCACTCAGTCGTGTCTGACTCTTTGTGACCCATGGCTTCCCTGTCCATCATCATCTCCTGGAGCTTACTCAAACTCATGTCCATTGAGTTGGTGATGCCATCCAACCATCTCATCCTCTGTCATCCCCTTCTCCTCCTGCCTTCAATCTTTCCCAGCATCAGGGTCTTTTCTAATGAGTCAGCTCTTTGCATCAGGTGGCTAAAGAATTGGAGCTTCAGCTTCAGCACCAGTCCTCCAATGAATATTCAGGACTGATTTCCTTTAGGATTGACTAGTTTGATCTCCTTCCAGTCCAAGAGACTCTCAAGAGTCGTCTCCAACACCACAGGTCAAAAGCATCAATTCTTCAGCACATAGCCTTCTTTATCATCCAACTCTCACATCATACAAGACTATTGGAAAAACCATAGCTTTGACTATATGGGCCTTTGTCGGCAAAGTAATGAACGTCTCTGCTTTTCAATATGCTGTCTAAGTTGGTCACAGCTTTTCTTCCAAGGAGCAAGCATCTTTTAATTTTGTGGCTACAGTCACAGTCCACAGTGATTTTGGAGCCCAAGAAAATAAAGTATATCACTGTTTCCATTGTTTCCCCATCTATTTGCCATGAAGTGATGGAACCAGATGCCATGATCTTAGTTTTTTGTATGTTGAGTTTTAAGCCAGCTTTTTTACTCTCCTCTTTCACCTTCATCAAGAGGCTCTTTAGTTCCTCTTCACTTTCTGCCAAAAGGGTGTTGTCATCTGCATATCTGAGGTTATTGATATTTCTCCCGGCAATCTTGATTCCAGCTTGTGCTTCATCTAGCCCAGAATTTCACATCATGTACTCTGCATTGAAGTCATATAAGCAGGATGGCAATATAAAACCTTGATGTACTCCTTTCCTAATTTGGAACCAGTCCATTATTCCATGTGCGTTCTAACTGTTGCTTCTTGATCTGCATACAGGTTTCGCAGAAGGCAGGTAAGGTGGTCTGGTTTTCCCATCTCTTGAAGAATTTTCCACAGTTTATTATGATCCACACAGTCAAAGGCTTTAGCATAGTCAATGAAGCAGAAGTAGATGTTTTTTTCTGGAATTCTTTTGCTTTTTCAATGATCCAACAGATATTGGCAATTTGATTTCTGGCTCCTCTGCCTCTTCTAAATCCTGCTTGAACATTTGGAGTTCTTGGTTCACTTACTGTTGAAGCCTAGCTTGGAGAATTTTGAGCATTACTTTGCTAGCATGTGAAATGAGTGCAGTTGTGCAGTGATTTGAAGATTCTTTGGCATTGTCTTTCTTTGGGATTGGAATGAAAACTGACATTTTTCCAGTCCTGTGGCCACTACTGAGTTTTCCATATTTGCTGGCATTTTGAGTACAGGCCTTTCACAGCATCATCTTTTAGGATCTGAAACAGCTCAACTTGAATTCCATCACCTCCACTAGCTTTGTTCCTAGTGATGCTTCCTAAGGCCCACTTGACTTCACACTCCAGGATCTCTTGCTCTAGGTGAGTGATCACATCATTGTGGTTATCTGGGTCATTAAGATCTTTTTTGTATAGCTCTTCTGTGTATACTTGTTACCTCTTCTTAATATCTTCAGCTTCTGTTAGGTCCATACCATTTCTGTCTTTTATTGGGCTCATCTTTTCATGAAATGTTCCACTGATGTCTCTAATTTTCTTTGAGAGATCTCTGCTGCTGCTGCTGCTAAGTCACATCAGTCGTGTCCAACTCTGTGCGACCCTATAGACGGCAGCCTATAGGGTCCTCTGTCCTTGGGATTGTCCAGGCAAGAATACTGGAGTGGTTGCCCTTTCCTTCTCCAATGCATGAAAGTGAAAAGTGAAAGTGAAGTCACTTAGTCGTGTCTGACTCTTCTCGACCCCATGGACTGTAGCCCACCAGGCTCCTCTGTCCATGGGATTCTCCAGGCAAGAGTATTGGAGTGGGTTGCCATTGCCTTCTCCATAAGAGATCTTTAGTCTTTCTCATTATATTGTTTTCCTCTATTTCTTTTCATTGTTCATTTAAGAAGGCTTTCTTATCTCTCCTTGCTGTTCTTTGACACTCTGCTTTCAGATGGGTATACCTTTTCTTTTCTCTTTGCCTTTCACTTCTCTTCTTTTCTCAGCTATTTGTAAGGCCTCCTCAGACAATCATTTTGCCTTTTTTTCATTTCTTTTTCTTGGGGATGGTTTTGAACACCACCTCCTGTGCAATGTTACAAACCTCGGCCCATAATTCTCCAGGCAGTCTGTCTATCGGATCTAATGCCTTGAATGTCACTTCCACTGTATAATCATAAGGGATTTGATTTAGGTCACACCTGAATGGCCTAGTAGTTTTCCCTACTTTCTGCAATTTAAGTCTGAATTTGGCAATAAGAGGTTCATGATCTGAGCCACAGTCAGGTCCTGGTCTTGTTTTTGCTAACTGTATAGAGCCTCTCCATCTGTGGCTGCAAAGAATATAATCAGTCTGATTTCAGTATTGGTGATATCCATGTGTAGAGTCATCTCTTATGTTGTTGGAAGAGGGTGATTGCTATGACCAGTGCATTCTCTTGGCAAAACTCTGTTAGTCTTTGTCCTGCTTCATTTTGTACTCCAGGAGGAAACTTGCCTGTTACTCCAGGTATCTCTTTACTTCCTACTTTTGCATTCCAGTCCCCTATGATGAAAAGGGCATCTTTTTTTGGTGTTAGTTCTAGAAGGTCTTGTAGGGCTTCATAGAACTGCTCAACTTCAGCTTCTTCAGCATTAGTGGTTGGGGCATAGACTTGGATTACTGTGATAGTGAATGGTTTGCCTTGGAAACGAACATCAGTCTGTCATTTTTGAGACTGCACCCAAGTACTGCATTTTGTACTCTTTTGTTGAATATGATGGCTATTCTATTTCTTCTAAGGGATTCTTGCCCACAGTAGTAGATATAATGTTCATCTGAATTAAATTCACCCATTCCTGTCCATTTTAGTTCACTGATTCCTAAAATGTTGATGTTCATTCTTGCCATCTCCTGTTTGACCACTTCCAATTTAACTTGATTCGTGGACCTAACATTCCAACTTCCTATGTAGTATTGCTCTTTACAGCATCAGACTTTATTTTCACCACCAGATACATACACAACTGGGCATTGTTTCTGCTTTGGCTCAGCCTCTTCATTCCTTGTGGAGCTATTTCTTCACTCTTCTCCAGTAGCATACTGGGCACCTACTGATCTGGGGATTTCATCTTTCAGTGTCATATCTTTTGCCTTCATGGGGTTCTCAAGGCAAAAATACTGAAGTGGTTTGCCATTCCCTTCTCCAGTGGACCACATTTTGTCAGAACTCTCCACCATGACCCATCGTTCTTGGGTGGCCCAACACAGCATAGCTCATAGTTTCATTGAGTTAGACATGTCTGTGATCCATGTGATCAGTTTGGTTAGTTTTCTGTGATTGTGGTTTTCATTCTGTCTTCTCTCTGATGGATAAGGATAAGAGGCTTGTGGAAGCTTCCTGATGGGAGAGACTGACTGAGGGGGATCTGGGTCTTGCTCTGATGGGTGGGGCCATGCTCAGTAATCCAATTTTCTGCTGATGGGAGGGGCTGTGTTCCCTCCCAGTACTTTGGCCTGAGGCTAAACTATGGCAGGTGCAGTGGCGGTAATGGTGACCTCCTTCAAAAGGACTTATGCCAGCATGCTGTGGCTCCCAGTACTGTTGTATTCAGTGCCCCGATCCTGCGGCTAGCCACTGTCAACCCACACCTCCGCTGGAGACTCCTGGACACTCACAAGCAAGTCTGGCTTAGTGTCTCGTGGGGACACTGCTCCTTTCTCCTGGCTCCTAGTGCACACAAGGTTTTGTTTGTGCCCTCTAAGAGTCTGTTTCCCCAGTCCTGTGGAAGTTCCATAATCAAATTCCCCACTGGCCTTCAAAGTCAAATTCCCTGTGAGTTCTCAGTCCCTTTGCTAGATCCCCAGGTTGGGAAATCTGTTGTGGGCCCTAGTAGTTTTGCAACAGTGTGAGAACTTCTTTGGTATAATTGTTCTGCAGTTTGTGGGGAATCTGCTTGGCAGGTCTATGGTGGGGCTAATGGCAACCTCCTCCAAGAAGACTTATGCCACACACCACACCTCCCAGGTCTGCTTCAGCCAGAGCCCCTGTCCCTGTGGCAGGACACTGCTGACCCGTGCCTCTGCAGGAGACACTCAAACACTCAAAGACAGATCTGTCTCAGTCTCTTGTGGGGTCCCTGGGTCCTGGTGCACACAAGGTTTTGTTTGCACCCTCTGAGCGTCTCTGGAGGGTATGAGGTTGGATTCTAAACACAGTTTTGTCCCTCCTTATGTCTTGTTGAGGCTTCTCCTTTGCCCTTGGACACAGAGTATCTTTTTATGGTGGGATCCAACATTCTCCTGTTGATGGTTGTTCAGCAGCTAGTTGCAATTTTGGAGTTCTCACAGGAGAAGATGAGTGCACATCCTTCTACTCCACTATCTTAACTACATCTATACAAATTTAAGAGAGAGAGAGAGAGAGAGACAGTCCTATGTGGAGTAAGGCAGCCTTAGTACCAAAAAATTTTTTTCTCTATTCTGAAATGAAAAAAAAAGTGGCTCAACTGGACCCATGGTCAGGCTTGGGGGCAACCATCATATTTTCTCTTTGCACTGTCCTATCAGCTCATCCCAAAGCCCACTTTCCCATCCCTTCACACTAGGCTGGGTAATGGGATGACAAAGCAAAACATGGCTGCTGCCCTAAGGGAACTTGCAGTCTAGTGGGAGAGACAGAAGCCCCATGGTGTATATCAAGAGACAGAGAGGGGAGTACAGAGATGCAAAAGTGTCTCTTTGCCTCTGAGGGGTCAAGGAAAGCTTTACAAAAGAGGGGAGACTTGAACTTGGCCTTGAAGCATGAATTTACTTTTCAAAATGGAGAGAGGTTCAAAGGGTATTTCAGGGAAGGAGGTGGCGTTGAGGATAGGTCAGTGTGTGGTTGGTCAGTGCTCTGTGTAGCCAGATGTTAAGGTCTAGGAGATGAGTACCAACAAGTCATAAAGGAGAATCTAGAGCCAGCTTTCTGGGCAGCGGGACTGCAGGGGGTTAGGGTACAAGGCCGAGGTGGTTGGACCTGGTGAATGCTGAGAAGGGACACGAAGAAAGCCATGTTTTAAGAAGATAATTCTGGAAAACAGAGAGACAAGAAGAAAAACAGAGGCCAGTTAGGAGCCTGCTACAATGGTCCTGGCATGAGTGGAAGCCCTGAACTAGGGTGCTGACCTTAGGAATGGAAATGAAGGGGCAGTGATGTCCCCAGGGCCTATTTTTCTAGCTTTGGCCTCTGGTTCTGAATTCACTCTTCACCTCTTCCCCAATACCTTCTCCTTTGATGATCTTAGTAAATGCTGATCTCAACCAGAACTTCCACTTCAAAGTGGATTTATCCCAAATATATCTTGAGGTTGACTTCAAACCTACATCTAGGATCAGATAGTGGCTATTTTTGAACATTCTCAAAATATCATCTCATCAGCATGTTCAAAACAGTCATTGCGGTGTCTGTACCTCAGCCCTAGGCCAGTCCGGGAGAACCATGGACCTCAGCCACCTTATGGGCTTCTGGGGCCTAATTCAGCCACTGAAGGATTATTTTACACCTTTCTGGGACAAATTTTATTTCCTAATTATAAACCACCAATTCCATGTGGACTTGGAAGATTCAACACGTTCACACCTTGGGGATGGCCTTCCTTCCCCTCATGTCCTCTCAAGTCTTTCAGGGGTGGCCCTCAGCTAGGGGTGGGTCCTCCCAGCCCCTGGAAATATTTGAAAATGCATAGAGGCATTTCTAATTGTCACAATGACTCTGGGGTGCTGAGTAATCCAGAAGTCATGATGTTGAACATCCTGCAGTGCACACGAGTGTCCCACACTGCAAAGAATTGTCGCACCCCAAGGGCCAGTAGTACTCTCATTGAGAAACACTGTGACCATGAGCTCGGTTGAAGGCAAGGATTCTATTTTGTTCTCTACTGAGCATTGCCCTTGGTGCTGGGGAAAGAAAAATGAACAAGACTTGTGCAGTGCCTTTGCCCCTGTCTCTTAGTTGGGTAGGATAAAGATGATCCTGCGATAGAGGCTAAAAGTCAATAATGCATCACCTTCCATAACTACCATGGGGTCCCTTCCTAGTGAGTGGAATGTACTGATAGTTAAATGATGAATTGAAATTCATTCATTCATTCATTCAAGGAGCACTCGAATAGCTTGTGAACTTTTCAAAGTACTTTCCCACACATGATCTTGCTGGAGCTGGCCTGGGAGGAGAGAAGGATTGGGGCAGGGGCTGGAAGCAGAGTTGAGGCCTGAGAGGTTCCTACCCAGCTTGGGCCAAAACAGACAAAGCCAATCAGACAGTCTCCTGGGACTGGGGCGGGGTTGGGGGAGGTCTGGTGTGAATGGAAATATGTGCCACATGGCCTGAATTGCAGGGGCCAGCCTTAGGCTCCCACAGCCCCCAAACACTTCCAGATGGATTTATTTATAACTTCCAAAGCAGAGGCAGCACTCGGTTCCTTTTCTTCACTCTCCTCCCCACTCCTGGAACAAGGCTTGGCTGCTCCTTGCCACTCTGGAAACGAGCAGGAGCCAGGGAATGTGCTGTAGTGCTCAGCCTGGGTTCATGGTCACTGCCTGCCCCCTAGGTAGCAACTGCAGCTCACTGTGTGGGTGCTGGTTGAGCTGGTCATATTCCTGCTGACCCGGCCCATGTAGGCTCTCTGCTAAATGGGTTGTGTGAGCCAGGCACATTCACTCTAGCAAGTTTCCATTTCAGACATGCCTCCACTTCGTGGTCAGTCACACCCATTTCTTCTTATTCTCTGTCTTTGGAAGATTCTGAGCTTCATCCCCTCCACCTTCTCCCACAGGATACTGCTCACTGTACAGGCTGCCAGAAGCTTTGGTCTTGGACATTTTCCAAATCAGGAAACTGAAGCTCAGAGAGGTTAAGTGACTTGCCCAAGGATATACAGCACGTGAAATAGCAGAGCCAGACATCTAAAGCCCTAAACTCTGCCTCAGAGGTTAGTGCCTCCTGAGCCTCAAGTTTCCTCACATGTGAAGTGGGATGAATGCATGGCAGGTGGTTTGGTTGGTAGTGTGGGCTCTGGAACTGCTCTGCATGCTGTATGTGCTGGTTCTGTCGTTTACTGGCTGGATGAGCTTCAATGAGTCACTCTTCCTCTCCGTAAATCAATTTCTTTATCTTTCTTTGAAAGATTAAAGAAAGAATGGATTTTATCTTTCTTTGAAAGATTAAAGAAAGAATGGATTGAAATGGTTTAGAATAGTGTCTGACCCACAGTAAGCCCACAATAAATAATAATCAATATGATAGCTTATTGCTCAGCTGCATCATTAGAAAACTTACGGCTCCCATCTCTTGAAATATGGGCCAGGCCCCATACAAACATCACCTCATGACTCTTCACACTATATAGAGAGAAGTAAACTGGGTTTGGAGAGATTAATCACTTGCTTAAGGCCACCCTTGTAGGAATACAGGAGGGCTTGAACCTGGTTCTAGGTGAGTTCAAAGTTATGGATTCTATGTTTCTTATAGTCTTATAAATTCCTACAGAATCTGAAAGATAAAAGCCCCTATATGGGTCCTTTGCCTTGCCTCTCCCACCACACCCCTATTCTCTCTTGTTTCCTTTAGGATAGGCCCAGGGGGCTCCCTCTGTCCCAGAGCTACAGCCCACGCAGCTGCCCTGAGCATTCTGGTGGCCCTAAGCAGGACCCGTGAGCACATCAGGCCCACAGGAACCTGGTACCCTGGGGCTGAGGCCTTCTGCTCCCCTTCTCTCGTTGCCACAGCTGGAACTGGTGGTAGCAGGAGGGGGATGGGGTGGCAAAGAAAGCAGATGAAGGCTCCAAGGTCAAGCTTCTAGATGTGCCATGTCTGTTCCCTGTATAACCTCTTTGCTCTCAAAAGTTACTCAGAACCAACGTCTGGTGAACCCACCTCTCTGCCTCCAAGGGTCCAGACAAATTTTCCTGCAGCTGTTCAGCAACACATGACACCAGATTTCTGCCCCAGTGGGAGTCTACAGTATTCTCACATTCCTTTCTGCTTGCTGCTGCGCAATGAAACATGTATTATTTCTGCATGTTTTCCCATCCCACACCACACGTCAGTACCACCAATAACAGCATGAGGGAATATAGCATAATCTCTGTGCACATATGGGCAAGGAAACCACCAGACACATCTCTCAATTGAATGTGACTCACCAAATGGGCTCCAAATCCCATCAACATTTAGATTCAATCTAGCTGTATTTCCCTCATCTTTTCAGTCATCATCCTGGGCTACCCAGGATGCTCAGAATTCCTGATAGTCCAAAGAATAAGTGCAGAGTTACTTCATAAATGCCCAGCACAGAAGGGAAAATGAATAAATGCTTGACTCTATCCAAAGCTTTGTCCACAACTCTGAGAGTTTGTGGACAGACATTACCAGAAAGTCCCAGAGGGCAGTTCCTCTCTGCTTCCAGCATTGACATTTAGGAAAGCTTCCTCATCAAGAATAGGCATTTACCATTACCCCAGAAACTACCAGATCTCCAGCCCCAGCCCTACTGTATAGAGGCCTTCTGAGCCTCGGTTACCTTCTCTGTTGTTCAGAGGCATCAATTATGTATCAGATATATGGTACTTGCTCAACAGAAGTACATTTATAAAGTTTTACCTTGTAGTAAAATTAAATGTTTACACATTATAGACTCATCTAGAGGATGATTCAGGAAATTCTTTATTTTCCCAATACTTATTGGGCATCTACTATGTACAGAGCTGCATGTGAGACACAAAAAAATTCAAAATAAAGTTTCTTTCCTTCAAGAGACTATAATATAGTTGGACGTTTAGATAAGTGTGGAATATTTCAGAATTTCCATATACCTTTAAGAGCCAGGCAAGTACTATAAATTAGTAAAGGAGGCTGGAGTAATATCATCATCATAAGTGGTGGGGACTGTGACAAAGTGGAGAGCAAGAGGTCCATCTAACAGGAAAGTTGCCATCCCAATCCAGTTAACTACCACCCTGTGGGAATGCAGGGCTAGTATTACTAGATTTCTCCGTTTCTAAAGGAAGACAGAAATCTAGATTGAATGGAAGGATTAGTAATTGTGACTTGTTAGCAAATAATTTAGAAAAGAAACAAACCACATAGAGACCAAAGCAAACATATTCAGCCCATCAGCCACCAGTTTGCAACCTGTCCATACTTACTGACAGTAAGTTCTGGAAGTGCTCAGACAAGGATGTGAGCTCCTTGGGCTGGTATGACCTGGAAAGTTTTCCTCAAAGTGGTCAGATTCAGACCGGGCTCCAAAGTGTGAGTGTGAATCTGATAGGCAGAAGGGAAGAGCACAAAGCTTTTGGAAAGGATAGACAGGTGAACCAAGAAGGTTGTAGTCAGGACTGAGGCAGTGAAGAGGTGTGTCTGGTTGTTATGAAGGATTCTTGGGGGGAAGGGCAACCTTTGGTCTCTGGTTAGTCTCAGTGGAGGAGGTTTCTCATGACCACCAGAATCAGGAATCTCAGAGTGGAGGAAACAAAGGAAGAAGGGAACTACTACTTAGAGAGTCTGATTCTGAAAAGCCAGTCAGAGAGTAATATTAAACACAGACAGACAGATGCCTCATCAGCAGGCATGGGAAAAGCCACTTTAGTTAAGTCCAGGGCCTTTTCTAGAATATAGCAGTGTAAAAATGTATGAGAAGTGCAAATAAGTAATGCAGGATCCTGTCTGGTGACCAGAAACAGGTCCAGAAGGTGGGACTGGATAAACCACAGTACAATGAGACCTACCATACGGGGAAGGGGGCTCTGGTCCCATACAAACACTGGGGAAAGGGAAAAAAAATGCATGGAGCTTTGAAAAAGCCAGCAATCCACAAAATCCTGGAAACTATTTAAAAAACACTTTAGTAAGAGCCAAGGTAAAATATATGTCCAATATTAAAAGCTAAAGGATTAGAAACCATTCTCCCACAGGGCTCTCTGGCAGCTGGGAACTTATCTGAAGGAATGAAGGCATTTTACCCCAAAGTGGAGGGCATAAGAACGTGTGGTATGCAGGTGTCAAGGAAAATACTATTGGCCTCGTATCAGATTATGTAACCACTAAAACAAGAGGCAAGGTAGTTAAGCATCATGGAAAAAGCACAAGGGCGGTAGGCAAAATTGTGCCCCCCCAAAAAAAATATGTTCATGCCCTAAGTCATTGGAACCGATGAATATGTTAGGTTAAAGAGCAAAGTTCAGAAATAAGGTTTGCAGACAGAGTTAAGGTTGCTAATCATCTGACCTCAAGATGGAGAGACTCTTTCACACGTAGTAGGTGGGCATAATGTATCACAAAGGTCCTTATAAAGTGAAAGAGAGGGGCAAGAGAGACAGAGTTAGAGAAGGAGATGTGACAGCAGAAGTGGGGGTCAGAGAGATACTGGTTTCAAAGAGGGAAGAAGGGGATAAAGACCAAGGAATGCAGGTAGTGTCTAGAAGCTAGAAAAGGCAAGTAAACAGATCCTCCCCTAGAAGCTCCAGAGGGAATGCAGCTTTGCTAACACCTTCATTTTAGTCCAGTGAGACCTGTTTTTGACATCTAACTTCCAGAACTAAGATAATACATTTCTGTTGCTTTAAGTAAATTTGTGGTAATTTGTTATAGCAGCAATAGGAAACTATTACAACTAGCTCTGAATTCAGATGTAGGGTTTAATCCTGACTCCACTATATAGCAATTACTTGACCTTGGTCCAATCAGTTAACTTCTCTGAGCCCTAATATCCTCATCTCATCCTCACAAATGATGTCCATAATACTTACACTTCACAGAGTTGAGGTGAAGGGCAACTAAGATCATGAACATAAAAAAGATAGTACAGCTTGGCACAGAGAAGGTACCTGGCAATGTTCTTCTCTTTCCAATGATGCATTTGATACTTAGGACAAGTGGTGTTCTGGTAAATGTTTAAGCATTGGCTTGTAAAAAAAATGCACATGTATATACATATATATGTAAATTTACTTCTTATGTAAGAAGTGAAATGCACAATTTATGAATAACAATGAAATAATACTCTATTGCAAATTCCATATAACCAGTTAAATTTTTTATAATGCATTCATTAATTTTGCTGAACTCTCATATCCATAGCCATCTTACAGCTGCAAAAGAAGAGTGTAATTTCTACTTGAATGATGGCTGATATTTTCCTTTATGTTAATGAGTAAGAAGAAAGTTAAACCATGAAGAAGTGTTACAACTTGACAGATTAATCAGTGATTCAAACAACTCCTTTCTGAATCAGGTAATAGTTTCCATGTACTGCAAGCATATTTTTTCCATTTTTCTGGTGTTATTCATGAAGATGGACATCATTTCTGAGGATGAGATGAGGATATTAGGGCTATAAACATAACACTCTTTTTTTTCCCTTTCTTTTTTTTTAAGTTTAATGTACATTTTCTCCATCACTTTCTCAAGGCTAGAGTACAGTGAACAAAACAAAAATCTAAACCCTCATTTGTAGCATTCTCAGATTTTCATGTTATAAATACTCCCATTATGGCCTATTTCAAGCAACCTATGTGACATCACCAAACTCAGAGTGGGAAAGGATGCTCGGTAGTACACCATTCAGATGCAGTAGATGTGCTCAAGAGCACAGATCATAGTAAAAGAACTAAGAGCTGGTGAATTTTAAGTATTTATTATTTTTAACATAATTTATTTAACTGAAGGTTTATATAATTTTTTTGTTCAACAGTTAATTTTTAATTTTGAGATAATTTTAGACTCACAGAAGAGTTGCAAAAGCAGTGCAGAGAACTCCCCTGTATCCTTCACACAATTTTCCCTTATGTTGACATCTTATATAATTATAAAAATGTGTATCAAAACTGAAAAATTAACCTTGCTACAATATTATTGACTAAAGTATAAAGCTTATTTGGATTTAACCAATTTTTCCACAAAAGTCCTTTCTCTGTTCTAGGATCCAATCCAGGATCCCATATTGCATTTAGTTGGTCATTTATTTGGTAGAATGTCCCTCAATCTTGGCTTATTTTTTGTTTTCTCTTATAATTTACTTTTTAACAATGGCTGTGTTTAACAGTTGTTTCATGGAATTCCTAAATATTGAACAATCAGCTTTCATGAGCCACAAGAAGCCCAAGCCAGCTCCAGCACACCACTACCTAGGAAGCGCAAAGCAAAACTGACAATTCATGTTTTTTCCATCAATTTCACTAATATTTGCTGAGCGCCCTCTAGGGGCTACTGCTGGGGATGTGGAGATAACGGAAACACGCACTCCTTGCCACTGAGAAAAGTTCAGGTTAGGGGACATGACTGAGCAGTAGCAAATAGTACCCCTAGAGCAATCAGGGCAATGATGCAGGTGAAATAGAATGTGCTGGAGTGCTCAGAGGTGGGAGGGGCCAACCCTGCCTGTGGAGGTCAAGGAAAGCTTCACAGAAGAATTAAAGGATGAGCAAGAGCTCTGCGGGTGATATGCAAGGAAATAAGATGATCGTGTGAGCTGAGTCTTGATACGTCAATGAGAATGAGCCAGTCAGTTAAGGGAGCAGAAGGAAAGCAGTCAACATCTATTCTTTCATTCTATAAGTATTTATTAGGCATCAATTCTGTACCAGGCTCTGGAGATGCCTAAACATGTAATGAATAAGGGCTCTCAAGTGTGACAAGGGTTGTAATGGTGGAGACAGTGCCTGGGCTGTCTTGAAGTCGAGGTGGTGTGTGCACACATGAAGGTGGCACCACGAAGGAGCATGAACGTGAGGGCACTGGCCAGACACCTCCTCCCTGGGAGTGCAAGAAGGACCTCAGAGGACGCTCTCAGGCTTCTACCACCATTTCCCTATTCAGCCAACAGCTTTTGCCAGAGGATTACTAATGCTAGAACCTTTTTATGCAGGTACCATATGTTCACAGCACCCTCTTTCCAGCCCCTCACACCTAAAACCACATATACAGACCCCTGAGAGCTACTCTTAGCAACTGACTCCTGCCTTGGGCAGATGGCATATAAATACTCTCAGGATGAGGTAGTGCTGACCAACACAAGGCAAGAGCCTTTGACCTGAGGCCAAGAATTCCCAGGAAAGCTCCTATGTCCCTTTCTCAACCCCCTTAGAGATATACCTCAGCCACTCTCTACATCATTATACTGCTTAATTTTCTTCATAGCATTTATTACTATCTGAAATTATTTGTCTTTTCTTTCTTTTGCCTGTCTCCTGCTACCAGAATCTCAGCTCCTCAAACATAGAATCCTTGTCTATCTTGTCATCAGTATATCCCCAGCTCATAGCTCAGGGCATGGACCATGGGGGTATTCAAGAAATATCTACGGAATGGACAAGTGAACAAATGAATGTGTGGCTGGATGCTATTATTCAGATTTGAGGGCTGCATTCCTAATCCTCTGTGGCCCAAATTCTCTCTGTCAATTTTAAATCTGTTGCCTGTCTTTGGTGCTATGAACTAAAACGTTGCCTGCCATATCAGTAAACAAAAGATGTTGCAGCCATCTTGCCACCACATTACAGCTGCCCTGACAGCTATAACACAGCCCTAAGGGAACTCAGGACAGAAACAGAATGCCTGCCAGGTAGCAGTCAACTGCAGCAGCCACCCCTGGCAGTGCACCCTGGGGAGACTCAAGATGAAAAAGCACAGGATACTGGCCCCAGATAGTTGAGGAGCATATCAAAGGTATGATTTCAGTGAGTCCAGACTCTTGCATCTTCCCATACATAGAAAAGCACCAAATTCCTTAACTTGAGATATCTGGTTTTCTTTTATTAACAGTAATCTTTTGATGTTCCAACTACCCGGTGTTTTGTTGCAAAAACTCCTATATATCCTGGCTCCCCCACTTGCCTCTTAGGAACAGTTTCTCAGTGTCATCTGAGATGCTGTGTCTGGGCTTGAAGTCCTCAGAATGTCTGCCGAACAAAACATAACCCTCAACTTTTAGGTTATGCCTTTCTTTTTTTCCCAGTCAACAGCGCCTTGACTCTGAATTTGAACTTTATGGAGGAAGGAAACTGACATGCATGAAATTGAGTGCTCCTCTTGTAACTGTTGTGAGAGTGTGAAAGATAACCACAACTAATATTTGCTGTGCTTACTAAGTGCCAGTTCCCATTCCAAGCACTTCATATATATTCAATAAATATTTGCCATGTCTCTACCAGGTACCACACACTGTTTAGGCATTAGGGATAGAGTAGTGAATAAAAGACAAAACGATCTTTGCTTTTAGGGAGCTTAAACATTAGCTCATTTAATCTGAAAACAACCTTAAGGTGTAGACCTTGTGATCATTTCCATTTTGCAGATGAGGAAACCTAGGTACAAGGCTAGATCACACAGCAGAGTCAGGCAGTCTGGGCCCAGAGCCTGTGTTCTTAACCAGTAGGCTCCCCTGCCTCCTGAGGAGCTATTATATGGGGAAGTGCTTGGCAAACTTTGAATGACCTTGACAAATTTGAGTCCTTATTATTCTTGGTGGGAGCATGGTGTGGGGAAGGGGTAGGAAGCAGACCCGGCCAGGGAGGTCAGAGGATTCATGCAGAAGAGTGGTTATGGAGGTGCCTTCGGTACTCCTTAGGCCAGGAAAGCACTAGCTGTGTCTCTGGAGTCCCGGCCTCTTGCCGGGGGCTGTCTGACTTAGCCAAAGCACATGGAGTGAGACTGCATGAAGGAGCCTGCAAGGCCTCCTCACTAGTGTGTACTTAGCTCTTTATGGATCTGTTTTTTTGGCTAGAGTTCCGTCCTGGATCCCCTTCTACAGATTTGTTGCCCTTATGGGAGCCTTGCCCCACCCCCTTGCATGGTCCTCCCATTCATCCTCCCAGCCCAAGAGGACAAAGGAAAGTTTGGCTAACCCCCACTGGGCTTTTCTGGTTTTCTGTTTCCATTGGAACAAAGAACTGCTCACCAAGTGCTCTCTGATCTTTGGAATGAGAAAGGAAAATAGTTTATCACATGGAGTACCCCACACACATCATCCCCACGGCTCACTGGTCTCATACTCTCAGGACACCCAGATTCCTGGCAGGGCTAGGCAAGGATGGTGACTCGCTTCTCCCCAGCCTTCAGGAAGCCAGCGGGAGAGTGATGACTTCCATCTGGGCTGGCCTGCTTTCCACTCCTTGGGCTCCACCTGTGTCCTAGAAGGAGCAGAAGGAAAAATGAAGCACCCTCCCTCCTGCTTCTCCCACAGCTCCAGCTACACAGATGAGCCTCCTAGACCTTGGTCAGCAGATTTCCAAGTGATTCCTGTAGAGGGATGAGAGGTTCCTTGGGAGCTTGGGCAAATTCTTAATCCCTCCAAGACTCAGTGTACTCTTCTGAAAAATGGGTCGAAGAATGTCTGCTTCATATTGTTATTGCAAGGATTAAAATTTTAAGAAATGTTTGCAAAATACTAGGCCCCAACTAGACTAGGTGGAAGAATTTATTTAGTCTAGGAGAGGAGATGCCATTGCTCCAGTGATGGGTCCACCTGAGTGGTAGGTGTGATAGAAGCTTTTGCTCTGGAAAGTGGAGTAGGACATCCTCCCCACTACTGGTCTCTGCCAGACTTCTCCCCTGCACCAGGCCTTTAGGTCAGAGCCAGGTACCCTTCATGGGGTACTGCTGTCTTGACTGAATGTGGCTGATGTGCAGTCACCTCTCCCCTATCATTATGTGACCAGCTTTACCATGGTTTCTTTATAGATGTTGATTGAAAATAAAAGGGCACATTGGAAGAGATCAAGAAAGAAAAAGAGAATGGCTAGGGTGAGGACCTCTGCCCTCATGTCCAAGGGGCCTAAGTCACAAACCCAGCTGGCCAGGCCCTCGCTTTACTTCCTTAGAGATCATCATACCAGATCCCTCACTTTATCAAAGAGCAAACTAAGGATCATGGAGCAGAAGGGTCTTGCCCAAGGTCCTTGGCAAGACCTGTGAATTTCTATGGACCAGTGTGTTCTCTGCTTCCCCTACACAACCTGCTCCTGTGAATCCCAGGTCACATGATCCAAAGATGGCCCAGGGCAACCTCACTGATCCCCTCAGTTTATTTGTTTATTCAGTAAGTCCTCATTTGACTGCCTGCTATGCGCCAGGCACCTAAATTAGAAGGTGATGTCTGATTTGGGGGAAAATTAAACAATAAAGGGACTCAGGGGGCCAGCAGAGTTGAGGATTCTTTTTTATAAGAGGATGATCAAATAATTTATTGAGAGGGTGACATGTGAACAGAGATTTGAATGAAGTGAGGGAGTACACCCCACAGATATCTGGAGGAAAAGAATTCCAGGCAAAGAGAACAGCAAATGCCAAGATCTTGAAGCTGTGGGGGCATAGTAAGGAGGCCGGTGTGGCTAGAGCAGAGTGAGTAGGGGTGGGGGGGGGATGGTGGTAAGACATGAGATCAGACAGCTCGTGGGGGGACAGATCACGCAGGGCCTTGTGGGTCATTGTAAGGACTTTGGCTTTTAGTCTGAAGTAGAGACCCATTAGAGAGTTTTGAGCCGAGGCGAGACATGACCTGACATGTTTCATCAGGATCACACTGACTGCTGTGTCAAGAGTTGATGTAGAGGATCCAATAACTTTATCTACCAGGGAGACCTAGTAGGAGGCTGTGCTAATATCTAGGTGACAGATGATGGTGGCACACAGTGGTAACAAGTGATTCAATTCTGGATACTATGAAGATGGAAGTAACATGATACGCTAAAAGAGCAGAGATGGGAACGGAGAGAGAGAGAGAGAAGTCAATAACAACTTTGGGGTTTGCATCCTGAGCAATTGGAAAGTTGGGGATGCTGTAGTTGAGATGGGCAAAATTGTAGGAGCAGCAGGTTTGTGGGGAACAGTCTGGAGTTTGGCTTTGAACGTGATAAGCTTCAGATGCCTGTAAGACACCCACGTGGATGCCTGTGAAAGCCAGCCCAGGAGCTGCGCATCCTCCCTGCTTCCCTCACTCGTGCACTCTCTAGTTCAGCAAGCATGAAGCGAGCAAGCCCAGGCACTGGGGATGCAGCTCCCCGGCTGGCCTCCCTGTCTTCAATCTCTTTCCCCATCCCCACCCCATCAGGCTCCAGTGGGGGGCCTTCCAAAGCCAAAGTCAGATCGGTCACGCCCCTGCTCCAAGCCCTTACCTGGTTCCCCACCACCTCTGGAGTAAAGGCCAAGATCTGCAGCACAGCCCAGGAGGCCCTAAATGATCCACCTTATTCCTGCCACTCCCAGTCCCCCTACTCCTTACATACCTGTCACAGAGCTACTTACCAGGGCCTGAGCAGGCTTTCCAGAGCCATAATGCCAAGGGTCTGCTCAGGGGCTACCCTGGGCTAAGAAAGGCCTGCCCCCACCTCAGCTTGCTTTACTTGATTTCCCACCAGGAACTGGCCAAGCTACCTCCTCTCACCTGAAGCCTGCCTTTCTCAGATTTTACACACACAGAGGGAACCTCATTCACGCAGCTCTGAGCCTTTACACATTTGACAGTTGCTGTTTGCTCTCCCGTCTGTCTCTTAACTGGACTAGTTGCTCCTCAATGGCAGGGATTATTTATTTATTCATCTCTGTAACCCCAGGATAGCCATTGAATGAATGAGTTAATGAATTAATGGTTTGATATGCTACAATAGAGATTCTAAGGGATCAGCGAGAGAAGAATTCATTTGGCCAAAGGAGGGAAGTCAGAGAAAGTGTCACAGACATGCTAGTTAAGCCAGGTTTGGAAGATAAGGAAAGATTTTGCCAGGCCAAAAGTATTAGTGATGCACAAGTAAATTTTACTTCTCACATTGGTCACAAGCTGGCAGCCAGGAGGCCTAATATGGCTTGAAGATACTTATAGTCTGGTCTTTTTATTTGACCATGTGAGGAGACATGCATTATGCTTGGTCACACCACAACTCTCAGCTCTGTTACCTGCCAAGGGTGGTGTGGGGAGTATGGCTCTGCATGCAGACGAGTCTGCCTTCCCTGCTCAGGGGTCCCCAGTGCGTGCTCACTGGCAAAAATTCCTACCACTAAGGAGAGGACAAATTTGGCTCATTCAGACTAACCCCCCACAACATGGAAGCCACACGACCATGCCAGGCTTGACCGGTCAGTTAGCAGCCATGGGGGTGAAGACTCAAATGCTCACCAACTACAGGACCATTGTCTCCACCTCAAATACTCCTAAGTGTGTGAGAACTCTTGTCATAATGGTAGGAGAGGATGCAGGGCTTGGGCATTGCACAGGAAGCCGCTGCAGAGCCCAGGCCAGGGCTTGGCTGCCCTGACCCCTTGTACTCAAAAGATAGAGAACAACAACCACAGAGTCCCTTCAGTGGCTCCCATCTCAGAAGGAGATTGCATTTCAGCAAGAAGCCTCACTGTGTGATGATGACAAGGCCCCTGGCTGAAGACGAGGCACGGGTATGGTTCTGGAGCCCTGCCTTATCCTTTTTACCTTCTAGCCAGAGAGAGCTGGCTTTCTAGGGCACCTGGGGTAGCTAGGTGTGCCAACAATGCCACAACTGTGCTGTCAGACACAGGGCACGGGGACTGTGTGAAAATTCGGGTGAGAACATTTGGCTGACACTGGGGCTCTCCGTCCTTCCCTATGTTTGCTGGTTTCAACCTGCAAGCTACAAATCCACACACAACAGCTACAGCTAGGTTTCCCAGTCATGTCAGAAACACGTATGTAACACACCGTACAGCCACAGTCATACCACCTGCCACATCACATCCCCCTGTGTGCATGGTCTTTGGTCCTGGCTGCAGCCAATCCCCAGCCAGCAGCCTCTCCAGCCCTTCAATGGCTGTGCAATCTTACACTTCCCCAAGAAGGTGTTCCCACACCTTCCCACCTCTCTGCACATGAGACAGTCTTATCTGTCTCATCCAATGCCTTCCTGATGTGAATTGGGTGCAGTCATGCAAAAGAAACCAACACTAAAAAATAATTTAAAACTGTTTCTCTAGGACTTTGAAATGTGTTCCATAAAGTTTCTTTGGTAGCAGATGCAAACTATTATATATAGAATGGATAAACAAGGTCTTACTATATAGCACAGGGAATTATATTCAATATCCTGCGATAAATCATAATGGAAAAGAATAAGAAAAAGAACAGATATATATGTGTAACTGAATCACATTGCTGTACATTAGAAAGTAACACAACATTGTATATCAACTATATGTCAATAAAATAAATTTTAAAAGAAGTTTCTTTGGAAAGTTTACTTACTCTATTTTATTTGCCTTTGAAAAACAGTACTAGGGATTCACCTCCCTGAGTTCAGAAGCTGCCAAGCAGGAAAGAGCAGAAACAGGGAAGCAAAACCACAGTCAATCCTCTTCATCCCAGGAAGCTCCCTAGGGTTGTCCCAGACACATGAAGCAGCTTAGTCAGAAACACTTTGTCTTCTCTCCTCTGCCTCCCTCATCACCCCTGTCCTCATCCCAGATGCCTATAACTACTACATGCAGGGTGGTTCCACCATGTGTGCCCCCTAACTGAATAGCCCCTTTAGACCGTCCACATTGAGTTTGCGAGCAGTGGGGCTATACATACCCCCAAGTCACTGCAGCCATTTGGCACCACGGGCCATCAGAAATTCCATTTTTACTCAGTGACTGTGCCCAGCAATGGACACATATATACCCACACCAGCCCCTTGCCCAGCTCCCAGTACCTTTCACCCAGATGCTGCCCAAATGTATGGGGCTCAGCTGCTGTCCAGGTTGGGCGAGTGCCTCCCAGCAGCCGCTGTGTTGGTCTGGCATCTCCAGGTAAGCCAAGCCTTGTCAGCCTTTGGCCAGGTAGGTTTTCAGCTCATGTGGCCCTTGGGACCAGCTAAAGCAAACAAGCCCAGTGGTGAGAATGCCGTCCCTGACCTTCTTTGCCCACTCTGTGCTTCTCTGTGGAGTCTCAGTGTAGACCAGGCCACTGAGAGCCAGGCGGAGATTGAGAGCCTGGCTTGCTAGCACACACTCCGCATTCAGCACTTTGTCCTGTAAGGGGTCCTGCCAGCCAACCTAAGCTAAATTCATACTTTGTGCCTGCAACCAATGCTCCCTGTGTATGTATGCCCAGCTGGTTGCCAATGGGCATGCTGTGCTTGGTCCTTTCTAGATTGTAAATGGGTCCCACTTGTGCTGGGTTATGTGAAGACAGTCACTTTCAATGGAATAACATCTCCCCCTGCAACTGACTGTCAAAATCAGAATACTAAGGGCACACACCATTGTTCTTTGGTGGCCTGTTTTGGGAAGGCAGAGCCAGTCAGGCCTGACTGCTGCCTGTGAGATGACATTGGAAAACACTTAAGCAAAGCACTTGCGATTTTCATTTCAAAGCAGGTCGAACAGAGAATCCTGGCCTTGCCAGAGTTGAAAGGTGCATAAACACCACCTCATTCAAGGGTCACAAATGTAAATGCCTTTAGACTCCAAGCAGCTAATGAAAATGAAAGAGGAGGGGGGGGGTGTAAGAAAATGGGGGAGGGGTGGAGCCCACTTGCCTTACAAAAAGGCAATTAAGATCATTTTAATGTGCCAACTAGCAAAGCAGTTCTGCAGGCCCTTTGGGCCAAAGAGCCATAAGTTTGGGAGTGCTGTTGGGGACAGGAAGCCCAGAGAGAGGAAAGGACTTATTCAAGGTCACCCAGCTAGTCAGTGACAGAAGCCCTGAACAGCTATTTAACAAAACGAGTCTTCACCTCATTTGTTACTTCATTCCTTCAGCAAACAAGTCCTGATCCCCATGAGGTCCTAGGCATCCTGCTGTGCTGTCAGGGTCCAAGAATTGAACCAAACATGTTCTCTATCTTCAAGACAGTCTCAGTCCAGTAGGGAAGTGTCAAGAACTAAGCTTGGAAATTAAGGCTGACGGCAGAGAGCACAGGGCCTTATATGTCAAGCGGAGGCATTTGGATTTTACGCTGGATGCAGCAGAGAAGCCTTGGGAAAGTCTGAACAGGTCTCAGAAAACTGTTCTGTAGGAAGATCCACCCATCAGTGGTAACAAGATGGACTGGGCCTGGCCAGTAGGGTGGGAAGTGTAATTGGAAGCACAGAAAATGGCTGAAGAAATCAACAGTCTAGGCCTAAGGTAGAGGGTAACTAAGAAGAGAGGAGAAACAATGAATGTGTAAGACACTGCAAATCAACAGAATGGGGCTTCGTGTGTGTGTGTGTGTGTGTGTGTGTGTGTGTGTGTGTGTGTGTGTGTGTGTGTAGGCCTAGGGTGAAGGAAATGGGTTGGCAAAAGGCAGGACGAGGGAAGAATCAAGATGACTCCAAAATGGGGTGAGTGGCTGGAATGCCAACAGACAGGAAGAAATCCTGGGGGACCTGGGTTGGGGGAAAGTGGGTGGGTACGGATGTCCAAATGTTTCTTTATGACAGCAGCCTCAAGACCAATAGGAGCAATCTGGGGTTGTCTGTTTTATGTTATTATAGCCTCTCTTTCCCAGTATGGAAAATTGAGCCAGGGCCTCTTGACCTCTCGACTCTTCCATATGCCCGGAAGTGACCCTTGGAGAAATCCCACTCGGTGCCTCTGGTTGAAATGGTCCAACGATTAAACAAATACTAATCAAATAAATAACTAAAATACATTCTCCACCCCCACCTCTTTCTGTCCCCCACTCCAAAACAGCTCTGTGGGAAAGTCAATTTGGGAGTTTCCCACATGTGTCTATGACCGCAACGCCACAGCAGTGATCTGAGTCAGCTACAACTTTCAAAATTCTGTATTTTCTTCTTGTATCAAAGGCAGCCTGCTGGCTGGAAAAGCCCTGGTGATGCTGTAAAATAATTCCCTGTGTCACCTCAGGGGCTACCTGGGACTACTGCCCTAGCTTCCAAAGGCACAGGATACCAGGTCGAGTGCAGCCCGCCAGGCATGTGACTGAACCATATGACCCACTTACCCCAACCCACTACAGGGATGTTCATTTGCCTTCTGCTCCCTCTCAAGCTGCCCTTTCCTTTTCCCTCTGGAAGAGGGTGCAGCATCAGTGAACAAGCCAGAACCACTGTGGGGTTCCAAAAATAGATGAAGACTTTCAGTCCAAGTTTTGGCCACACAAAGGAAACTGGAAAAGCTGCAAATGAAACTGAAGCTGAAGGATACATGGAACTCTGGAAAAAGAGTAGGGGTTTTGGAGTCCAACTTCGGTTTAAATCTCAGCTTGGCCTCCTTCCAGATACATGGTGTGGTCAGTTTTTTTCATGCCTAAAACTATAATTATGATATTTCCCCTTTCAGAGTTACTATGAGGATTAAATGTGATGATGCACCCATAGTTCCTGGTACATAGTAAATGCTCAATACAAATTAATTTCATCTTTCATATCTTCAGCTTTTGAAGACAAGGTCATGTCAATGTATGGCAAAAACCACCACAATATTGTAAAATAATTAGCCTCCAATTAAAATAAAGAAATTAATTTAAAAGAAAAAAATAGGGACCAAATTTTTTTTTCTTTTTTTTTTAATTGAATTTTATTTTTTAACTTTACAATATTGTATTGGTTTTGCCATATATCAAAATGAATCTGCCACAGGTACACATGTGTTCCCCATCCTGGGACCAGGTATTGTACCAAAATACTACCTGGTGAGAGGGGTCAGTGGGGAAGAGAGCTGAGGAAGGGGGAAAAGGAGCCAATATCTCATCTTACCAAGTGGATATTCAAAAGATGCAGATGATAATTAATGGGACAAAAAACATAAAAACTGTTAGTATATTGCATAAATTACTAGATTAACCAATAAAGGGATGAAAAATGGTAATATAACCATATAATGGTGATAAATTCTCAGCTAGCTTAGCAGGAAATCAACAGATAATATCCCCAAATTGGTAAATAAAGGAATAGAAGAAGTGTTTATTTAGAGAAATGAGGGTAGATACAGGAAGAAAAGAACTAAATTTGGCTGCCCTTCCAGAAAGGGGACTTTGGTGGGATTCTGGCAGGGCTCTGTTATTTCTTTACATGGGCGTTTTCTACTTTGATTAAAAAAACTCAACCAGAAATAAGATGGAAAGTCTGGAGCAACAACCATACCCACCACCTTAAAGAATGGCCCACACAGCATTGCAGCTGCCATATAGTCCAGCTTTAGCCCCCTTCCCTGCATGTTGTGCATATTCCTCACGTGAGGCAGACCAAAGCCTTCCCAGAGACATTAAAACACAGATACATTACTTTGCTGACAAAGGTCCATATAGTCAAAGCTATGGTTCTTCTGGTAGTCATATATAGATGTGAGAGTTGGACTAGGAAGAAAGCTGAGAACCAAAGAATTAATGCTTTTGAACTGTGGTGTTGGAGAAGATTCTTGAGAGTCCCTTAGACTGCAAGGAGATCCAACCAGTCAACCCTAAAGGAAATCAACCCTGAATATTCATTGGAAGGACTGATGTTGAAGCTGAAATTCCAATACTTTGACCACCTGATGAGAAGGGCTGACTCATTGGAAAAGACCCTGATGCTGGGAAAGACTGTAGGCAGGAGAAGAAGGGGACGACAGAAGATGAGATGGTTGGATGGCATCACTGACTCAAAAATATGAGTGAGCAAGCTCCAGGAGTTGGTGAAGGGCAGGGAAGCCTGGCGTGCTGTAGTCCATGGGGTTGCAAAGAGTCGGACACGACTGAGGGACTGAACTGAAAGCCTTCCCAGGTGGCGTTAGTGGTAAAGAATCCATCTGCCAGTGTAGGAGACATAGGAGACACGGGTTTGATCCCTGGGTTGGGAAGATCCCCTGGAGGAGGGCATGGCAACCCACTCCAGTAGTCTTACCTGAAGAATCCCATGGACAGAGGGCTACTGTCCATAGGGTCACAAAGAGTCAGACATGACTGAACAACTAACACTTCACTTCTTCAAAGCCTTAAAAGCGGGGGCAGAAACTTGATTAGGCCTATTGCTCAAAGAAGCTCCCTTGAAAAGGAGCAGCGATGGCAGAGCAGCATGAGGCACAGGCCAATTTGAGAAGCCTTTTACAGAACACATTCTCCACTGGGATGGGCCTACCTGTGGAATTGGGACCCCTGGGTCCCCAATTCGATGTTGAGTTCACACTAGCTGACCATAGGTAAAGTCCCAAAGTGCCAGGATATGGCACATACGGCTATGTGAGCAACTCCACCCTCCTATAGCCCTGCCTGCAAGGAGTAAGATCTATGCCAACCTCCAGCCCAGAAGGGGCCCACCACTCTTCATCCCACTGCCTGAAACTTCTGCCTGGAAGCTGTCTTGAGACTCTTTTCTTAAAAAGTCATTCATCCAGAATCAATTGATGCCCAATAGGAATGCAAAGATCACTTCAAGGGAAAGTAAATTAAACCTTTATTCACGTTCAGGCAGAGGGATAATTAGAAAAGTGCTGGGGGAAAATTTTGCCTGTGTGACAGTTTTGCCTGGGGCCAGGACAGGGCCAGAATACCCTGAAACACACATATGAGCACATGCACGTACACACAGCCAGGGAATACACACCCACACAGAGATACCTCCTATGATCTTTGATAAACCCTCTTCCCTTTGTAAACTCTGCCATGGCAGTTCTGGATAGTTCTTTTCTCCTTCTACTTTTTTCTTTAACAGTTTTATTGAGATAGAGTTCACAATTCAAACTATTAAAGTAGACAATTCAATGGCTTTTAGTATATTCTCAGAATTGTGTGTCCATCACTACAGTCCATTTTAGATCATTTTCTTTATTCTGAAAGAAGCCCATACCCATTAATTCCCTATTCCCACTCCCCTCACAGTCCCTTGTTGTTCAGTCACCAAGTTGCATCTGACTCTTCACAACCCCATGGACTACAGCATGCCATGCTTCCCTGTCCTTCACCATCTCCTGGAGTTTGCCCAAGTTCACGTCTATTGAATTGGTGATGCCATCCAACCACCTCATCCTCTGTCACTCTCATCTCCTTCTGCCTTCAATCTTTCCCAGCATTCTGTATACAAGTTCCTTATCACATATATGATCTACAAACATATTCTCTCATTCCGTGGGTTGTCTCTTTAGTTTCCTGATGGTATTCTTTGAAATGAAAGTTTTTCACTCTCAATAAAGTTCAATTTATTTTTTTTTCTTTTGTGTCTTGTCCCTTTGGTGTCACATATAAGAAACCACTGCCTAATCCAAGGTCATGAAGATTTACACCTATACTTACTTCTAAGATTTTTACAGTTTTAGCTCTTTGATCCATTTTGGGTTAATTTATGTATATGGTGTGAGGTTAAGGGTCCAACTTCATTTGTCTTTGCATGAGGATTCTCATTCCTTCTTATTTCCAAGGGAAGCACCTTAACTGAGAACTGGGTCTAGGCAAAAAAAATCATGACTCATAATAATTACAAAAGTCATTGGTTAGGTCTCTACTAGGTACTCACATATGCTCAGTCATGTCCGACTCTTTGTGACCTCATGGACTATACAGTCTATGGAATTCTCCAGGCCAGAATACTGGAATGGGTACCCTTTCCCTTCTTCAAGGGATCTTCCCAACCCAGGGATCTAACTCAGGTCTCCCACATTGCAGGGTAGCCTTTCCCTCCTCCAGGGGATCTTCCCAACCCAGGGATCTAACTCAGGTCTCCCACATTGCAGGAAGATTCCTTACCAGCTGATCCACAATGGAAGCCTGCTCACATATGCTACCTCTTATTTTTATAGCAACTCTTCAAGGTAGACCTTTGTACTATTCTCATCTTAGAGTTGATCAAAGTGAGAGAGATGAACTTGTTCCACTTTGCACAACTGGCAACAGGCAGAGTCAGGATTTGTATAAGGTCTGTCTGTCTCCAAAGCCTAGACTCAAAGTGTTGCACCAAGCTGCAGAAATAAGCATTGTAATAGTGCTTGAGAGATGCTGGTTGAATGATTCGTTAAGCCCAGTTGTTGACAAAAGCTGATGTTGCATAGAAAGTGATCCCAGGGTAGGCTAAAGACACCAGGACTAGGAGCAACTTAGCAGAAAAATGAGCAGTAACTTCAGCATTAAATACTGATGCACCAAAAGCTTCTGGCTTGATACAGGGGTGCCATTCCACTTTTCCATGACTGAGTAAAATGTTTAGCTTGGAATCTCTTTCTTCTAGTCTCACACAGAGTGAGGTTAAAGATCTACAGTAGTCTGTTGGGCCTGGAAATCCATGAAGATTACCTGATAAGCGGTTTTGAGCAGAGTCCTGGCACCACATGGGGGCCCCAGAGCTGGGATTAGATATAAAGCACCCAAGGGCAGAGGCTGGCAGGGCCAAGGGAGAGATCTGACCAAGACTGTAAAGGAAAACACTGTAATAAAGGGCCTGAGAATGCATGGACACCTGAGAATTGGTTAGTAAAGAAAAGCTCAAAGCAAAGTATAAGAAATGTCTAAAGATTTCTTGTCTATTTTCTAATAATAATAATAGCAGCTTCTTATGTGCTAGGTACTGTGCTAAGTACTTTACATGTGCTAACTCATCTAATCCTCATGGAAACCTCATAATAGAGATACTGTCTTTATCTCTATTTTACATATGAGAAAATTGAGGAAAAGAGAGGTTAGGTATCTTGCCCATGGTCACACAGAGAGTAAGTGGCAAAGGTGCAATCTGAATTTAGGCCACCTGGCTCCAGAGTCTGTGCACTTATGCTGCTGCTGCATCGCTTCAGTCGTGTCCGACTCTGTGCAACCCCAGTGACAGCAGCCCACCAGGCTCCACCATCCCTGGGATTCTCCAGGGAAGAACACTGGAGTGGGTCGCCATTTCCTTCTCCAATGCATGAAAGTGAAAAGTGAAAGTGAAGTCGCGCAGTCGTGTCCGACTCTTAGCGACCCCATGGACTGCAGCCGACCAGGCTCCTCCATCCATGGGATTTTCCAGGCAAGAGTACTGGAGTGGGGTGCCAGCACTTACGCTACTAGGGCTATATAAATACAAGTGGAATGTAAACAAGGGAGGTGGGAGAAAAAAGCATGGTTGCCTCCTTCTAAAAAGCTACATTATGATTTCAGAAATTTCCTACTATCCTCATAGTGGTGTCTGGAGTGCTCTGAAAATTTTTTAAAGGTTTACCAATAAAAAGTGGTACCACAATGAGGACTGTGGTTTTACCTCATTGGAAAAGGGCAAGAAAGAGAGATCAATTAGTCCGAAAGTCTCCAAGGTCACCTAGTATGGGCACACGTATTCCGAGAGGACAGACACTAATTAAGGTTTGTAAAAGAGCTTACTGTGTATAAGACAATGTTCTCAGAACGTCCATGAACCTTTGAATTTCATCACCACAATAATCCTTTGAAGTAGGTACTATTATTATCCTCTATTTTACAGATAAGAAGATAAAACACAACTTTTTTCAAGGTTACACAAATTATAAGTGGCAAAGTAGATTTAAACCTAGGAAGTCCATCCCTCCATGTGGGACACCTAACAGCTATGCTCAACTGATCTTGCCAAAGCCTATAAGGGAGGCTGCTACAAAAGGAGCCAGACTATAACATCATCCTGTTGTCCTCAATCCCTTTCTTGTTTGCCAACTTGTTTTAAGCCTACTTTTAGAAGTTCCTTGTGTTCATTTCAGCAGGTTAGCAATTTTCATAAGCATCAATATGTCTTGGCCCCAACCCATCCCAGTAGCACTGTTACACAGTTATACTACTCTTTTCTATTGGTTTATCACACAGAAAAGGCAATGCCCTATAATTTTCCAGAAGAAAAAGTGCATCTCAAGTGTCTACATTATTTTCCTGACCCTGCCTCTATAATAGAATAGAAAGACAACAGGCTTTAGGGTAGACAGATCTGGTTTCAAATCCTGCTTTCTATACTTTCTGGCTGAGAGGTCACTTTGCCTCAGTCCACTCCTCTATGAAATAAGGATAATCACAGCAGATACTTCAGCTCCCAACTCCACCTTCCTCCTCCTCTAGTGTCACACACACTGAGTTCCTACACTGTTCCAGGCACTTGGAGGCAGGGGACAGAGGAGAAGGAATAAGACAGGAAAACAAATTTAGGGTGTGATAAGAAGTCCAGTGTGGCTGAAGCATAGAGGTAAGGAGGACTGAGACCAGAGCAAGAGTCTTGAATGCCTCAGACAAAGGGGTTAAACTATATTTGAGAGGTAATGGAGCCTTTGATGGAGAAGGCAATGGCACCCCACTCCAGTACTCTTGCCTGGAAAATCCCATGGACAGAGGAGCCTGGTAGGCTGCAGTCCATGGGGTCACTAGGAGTTGGACACGACTGAGCAACTTCCCTTTCACTTTCCACTTTCATGCATTGGAGAAGGAAATGGCAACCCACTCCAGTGTTCTTGCCTGGAGAATCCCAGGGATGGAGGAGCCTGGTGGGCTGCCGTCTATGGGGTCGCACAGAGTCGGACACGACTGACGTGACTTAGCAGCAGCAGTAGCAGCAGGAGCCTTTGAGGGTCTTCATACAAGGGATGACACACATTGAACATTTACTGAGTGCTTATTCCAGGTTAGGCATGATTCTTTACTGAATCCTCACAACAGGCTTGTGAGTAGGTATACTATTTTTCATGTTTTGCAGATGTGAAAACAAAGACTCAGAAAGATGGACTCACTTGCTCAAGATCTCACATAACTTATAAATGACGGGCCTGGGACTAAATCTATACAGCTGGATCTCAGAGTCACACGAGGTTCTGTTATTTTGAGGTAACTCAATCAAGCGGGGTTGTACACAGTGGTGGTGGTGGTTAAGCCGCTAAGTGGTGTCCAACTCTTGTGACCCTGTGGACTGTAGACTGCCAGCCTCCTCTGTCCATGGAGATTCTCTAAGCAAGAATACTTGAGTGGGTTGTACACAGTAGACTGGAGAAAAGAGCAGAATACTGCAGGGACTGCTTAGGAGGCCATTACAGTCATCCAGACTCTTAAGAGTTCCTTGGACAGCAGGAGATCAATGCAGTCAATCTTAAAGGAAATAAATCCTGGATATTCATTGGAAGGACTGATGATGAAGCTGAAGCTCCAATACTTTGGCCACCTGATGCGAAAAGCTGACTCATTAGAAAAGACCCTGATTCTGGGAAAGACTGAAGGCACGAGGAGAAGGGGACGACAGAGGATGAGATGGTTGGATGGCATCACCAACTCAATGGACATGAGTTTGAGCAGGTAGGGGAGATGGTGAAGGGCAGGGAAGCCCAGCGTGTGTAGTCCATGGGGTTGCAAACAGTCAGACACGACAGAGTGACTGAACAACAACAGTCATCCAAGAGAGGAGGCCAGCGAAATGGAGGCAGTAGCACAGACCCTGAGAATACAGTGTTCTGCTAAGTCACTTCAGTTGTGTCCGACTCTGTGCGACCCCATAGACAGCAGCCCACCAGGCTCCCCCCATCCCTAGGATTCTCCAGGCAAGAACACTGGAGTGGGCTGCCATTTCCTTCTCCAATGCATGAAAGTGAAAAGTGAAAGTGAAGTCGCTCAGTTGTGTCTGACTCTTAGCGACCCCATGGACTGCAGCCTACCAGGCTCCTCCATCCATGGGATTTTCCAGGCAAGAGTACTGGAGTGGGGCAAGAATACTGGAGAAGCCATTGCCTTCTCTGATACAGTGTTCTAGAACCAGGCAAATGAATTAATGTGGGAGGTAGGGGGTTTTAGTCTAGCACAGAAATGTCAGGGGCAGGAGAAGGTTTGTACCCCCATGTTCTTAAAAATAAGGAAAATTGTCAATGGTTTAAAACAGGGCAGTTTAACATGTGGATTTCGGTCTTCTCTTAATGAACCAGAGGTTTGGCAGCACTAGGCTGGCACTCCCACGGGACACCAGTGGACTGGGATCCAGCAGAAGCTTCTCTCTTGAGATAGAGAAGCATGCCCCAAGGCCCTCTGGGACCTGCTTCTCCCTCTTACCTGGGTGGCCAACAGAAAGCCTGAAGCCCCTAAGCTCTGAATTCTGTTAGGCTGCAAACCCAGAGACTGGGAAGAATAAAGATTGTGGAGGAGGAGTTAGTTTGGGACAGGAGAGAAACATTGTCTCTGTAACTAAGGAAAACTCATGGCCAAGAGGAGATAAAGCAGCTACTGGAAGGTGGGGCAGGGAGTGGGCCTTGAGATGACAACTGGCATGACAAGAATGGACAAAGGTCAAGGGGTCATCAAGGGGTCCAGGTTTTTTAAAGAGGCAATTGAAGGCATTTATTGATGGAGAGGGGGAAAAGTGGGGAAAGAAAGAGAGAAAAAGGCAGGAGTGGGGATGGCTATGTCTAAAATCCAAAGGTTCTAGCAAAAACTAAGAGGCCATCCTGCAGATGTGCCGGGAACCTGTGGGAGGAGGGAGGCTGTACTCAGAACAGAGAATTAAAGAGTGAGATATCTTGATAAAAATGTATCCATGAATGATGAAAAGGGTAAATTAGAGGAGTTCAGAAGGATAGGAAACAGAGAAGCCAGTGCACTGCCACGGGTCGTTTCGCAGTGTGCCTGAACTTCCTTTGCAAAAGGCAAATGCAGGAGTATCCCCAGGGAACAGATAGGTTGGTAAGTGCCCCTCTAGCACTGTGGCACTGCAGCCAGGGTTTGAGGTTGCCAGATTTAGGCACAAAGGGGCAGTGGCTGCCCAGAATCAAGACACACATGGGCTGGACAAGGGGGAAGAGAAGTAAAAGCTGCTATGGCTACCTCTTCTCTTTGGAGTCCTGCACTTGTTTAAATCTCACCATTCCCTTGATAAAGTGGTCAGTTTGAGTAGGCCAAGGAAAGACACAATTGGAGAGAGGGTGTTAATTTAGATGAAGATATCTTTCTTAGTAGCACAGCCTTACTGCACTTTCCATTGAGGTAAGAGTTTTCCAGCCTGCCTGGTATTCAGAATTCTATGCCTCAAAAGGAAAAAGCAAGGCAGAGAGAGAAGGGAAACGACCTCTCCCAAATGATCAGCATGGAAGGGGTCATGAAGGCAGTTAAATGTCATAGCACTGTCACAATCTTCTTTTGTATATTTTTGGACCCAGCCTGTATGTTTCCAGAGACCAAATGAGGGGCTATTTGGGGCTCTTATCAACATTTAGCCAAGACAGATTTTCCAGTAAAAAATTACAATGAAATTTCCAAACCATAGTTGTACCAGCAGCAAAGCAGGCCCCACATAACCATAAGTAGTTCCTAGGGATGAGATTATTTCTGCTGCTCCAGGGATCAGAATGCTTTACATATATTAATAACTACTTCTGCTTTCCCTTCCAATTAATGCCTGATTCTGTAGGACAGCTGCTCTGCAAAACATCAGCATTTAGATGATAAACTTCAGATTATTTATTGGGTTTATTTTTGAAATGCCTTACATTATAACCCCATTTCACTTTTCATATGCTTTCTTTCCTTCTAAATAAAATCTTGGGTTTGAGTTAATTGAGTTCTAGTAGAGGTAATATGTGGAGAAGGAGCCCCCACCAGTTTTTTTCCACTGGAAAAATGTTAGATAGGGATGTGGGACTTCCAGAATGGCTCTATGGGAAGCTGGTGTGACTCCCCAGTGAAACAACCATTTCACTGGTGAAAATTATTTTTAAAAACAACCATTTAAGGTCTCTGGAGATTTGCCCTCAGGGCATACTGCAAGTAGAGAAACATTTATTCAAAAAAATTTACTAAATCTTGGTAAGAACAGTGAGAGTCTGTGGCATTTGAATCATGATGTGCTCTAATTCCTTGCCCCACCCCCACCAGCTCCATGTCACAGAAGCACTGCTCTCAGCAAGTGTGGCCAAGAAAACAGGGCTCCCATTCCTCTCAGCTTCCAATCTAGGGGCTAAAGTTTCACCTCAAGAGCATCTCTTGTTTCCCCTAGCCAGTATTGCAGAAGCTCTCTTCTGGGTGGTCAAGAGGACTGGACTGCCCTCTCCCACTCAGCCTTAATTCAAAGGGTAGAAGAAGCTCTACCTCAGACTCAGCAGGCCAAGAATATTGGGCCCTCAGGCATCCCACCTCAGTTCACTCATAGGAAGATGGAAAAACCTAGGAGAGGCAAGCTAAGACCAGAGGCTACCATCTTCTCCCCAGCACCATTCATAAAGCAGGGAGTAATTCTCCAGGGGAGGAGGGCACACTCTGCACTCCCAGCCTCAGTGAAGTGGTTCAGAGTTTCTACCCAGGGTTGCCAACAGACCATAAAGACAGAGCTCCACAGCACAGTTCTACCTTAATGGGACTGTTTAGAACAGAGCACGGAGTTTATGGAGATTTCAGTGGCAAAAAGTTAAGAGGGGGCTGGTAGTTTGATGAAACTAGTATTAATAATAGCAAGAAAAATGGCAGGCCAGCCAAAAGGTTACCAGGAGAAAAGACAGCCAAGAAGACCTCTCTCATGGGATTATTCTCATCCTCATGGATTTGGAAGGCTGTACACACGCATTTCATGGGAAATAGATGGGGAAACAGTGGAAACAGTGTCAGACTTTATTTTTTTGGGCTGCAAAATCACTGCAGATGGTGATTGCAGCCATGAAATTAAAAGACGCTTACTCCTTGGAAGGAAAGTTATGACCAACCTAGATAGCATATTCAAAAGCAGAGACATTACTTTGCCAACTAAGGTCCGTCTAGTCAAGGCTATGGTTTTTCCTGTGGTCTTGTATGGATGTGAGAGTTGGACTGTGAAGAAAGCTGAACACCGAAGAATTGATGCTTTTGAACTGTGGTGTTGGAGAAGACTCTTGAGAGTCCCTTGGACTGCAAGGAGATCCAACCAGTCCATTCTGAAGGAGATCAGCCCTGGGATTTCTTTGGAAGGAATGATGCTAAAGCTGAAACTCCAGTATTTTGGCCACCCCATGTGAAGAGCTGACTCATTGGAAAAGACTCTGATGCTGGGAGGGATTGGAGGCAGGAGGAGAAGGGGACAACAGAGGATGAGATGGCTGGATGGCATCACTGACTCGATGGACATGAGTCTGAGTGAACTCCGGGAGTTGGTGATGGACAGGGAGGACTGGCGTGCTGTGATTCATGGGGTTGCAAAGAGTCGGACACGACTGAGCGACTGAACTGAACTGACACATGCACTAGGTTGCAGCTGCTTCAGAAGCAATCAGAGAAGGACATTGAACAAACTTGAAAACACCCCCAAGCCACACACATATAAAGCAGCAAAGGGCACAAGTCTCACTGGCTCAATGCACTCATGCACAATCTCTGACCAGACACTGCTTGAGCCAGAAGTCAGACTTAAAATTAAATCATAACAATCCCCAGTGGTCTGAAAGACTGTGCCCTCTCAGTCCTCCAGAGAGTAATGGAGAAAGTAATTCTAAGCTACTAGGAAGCTGAATGCGGGGCCTAATTGTAAACTCCTTGAACTGTCAAAGCAGTCTCCAAGCCATATATACACAATCAACTATAAAGATAGATCAACAGAAATTTTGCCATTTTAAGGACTATGAAAAGAATAAGGAAGAGGGTGAGGGGAAGTTGGAGGAGGAAAATAAAAAAATGAATAGAACCTAAGAGAAATGTACGATACCATTAAGTGCACCAACATAGATATAACAGGAGTACCAGGAGGAAAGGTGACAGAGAAAGGAACAGACGAAATATTCAAGGACATATTGGCTGAAAACAATCCAAAGTTGATGAAAAATATTTATATACACATTCAAGAAGCTTAATGAACTCCAAGTGGGATAAAGACAAATAGATCCTTACCCAAACACATCACAGTTGTTGATATGTTGAAAGGCAAAGAGAACATCTTGAACACAGAAAGAGAAAAAAACTTATCACACACAAGGAAACTCCAGTAAGGGTAACATCTAACTTCTCATCAGAAACAATGTCAGACAGAAGGAGGTGGGATGCCATATTCAAAGTGCTGAAAAACCTTTAAAAATTTAAATCCAACATAACCATCTTTCCAAAAATGAAGGCAAAAAAAAAAAGACATCAGATATTAACTCAAATCCACAGGAAGAAATGAAGAAAAGCAACAATGGTAATTTTAAAAGTTAGCACTTTTAAAACTCTATACATATATTTGTGTTCTCCTTAGGCTTCCCTTGTAGCTCAGTTGGTAAAGAATCTGCCTGCAGTGCAGGAGACCCAGGTTTGATCCCTGGGTTGGGAAGATCCCCAAAGAAATGGCAACCCACTCCAGTATCCTTGCTTGGAAAATCTCATGGACAGAGGAGCCTAGTGGGCTGCAGTTCATGGGGTCACAAAGAGTTAGGCATGACTGAGTGACTAACACTTACTTCCTTCCTTCCTTCCTTCTATGAGCTTCTTTAAAAGATATAAGATTATATAAAGCAATAATTGTAACCATATATGGTGGGATTTATAACATATACACACATAACATGCACAACAATAATAGCACAAATATGGGAGGGGAAGTCATATAAAAAGAATTTTCTGTATCTACTGAAATTAACCTAGTACTAAGAAAATATAGTTTAAAAATCATAAAAGAAATTAAAATGCTACACTAAGAAATATTTACTGCAAAAGAAGGCTGTAAAAGAGGAACAGGGGAACAAAAAGCAAAAATGACTTAAGGAACCTCTTAGAAATAGAACTAAACTGACAGCAACCAGAAGGAAGGAAATAATAAAGACTGGAGAGGAGACACATGAAGTAGAGAGAAGAAATGCAATAAGAGAAAAATCAACACATTCAGAAGCTGATTACTTGAAAAAAATAAACAAAATTGACAAATCTTTAGTTAGATTGATGGAGAGAAAATTAGAAAAGACAACTACTGCTGCTCTAATAGAAATAAAGAGGAAAAATAAGAGAATACTATGAATAATTGTATGATAACAAATTAAATAACCTAAATGAAATGAAGAAATTCTAGAAAAAAAGTTTTAGGACGTCCCTGGTGGCTCAGTAGTCCACCTGCCAATTCAGGAGACATGGGTATGATCCCTGGTCCAGGAAGATCCCACATGCCATGGAGCAACTAAGCCCATGCACTATAACTACTGAAATCTGCATGCCCTATGGCCTGTGCTCCACAACAAGAGAAACCACCACAATAAGAAGCCCACACAAATAGAGAGCAACACCCATTCTGGGCAAGTAGAGAAAAGCTTGTGCAGCAGTGAAGACCCAGCACAGCCATCCTTGCCCGCCCCCCCACCCCGCCAAAAAAAAAAAAAAAAAAGTTTTAAAGCTGACCTAAGAAGAAATAGAAAATCTGAAAAGACTTATAACAAGAGATTGAATTAATAATTTAAAAACTTCCTACAAAAAAGTCCAAGCCCAAATAGCTTCATTGATGAATTCTACAAAACATTTAAAGAAAAATCAAGACCTTCACAAATTCTTCCAAAAAACAGAGGAGAAAAAAACACTTTGAAACTCATTTGTGAGGCCATCATTATCTCAATACCAAAGTCAGATAAAAGCATCATAAGAAAAGAAAACTACAAAAGCCCTTTGAATTATAGATTCAAAAGCCAACAAAATATTAGCAGACCCAATTCATTAACATATAAAAAGAATGATATGCCATGAACATGTGGGATTTACCCAAGAATTTAAAGTTGCTTTAGCATCTGAAAATTAATTGAAATCATTAAAGGAGAAGAGCAACATGACTATTTCAATAGATTCAGAAGAAGCATTTGACAAAACCTAACAACCTATTGTGACTTTGAAAAATCACTCAATATGAGCTGGAGGAACCAACCATTCTGACGTCAGACTACACTACAAAGCTATAGTCATTAAAACAGTATAGTATTGGCACAAAAACAGAAATACAGACCAATGGAACAAGATAGAAAGCCAAGAGATAAACCCATGCACCTATGGGCACCTTATCATTGACAAAGGAAGCAAGAATATACATTGGAGAAAAGATAGCCTCTTCAATAAGTGATGCCGGGAAAACTGGATAGCTACATGCAAAAGAAGGAAACTAGAACACTTTCTAACACCACACACAAAAATAAACTCAAAATGGATTAAAGATTTAAATGTAAGGCCAGAAATTATTAAGTTCTGAGAGGAAAACATAGGCAGTATACTCTTTGACATACATCACAGCAAGATCCTCTTTGATGCACTTCCTAGAGTAATAGAAATAAAAACAAAAGTAAATAAATGGGACTTAATTAAATTTAAAAACTTTTGCACAGCAAAGGAAATAATCAACAAGATTAAAAGAGAACCCTTAGAATGGGAGAAAATAATTGCAAATGAAACAACTGACAAAAGATTAATTTCTAAAATATACAAGCAGCTCATGCAACTCAATACCAGAAAACAAACAACCCAATCAAAAAGCGGGCAGAGGATCTAAACAGACATTTCTCCAAAGAAGACATACAGATGGTCAACAAACACATGAAAAGATGCTCAACGTCACTCATTATTAGAGAAATACAAATCAAAACTACCATAAGGTAATCACCTCATTGGCAGAATGGTCATCATTAACAAAATCTACAAACAATAAATGCCGGAGAGGGTGTGGAGAATAGGGAACCCCCTTGCACTGTCGGTAGGAATGTAAACTGATACAGCCACTATGAAGAACAGTATGGAGCTTCCTTAAAAAACCAGGAATACAACTACCACATGACCCAAGAATCCTACTACTATATACCCTGAGAAAACCATAATTGAAAGAGACACATGTACCCCAATGTTCATTGCAGCACTATTCACAAAAGCTAGGACATGGAAGCAACCTAGATGTCAATTGATAGATGAATGAATACAGAAATTTTGGTACACATATACAATGGAATATTACTCAGCTATAAAAAGAATGCATTTGAGTCTTTTAATTCTTTTAATTAAAAGAATGAATGTCTTTTAATTCTGTGGATGAACCTAGAGACTATTATACAAAGTGAAGTAAGTCAGAAAGAGAAAGACAAATATTGTATATTAACGCATACATATGGAATCTAGAAAGATGGTACTGATGAACCTATTTGCAGGGCAGCAGCAGAGACAGACATAGAGAACAGACTTGTGGACCCAGGGGGAGGAAAGAGCGGGGCAAACTGAGAGAATAGCATGGAAACACATACAGTACCATACGTAAAATAGACAGCAAGTAGCATCTGCTGTGTGACAAAGGGAGCTCAACCCAGTGTTCTGTGACAACCTAGAGGGGTGGGATCAGGTGAGAGATAGGAGGGGTTTTAGGAGGGAGGGGACAAATGTATACCTGTGGCTGATTCATGTTGATGTGTGGCAGAGGCCAACACAATATTGCAGGGTCACTGTCCTCTAATAACTGTGTTTTGTTCTATACTTCTACATACTGTATAATTATAAACTTTGATTATTAGTTATTCAAGAACAGTTATATTTTATGAGTATTGTTCAGTTGTCATCACCAATAGAATGATACTCAGATGTGTTCTTTCTATATAACTTTACAAGTAATTTAAAAATGCAAAAAAAATCACTCAATACACTAGGAATAGAAGGAAATTTCCTAAACCAAATAAGGGGTTTCTATAAAAAATACCACAAGTAACATCATAACTAATGTTTCATCAAAAGTGAAAGCTTTTCCCCTAATATGAGGAAAGATGTTTGCTCTTAACACTTCTGTCTATTCAACATTGTAAGGGGGGTGGTTCTAGTCAGGAGAAAGAAAAAAAAGAAAGGAAGGAAGGAAGGGAGAGAGGGAAGAAGGAAGGAAGGAGGGAAGGAAGGGAGAGAGAGTAGGAGGGAAGGAAAGAATAAAAGAAATGAAAGAAACAAAGGGAGGGAGGAAAGAAACAAAAGGCATTCAGATTGGAAAGGAAAAAGTGAAACTATCTCTATTTGCAGATGACGTGATTTCATATGTAGCAAATCCTAAAGAAACCACTAAAAAGCTATTAGAATTATTTCATTCAAGAAGGTTGTAGGATACAAGATCAAAATACACTTATCTTCTTTCTTCAGATGACCAGTATCACACCAGGGACCACCACCTTAAATTTCTAGGCATAGAGAGAGACATATTGCATTGATATTTCCATATCAGCACATATAGAAATAACTCATTATCTTTTAACCCTACCTGGAGAGCATTATACTGTAAGCAAGCTGTTGTTGTTCAGTTGCTAAGTCTTGTCCAATTCTGCAAACCCATGGACTGCAGCATGCCAGGCTCCTCTGTCCTCTGCTGTCTCCTGGAATTTGCTCAAATTTATGTCCATTGAGTCAACTGTCTCATCCTCTGCTGCCCCCATCCTCTGCTGCCCCCCTCTCCTTTTGCCTTCAATCTCTCCCAGGATCAGAGTCTTTTTCAATGAGGTGGCTCTTCACGTCAAGTAGCCAAAGCTTCAGCTTCAGCATCAGTCCTTCCAATGGATACTCAGGGTCAATTTCCTTTGGGATTGACTGGTTTGATCTCCTTGCTGTCCAAGGGACTCTCAAGAGTCTTCTCTAGCACCACGACTCAAAAGCATCAATTCTTTGGTGCTCAGCCTTCTTTATGGTCCAACTCTCACATCTATACATGACTACTGGAAAAAAACATGCATTGACTAGATGCTCTCCTGTCGTCAAAGTGATGTCTCTACTTTTTAAAACACTGTCCAGATTTCTCATAGCTTTCCTTCCAGGGAGCAAGAGTCTTCTAATTTCAAGGCTACAGTCATGGTTCACTGTGATTTTAGAGCCCCCAGAATAAAATCTGTCATGGCTTCCACTTCTTCCCCTTCTATTTGCAATGAAGTGATGGGATCAGATGCCATGATCTTAGTTTTTTGAGTGTTGAGTTTTGAGTCAGTTTTTTTCACTCTCCTCTTTCACCCTCATCAAGAGACTCTCTAGTTCCTCTTTGCTTTCGGCCATTAGAGTGGTATCATCTTCATATCTGAGGTTGTTGATATTTCTACTGGCAATCTTGATTCCAGCTTGTGATTCATCCAGCCCAGCATTTCACATGATGTTCTTTGCAGAGAAGTTAAATAAGCAGGGTGACAATATACAGCTTTTCCAATTTTGGAAAAATAACTCCTTTCCCAATTTTGAACCAGTCAGTTGTTCCGTATCTGGTTCTAACTGTTGCTTCTTGACCTGAGTACAGGTTTCTCTGGAGACAGGTAAGGTGGTCCGGTATTCCCATCTCTTGTTGTGATCCACATAGTCAAAGGCTTTAGCATAGTCAATGAAGCAGAAGTCGATCTTTCTGGAATTCCCTTGCTTTCTCCAAGATCCAACGACTGTTGACAATTTGATATCTGGTTCTTCTGCTTCTTCTAAACCCAGATTGAACATCTGGAAGTTCTTGGTTCATGTACTGCTGAAGCCTAGCTCGAAGGATTTTGAACATAACCTTGTTAGCATGTGAACTGAGCACAAATGTACGGTAGTTTGGATATTCTTTGTCATTGCCCTTCCTTTGGGACTGGAATGAAAACTGACCTATTCCATGTACCATATTTTATTTATGGCACCTTGAATGAAAGACATTCAGGTAATTTCCTAGTGTTTACTATTACAAACAATATTGCAATGAATATTTTAAGCATATGTTTATTTCTAATCTGTGTATTCTTAGAAATGAAATTGTTACCTCAAAAGTTATACATTTGTAATTTTGATAGCTATTGCAAAATAGTCCTCCAAACAAAGGAGCTATACCAAGTGACATGCCTACTAACAGCACACTGGAGCACTGGTTCCCATTCTGCACCCCGCCTCCCCCCAGAAATCCTGTCAACACAGAACTATCAAAGCTCTTGATATTGGCTAATCTGATATAATTTGATATTTCACTGTTTAAATTTGCCCATGAGAAACGTTAAGCATCTTTACAGATGTTTTCATTTTTTCTCTTTTTCTTTGAACTTTGCTCCTCTTTCCCTTTCTCAGGTCTTTGGCCTCTGATTTATGGGAATTCTTAATTCATTAAGTAAATTAGCTTTTTGTTGTTATACATATGCTAGTCCACATTTATTAGGTTCCAAAAGCCCCTCCTCCCCTGCTTATTTTTTTAATCATTTTTTTTGACATTATTTGTCGGAGAAGGCAATGGCACCCCACTCCAGTACTCTTGCCTGGAAAATCCCATGGATGAAGGAGCCTGGTGGGCTGCAGTCCATGGGGTCTCTACAAGTCAGACACATCTGAGCGACTTCACTTTCACTTTTCACTTTCATGCATTGGAGAAGGAAATGGCAGCCCACTCCAGTGTTCTTGCCTGGAGAATCCCAGGGACGGGGGAGCCTGGTGGGCTGCCGTCTATGGGGTCACACAGAGTCGGACACGACTGAAGTGACTTAGCAGCAGCAGTGGTATATTTTGCTTTGTAGAAATTTTTAAGTTATATGTTGTCAAATGATTACTATTTTTTTTCTTTAAGTTTGATGGGCTTTATGTATTTCCTAGAAAACCTGCTTTCACAACAAGATTATAAAAGTAAATTCTCCCACGGGTACTTATTTTCATGTTTTGACTTTTTAAAATTTCCATCTTTGAGCCATCTGGAATTTATTTTGATGCAAATTGGGATTTCACTTTATTTTTTTCAAATGGGTAACTAGTTGATCCATCACTATTTATTAAATAACCATCTCATAGGGCTCTGAAATGTCACTTACTTCACCTACTAAATCTCCTCATGCATTGGGGTCTGTTTTGGGACTCTTTTTAAAAAAAAATTATTTTTAATTGAAGGATAATTGCTTTACAGTGTTTTGTTGGTTTCTGCCATACATCAACATGAATCAGCAATAGGTATATATATGCCCTCTCCCTCTTGAACCTCTCTCCCACCTCCCATCCCATGCTACCCCTCTGGATTGTCACAGAGCACCAGGTTTGAGCTCCCTGAGTCATACAGCAAATTCCCACTGGCTATCTATTTTACATATGATAATGTATATGTTTCAATGCTACTCTCTCAATTCGTCCCACCCTCTTTTTGTTTTGGGACTCTTATTTTCCATTATTCTGAAGGTTCATTCATGTACCAGAACCAAACTGTTTTTCAAGATTTCAGTATCTAGCACTGCTACTAATACTTGATGTCAAAGAAAAAATCTGCTCTCAGACTTGTACAACAGACATAAATTTGACCATGTGAATCATAAGGCAACCTATTCAGGAATAGAAAGGGCAACCTGTTAATCACTTGGAACTTTCTGCCAGCCAGCCTGGCTCACATTTTTAACATTCACTTACTGGATAAAAGGTCTTCACTGAAGCACACAATGAAGCTCTTGGACCTAGGAGGGCTGAAGAAGCCAGCTAGTCTACCTTTTCCTCTGACAAATGTTCTCATTTCCAGAGAGGTTGTGACTTCTCTGAGTCCCACACTGCCACACTGACCTTCGGATCATGGAGGTACAGGCACAAGCCTGCCTCTGACCAGGAAGTAGGGCACGTGGGCTCATACTGTGGTCTGATGAAATATTCAGACTGCTTAAAAATGTACCTGGCAAGGACGTCCCTGTTGGTCCAGTGGTTAAGCATCCACCTGCCAACACTGGGGGCATGGATTTGATCCCTGCTCTGGGAAGATTCCACATGCTGCAGGGCAACTAAGTCCACGCACCACAACTATTGAGCCTGCACTCTAGAGCTTATGTGGGGTTGCAAAGAGTCAGACATGACAGAGCGACTTCACTAGAACTCATGTGCCACAACTACTGAAGCCTGCACATCTAGAGCCCGTGTTCTGCAACAAGAGACAGCACCACAATGAAAAGTCTGCACACTGCAACTACAGAGTAGACCCCACTTGCTACAACTAGCGAAAGCCCATGTGCAGCAATGAAGACCCTGTATGGCCAAAACTAAATAAATCGAACTTGCTACTGAGGCCTAGTAGAATTATATTATATACCTTATATATATTGCAAATATGATTTTAACCCAGATCTCTTGATTTTGAATCCTTGCAGAACAAAATATAAATACGATAAATCTTGACACTATAGAAATACAGAAGTTGAGGCTTAAAAAATGGGCGGGAGAGGTGGAAGTTTGAATAGTAATGTTAGCGTCTTTAACACAAAAAGTAAAAAGAGAGCGGCTGTCCATGGACTAGGCAATAGAAATTTCAGTATAACATTTAAAGTCAGTAGGTAATCATTGTTAAGAGGGGGAGGGATAAATTGGGAGATCAGGATTGACATGTACAAAACACCATATATAATATAGATAATAAGGACCTACTCTATAGCACAGGGAACTCTATACAATTCTCTGTAATGGCTTATATGGAAAAAGAATCTAAAACAGAGTAGATACATGTATATGTATAACTGATTCACTTTGCTGTATGCCTGAAACCAACACAACATTGTAAATCAACTATATGCCAATAAAATTCCAAAAAGAAAAATGTACCTGGCCAGCAATGGCTACCACTAGCTTTAGGAAGTGGTTGACTAAACCCATACTTAGATTGCTGCTGTTAGAGGCAGAACTGGAATTGACCAGTAGAGATAGCCCTGACCCAGTTGATAGAAGATGAATAAACAAAAATATGCTGTATACACTAGCATGAGCCGTCTGAAAATGAAATTCAGAAAACACTTCCATATATAAGCACATCAAAAAGAATAAAATACTTGGGAATAACCTTAACAAAAGAAGTAAACTTTCACACTCCAAAAACTACAAAACACTGTTAAAATAAATCAAAGAAGATATAAATAAATGAGAAGACAGTCTATGTTCACTTACCGGAAGACATAATATTGTTACATGTAAGTAAGTAAGTGTTAGTCGCTCAGTCGTGCCCGACTCTTTGCGACCGCATGGACTGTAGCCCACCAGGCTCCTCTGTCCATGAGATTTTCCAGTCAAGGATACTGGAGTGCGTTGCCATTTGCTTCTCGAGGGGATCTTCCAACCCAGGGATGTACTACTTCCCAAATTAATCTGTAGAATCATTGCAATTCTTATGAAAATCACAGCTGTCTTTTTTCTTTTTTGTGTAAATTGACAAGGTGATCCTACAGTACATACAGGAATGAAAAGGACCTAGAATAGCCAAAACATTCTTGAAAAAGAGCAGCAAAGTTGAAGGAGTCATACTTCCCAATATCAAAACTTACTACAAAGCTACAATAATTAACCTACTGTGGTACTAGCACAAGACTAGATATAGATCAATTGAACAGAACTAATCGATTATACATAAAATCAAAATTTCTGGCCAACTGATTTTGGACAAATATACCCAGATAATTCAATGGGGAAACAGTGTTTTTTTTTCAACAACTGGTGCTAGGACAACTAGATAGCTACAGGCAAAAAAATGAAGCTCAACACCTGTCTGATATCATATACAAAAAATTAACTCAAGATTATAGACTAAATGTAAAAGTTAGAAGTTTAAAACTCTTAAAACACAGAAGTATACCTTCAGGATATTGGGTTAAGCTATTTTTTTTCTTACATAAGACACTAAAAACCACAAGTGAAAGAAGAGAAGAATGACAAGTTGAACTTCATCAAAATTGAAAACTTTTGGATTTTAAGGAACACCATCAACAAAATGTAAAAGCAACCTACGTACATAAATATTCATAGCAGCATTATTTGCAATATCCAAAAAGTTGGAACAATCCAACTGTCAATCAACTGGTAAATGCATTAATGAAATGTAGTATATCTATACAATAAAAAATTAAACTTGGCAATAATGCAAAATGAAGTGGAATGACAACTTCAAGCATGACAGTATAAGAACCTCTGTAAACACACTCCACAGCAAAAATGGTGGAATTTCTTTTTAAAAAAATCATTGATTTCTGGTTTCCAGTCTGGCATCTAACTCTTTCCTAACAAGTAAAAAGAAAATCCAACTGAAAATCAGTTTATTCAAACTGAAAAGCAACTCTTTTATCCACCAGAGAACTGAGGTCACAGAGAAAATTTCTGCCCCTCAAATTAGATATACAGACAAGCAGAGACAGAGAATCACAACTTATGGGAGCAGAAACCAGAACTGGGGTAGGAAAATCCGAACTGTACAGTAGTACCCCCAGGATTCCCAGTGGATTCCTTAAACTGAAGACAGCACCAAGCCCTATATGTGCTACGTGTTTTCCTACACATCCATACCTATGATAAAGCTTAATTTATAATTAGATGCAGTAAGAGATTAATAACAATGACTAATAATAAAATAGAACAATTATAACAATATTCTGTAATGAAAGTCATGTGAATGTGGTCTGTCTCACTCTCTCAAAACATCTTATTGTACAAATGTAATGCCTTTTCCATCTTAACTAAGCACTCATCATGCACTGTGGCTATAACTTTTGCAGTCTGAGGTACAACAGCAAAACTAGCACACATTTCTTTATCCTTCATCACAATTTCATGGATAGGAGATTTGTTCTTACTGTAGGTCCTAGCAATCTTGCAAATGATTTTTTTTTCCTTATTAAGTTGAGAAGAGAACATGAACATTTTCACTTAACGGAAGCACTTTATGACTCTTCTCTGGCATATCCAAATTGCCAGCATCACTACTCTTGCACTTTGGGGCCACTAAAAAGTAAAATAAAGGTTACTTGAACACAAACACTGTGATACTGTATCAGTAGATCTGATAACCAAGATGGCTGCTAAGTGACTAATAGGCAGGATACACTGGATTAAAGGATGATTCACATCCTGGGTGAGACTGAGGATACCGTTGTGAGATTTCGCCATGCTACTCAGAGTGGTGTACAATTTAAAACTTATGAACTGTTTATTTCTGGAATTTTCCACTTAATATTTTTATGCCACGGTTTACTGTGGGTAAATGAAACCACAGAAGGAAAAACCACAGATGGGGGGAACAATTATAATTGATGAACTGCTGGAGGCCCAGTGTGGACAAGTCTGCAAGTTAAAAACTCCAAGGGAACCCAGTCATACAAAAGGCCTCTCACTTTTAATAGTTTTACCTCTAGGAGCTCTACCATATTCTTATAGTGAAGATCAGAAAAAAAAAAAAATCCCCTTGTGCTTTCAGCAGGGCAAGGAAAAATGGAAACATTTTGAAATATGCTAAACCACTCTATTCTTCTTAATAAAGTCTTTTCTCAGGAGAAACTATTTTGTGTGCATGCATGCTAAGTTGCTTCAGTTGTGTCTGATTCTTTGCCACCATATGGACTGTAGCCTGCAGGCTCCTCTGTCCACGGGATTCTCCAGGCAAGAATACTGGAGTGGGTTGCCATGCCCTCCTCCAGGGGATCTTCCTGACCCAGAGATTGAACCCACTTCTCTTAAGTCTCTTGCATTGGCAGGCAGGTTCTTTACCACTAGCTCCAAGTTAGGCTTCAACAGTATGTGAATGAGAACTTCCAGGTATTCAAGCTGGATTTAGAAAAGGCAGAGAAACCAGAGATCAAATTGCCAACATCCGTTGGATCATAGAAAAAGCAGAGACTTCCAGAAACACTCCTGCTTCACTGACTACGCTAAAGCCTTTGACTATGCAAATTACAACAAACAGTGGAAAATTCTTAAAGAGATGGGAATATAAGACCACCTTACCTGCCCCCTGCGAAACCTATATGCAGGTCAAGAAGCAACAGAACCGCACATGGAATAATGGACTAGTTCAAAATTGGGAAAAGAGTACGTCAAGGCTGTATATTGCCATCCTGCTTATTTAACTTAAATGCAATGGCAACCCACTCCAGTGTTCTTGCCTGGAGAACCCCAGGGACGGGGGAGCCTGGTGGGCTGCCATCTATGGGGTTGCACAGAGTCAGACACGACTGAAGTGACGCAGCAGCAGCAGAGTACATCATGCGAAATGCTGGGCTGGATGAATCACAAGCTGAAATCAAGATTGCCGGGAGAAATATCAATAACCTCAGATATGCAGATGACAACACCCTTTTGGCAGAAAGTGAAGAGGAACTAAAGAGCCTCTTGATGAAGGTGAAAGAGGAGAGTAAAAAAGTTGGCTTAAAACAACATTCAAAAAACTAAGATCATGGCATCCAGTCCTATCACTTCACGACAAATAGATGGGGAAACAATGGAAACAGTGACAGACTATCACTGTTTTCTTGGGCTCCAAAATCACTGCAGATGGTGACTGCAGCCACAAAATTAAAAGACCCTTGCTCCTTGGAAGCAAAGCTATGACAGACCTAAACAGTTTGTTAAGAAGCAGAGACATTACTTTGCCAACAAAGGTCCACATAGTCATAGCTATGGTTTTTCCAGTAGTCATGTATGGATGTGAGAGCTGTTCCACAAAGAAGGCTGAGCACCGAAGAATTGATGCTTTTGAACTGTGGTGTTAGAGAAGACTCTTGAGAGTCCCTTGGACTGCAAGGAGATCAAACTAGCCAATCATAAAGGAAATCAGTCCTGAATATTCATTGGAAGAACAGATGATGAAGCTGAAGTTCCAATATTTTGGTCACCTAATGTGGAGAGTCAACTCATTGGAAAAGACCCTGATGCTGGGAAAGATTGAAGGCAGGAGGAGAAGGGGACAATAGAGGACAAGAAGGTTGGATGGCATCACTGACTCAATGGACATGAGTTTGAGCAGGCTCTGGGAGATGGTGCAGGACAGGAAAGCCTGGCATGCTGAAGTCTATGGGGTTGCAAAGAGTCAGACATGATGAGCAACTGAACAATGACGTGGGAAGACCAGAGTCTAATCTTCTGGGATTTTATTAGAGCCTAATGAACCTAGAGGAAAGGAAATATCCAACTTCAGCTCCATAATGATTAAGGGGTCAATTCTCCAAGAAGTTCCCAGTCCAGGAGAACAAGCTCACTAAAAAGCTGATACCTAATCACAGGACTATATAACACTCCCCCTCCTCCTACCCCTTATCACTACTTTACTGAAGACCTATTTACCACAGTTCTTTTAACCTGGTACACCATGTCCACCTTATAACAAAAAAATTGCAGGACATACTAAAAGGTGGAAAACACTGACCGAAGAGAAAAAGCACTGACTGAAGAGAAAAAAGCAAGCATCAGAACCAGACTCAGATATGGCAGAGATGTTGGAATTATCACACTGAATTTAAAAAGACTACAATTAGTATATTAAAATGTTCTAAGGAAAAAAGTAGACAACATGCAAGAACAGATAGGTTACAAAAGTAGAGAGGTGGAAATTCTAAGGAAGAACTAAGCAGAAATGCTAGAGACCAAAAACTCTGTAACAAAAGTGAAGAATACTTTTGTTAGGTTCATTATTAGACTGGACAGAGTGAGAAAAGAATCTTTGAACTTGAGGATATATCAACAGAAACTCCTAAAACTGAAAAGCAAAGAGAAAAAAGACTGAAAAAAATCAAAATATAATATCCAAGAATTGTGGTACAACTACAAAAGTTGTAACATACATGTAATGGGAATACCAGAAGGAGAAGAAAGATAGAAAGGAATAGAAGCAATATTTGAAGCAATAATGTCTGAGAGTTTCTTCCAAATAAATGTCAGACACAAAACCATAGATCCAGGAAGCTAAGCAAATGCCAAGCAAGATAAATTATCCCCCAAACCTACACCTAGGTATATGATATTTAAATTGTAGGAAATCAAAGATAAAGAAAATAATCTTGAAAAAACCAGAGGGAAAAAACACCTTACCTGTAGAGGAGCAAAGATAACAATTATATTGACTTCTCAAAGACCATGCAAGGAAGAAAGGAGTGGAGTGAAATATTTAAAATGTTGGGAGAAAAAAAATTGAACTAGAATTCTATACCTATGAAATTATCATTCAAAATGGAGAAAGATTTTCTCAGAAAAACAAAACTTGAGAGAATTTGTTGCCAGTAGATCTGCCTTGCAAGAAATGTTAAAATAAGTTATTCGGGAAGAAGGAAAATGATATAGATCAGAAAGTTAGATCTACATAAGAAAGATTAGCATTATAGAATAAATAAGTGAAGGCAAAATAAAATTTATATTTTTCTTATTCTTAATTAACAGAAGTTTGTTCAAAATAACAATGGCAACAATGTATTCAATTACATATACATGTGGGTGTCCTGCTTAGTTGTTCAGTTGAGTCCTACTTTTTGCAACCCTAAGGACTGTAGCCCACCAGTCTCTTCTGTCCATGGGATTCTCCAGGCAAAAATACTGGAGTAGGTTGTCATTTCCTCCTCCAGGGGATCTTCCTGACCCAGGGATCAAATCCTGTCTCCTGCATCTCCTTGCATTGGCAAGCGGATTCCTTACCACTGAGCCACCTGAGAAGCCCATTCAATTATGCATAAATATTCATGTATAAATGAAATGAATAACAGAAATGAAACAGGGACAGAAGAGAGGAATTAGAAATATTTGTTGTTATAAGGTACTTGCATTACCCATGAAGTACTATAGTGTTGTTTGAAAGTGGACTTGGGTCAGTCATTAATGTCTATTACAAACTCTAAAATGTAAAAAAACGTTTGATATTCCATGATATGCTAATACAGAAAATGGAATCATATAAAATGTTCAACTGAAACCACAAAAGGCTAGAAAAGAGAAGACAAAAATAGAAACAAGAAACAAGGACAGCAAGTAGAAAACAGTAACAAATATACTATCTATTTCTCCAGCTCTGTCAATAATCACATTTAACATCAATGGTGTAAATGCATCAATTAAAAGATAGAGATTGTCAAAACAGATCAAAAAACAAGACCCAACCATACGTGAGGCAAAAACTGATAAAACAGCAGGGGAAAATAGATGAATCCACCATTATGGTTAGAGACTTCAACATCCCTCTATTAGAAATGGACAGATCTAGTAGGCAGAAAGTAAGGACATAGTTGAACTCAACAGCACAATCAATCAACTGAATAAAGTTGGAATCTATAGACTACAGACTACTTCATCCAATTGCAGCAGATTACACAATCTTCTGAAGCTCACATGGAACATTTGCCAAGATAGACTTCACTCTGGACCATAAAACACATGTTAAGTTTAAAAGAGTAAAAAATCATATAATGTCTGCTGTCAGACCACAATGAAACTGGAAATCAGTAACAGAAGTTTCTGCAAATTACATCTAATAAATGATACATATACACATATGTATATACACAGTGGTTTAACTATATAGCTGTCCATCTAAATAAAAAGTGTTTTTTTTTAATTAATAAATAAAATAAAATAAATAATCTATGCTTCTACCTTAGGAAACTAGAAAAAGAAGAGCAAATTAAATACAAAGCAGAAGAAAATAAATGATAAGAAACGAGCTGCCAGTCCAGGTTCGATGCACGATACTGGATGCTTGGGGCTAGTGCACTGGGACGACCCAGAGGGATGGTATGGGGAGGGAGGAGGGAGGAGGGTTCAGAATGGGGAACACATGTATACCTGTGGCGGATTCATTTTGATATTTGGCAAAACTAATACAATTATGTAAAGTTTAAAAATAAAATAAAATTAAAAATTAAAAAAAAATTATAGCAGAAATGGACAAAACTGAAAATAACAAGTCATTAATAAAACCAAAAGTGACTCTCTGAAAAGATCAGTAAAATCAACAAATCTCTAGCCAAGTTAATTAAGAAAAAAATAGAATGAAGACACAAATTACTAATATCAGAAAGGAGAGGTGACATCACTACAGATCCTATGGGCATCAAAAAGATAATAAATGAATGCTATTAACAACTTTATTTCCACAAATTTGATAACCTAGATGAAACAGACCAATTTCTTGAAAGATACAATGTGCCAAAACTCACACAAGCAGAAATAGATAATCTGAATAGGCCTATATTGATTAAAGAAATTGAATCAGTAATTAATAGCCTTCCAAAACAGAAAGCACCAGACCCAAATAGATGGGTTCACTGGTGAGTTCTATCAAACATTTAAGGAAGACATTATATCAATTTTCTACAATCTGTTCCAGAAGATAGGAAAGAAAATACTTAACTCATTCTATGAGGCCAGCACTACCCTAATACTAAAACCAGACAAAAACACAAGAAAAGAAAACTACAGATCAATATCTCTCATGAACACAGATGCAAAAATTCTCAACAAAATATTAGCAAATTGAATATAACAATGTATACAATGAATTACATATTACAACCAACAGGAATTATCTCAGTTATGTAAGGCTGGTGCAACATTTAAAAATCAATTAATATAATCCATCACATGAATAGGTCAAAGAAAAACTATATGGTCATGTCAATAGATGCAGAAAAGCATTTGACGAAATCCAACACCCATTCATGATATAAACTCACATCAAACTAGGTATAGAGGGGAATATCCTCAACTTGATAAAGAACATCTACAAAAAGCTAATATCATACTTAATGGTGAGAAATTCTAAGTTTTCCCAATAAGATCAGGAACAAGGTAAAGAAATACTTTCTCATCAATCTTCTTCATCACCATACTAGAAGTTTTAGTCAACAAAGTAAGATGAGAAAAGGAAATAAAAGGTATACAGATTGGGCAGGAAATAAATAATATAAATAAATTAATATTTTATTGTCTGTACACAAATTACATGATTGTCTATGTAGTAAATCTAAAAGACTTGACAATCTCTTGGAACTAATAAACAATTATAGGAAGGTTACAGAATACAAGGTTAACATACAAAGGTCAATTGCTGTCCTATATAGTGAATAATGAACAAGTGAAATTTGAAATTAAAAATATAATACCTTTTATATTAATACTCTTCAAAATTAAATAATTAGGTATAAATCTAATAATAGATGTATAATAGTTTTAGGAGGAAAACTACAAAACTCTGATGAATGAAATAGAAGAACTAAATAAATGGAGAGATAGTCCATGTTCATAGATAGGAAGGCTCAATATTGTCAAGATGTTAGTTCTTCCCAATTTGATGTACAGATTCATGCAATCCCAATCAAAATTCCAGCAGGTTAATTTGTGAATATCAACAAACTCATTCTTAGTTTATACAGAGAGGCAAAAGACTCAGAATAGCCAATACAATACTGAAGGGAAAGAACAAAGTTGAAACACTGACATTACCCTATTTGAAGACTTATTACAAAGCTATGGTAATCAAGACAGTGTAGTATTTGTGAGAGAACAGAAAAACAGATCAATGGACAAGATTAGAGAGCCCAGAAATAGATCCAAATAAATATGGCTAATTGATCTTTGGCAAACGAACAAAGGCAATAAAATGGAGCAAAGATAGTCTTTTCAACAAATGGTGCTGGAACAACTGGACATTCACATGCATAAAAATGAATCTAGATACAGACCTTACACCTTCACAAAAATTAACTCAAAATGAGTCACACAGATCTAAATGTAAAACACAGAAGTATCAAACTGCTAGCAAGTAACATAGGTGAAAATCTAGATGACCTTGAGTATGCTGATGACTTGTAGATAGAACACCAAAGGCACAATTCATAAAAGAAATCATTAATAAGTTGGATTCCATTAAAATTAAAAACCTCTACTCTGCAAATGACAATGTAAATAGAATGAGAAGACAAGCCATTGACTGGAAGAAAATAGTTGTAAAAGGACCGCTATCCAAAATATACAAAGAAGTCTTAAAACTCAACGAGTAAACAAATCGATTAAAAAATGGGTCATAGACCTTAAGAAATACCTCAGCAAAGAAGACATACAGATGGCAAACAAGCATATTAACAGATGCTCCACATCATATGTCATAAAGAAAATGCAAGTTAAAATGAGTTAATATATGCCCACAGTTCAGTTGCTCAGTCGTGTCCAGCTCTTTGTGACCCCATGAACCGCAACACTCCAGGCCTCCCTGTCCATCACCAACTCCCAGAGTCCACCCAAACCCATGTCCATTGATTCAGTGAGGCCATCAAACCATCTCATCCTCTGTTGTCCCCTTTTCCTTGTGCCCTCAGTCTTTCCCAGCATCAGGGTCTTTTCCAATGAGTCAGCTCTCCGCATCAGGTGGCCAAAGTATTGGAGTTTCAGCTTCAACATCAGTCCTTCCAATGAACACTCAGGACTGATTTCCTTTAGGATGGACTAGTTGGATCTCCTTGCAGTCCAAGGGACTCTCAAGAGTCTTCTCCAACACCACAGTTCAAAAGCATCGATTCTTCGGCGCTCAGCTTTCTTTATAGTCCAACTCTCACATTCACACATGACTACTGGAAAAACCATAGCCTTGACTAGACGGACCTTTGTTGACAAAGTAATGTCTCTGCTTTTTAATATGCCCACAAGAATGGCCAAAATTCAGAACACTGACAACACCAAATATTGACATGGACATGGAGCATCGGGAACTCTTATTCACTGATAGTGGAAATGCAACATCATAGAGCCGCCTTTGAAAGACAGTTTGCTGGTTTCTTACAAAACTAAACATGGTCTTACCATACAACCCAGTAATCATGCTTCTTGGTATTTACCCAAAGAGGCTGAAAACCTTTGTTCACACAAAAACTTACATATGGATATTTATAGCAGCTTTATTCATAACTGCCAAAGCTTGGAAGCAACTAAGATGTTCTTTAGTAGGTGAATAGGCAAGTACAGTGAGGTACCAACCAGAAAAGGAAATATTCAACACTACAAAGAAATGAACTGCTAAACCTTAAAAAGACATGAAGGAACCTTAAATGCATATTAAAAAATGAAAGAAGCCAATCTGAAAAGCCTACATATCATATAATTCAACTATATGATGTTCTGGAGAAGGCAAAACTATGGAGACAGTAAAATGATCAGTGGTTTACAAGAGGTTGGGGTAGTGGGTTAGAGAAAGGATAAATAGGCAGAGAAACAGGATTTTTCAGGCAGTGAAAATAATCCATATGATGCTACAATGATGGATTCATGTCATTATACATTTGTCCAAACCCATAGGATATACAGCAAGAGTGAATCCTAATGTAAACTATGGACTGGGTAATTATGATGTGTTAATATAGGTTCATCAACTGTAACAAATGTATAGCTCTGGTGGAGGCTGTTGATAATGGGAAAGGCTATGCACGTGCAGAGGGTGTATTGGAAATCTCTGTATATTCCTCCCAATTTTCCCATGACTTTAAAACTGCTCTAAAAATAAAGTCCTGGACATGGTCTTCAAGGTATACAGCAAATGAAAAACATTTAATCAAGAAAATCTGCTAAATTTCTATAAGAAGAGTGAGACTTTGGGGTACTTGAAACAAGATTCACTCCCTCTCTCCTCCCTCCCCACACATAACGATAGAAACTCTACTCCATACTGTTGCAGCCAGGAACACAGGGCTCCTTCTTCTTCAGCTCCTGGTTGAAGGGCTATTTTCCTGGGAAGAGCAAGACATCCACATTTCTTATCCTGCACCCAGATAACTGTTGGCGAGGCTGATTTCCAGGTCAGTGAGTCTGAGAGGAGGGGATTCCCTTCCTCCACTTATGAGATAGAGGTTCTAACTGAGATGCACCACTGAGAATACTAGGGCCATGATCATTCTTTGATCTGCCTGGTGGGACAGAGGAACCATGTCAAGAGAGGCAAGCCAAGGAGATCTGGAACTGCTGCCTTTCCCTCCACTGAGCACTCAGCTCCTAAAGTGGGGATGTCATTCAGAAATGTGCCATTGTCTCTGACTGCAGCACCAGTACTGTGGCTCAGAGACTGCCCTAGGGGAGAATCAGGCCACAAAATAGAGACCTCTAAATCCCTCCCAAAGGAATACCTTATTTGCAACTGTGTGGAGAAGTTCAAGCCCAAGTGCACTTTCAAAAAGAGTGGTTATTGTTGTTCAGTCGGTAAGTCATCTCTGATTCTTTGCGACCCCATGGACTGTAGCATGCCAGGCTTCCCTGTCCTTCACTATCTCCTGGAGTTTGCTCAAACTCATGTCCATTATTGAGTCAATGATGCCATCCAACCTTCTCGTCTTCTGTTGCCCCCTTTTCCTCCTGCCCTTAATCTTTCCCAGCATCAGAGTCTTTTCCAATGACTTGGCTCTTTGCATCAGGTGGCCAAAGTATTGGAGCTTCAGGTTCAAAAACAGTGAAGGCTGTGGTGGTGAAGGGCAATTGTTAAGAGAAGAAAAGATTCATTGGAGATATATGCTAAACTATAGACAGGCTAGCTCACTAGAGAGAAACAAGGAAGGAGACAGCTGAGAAAAGCCCTCCTGGATCATAACAAATCATAAACTCTGATCTAGGAAACTGTCACTTCAAAGGAGCCCAGATTTGATTAGATCAATCTGTGGAGCAATTTATGCCCTAGGGGATTTTTGAAACAACAGAACAATCAGCTGACAATTAGTAGAGTTTAACAGCTGGGAGTGGTCAGTAGAAGAGACAAATGGAACCCTGACAAAACCCAGAATGTCTTTGGGCATCCTAGGGCTATGCCTTCTGAGGAAAATCATAGCTGGGAGTATAGGGGGATTAGACATCACTAAAGTAATCCAGTCAGTGACTTTCAAACAATTAAACAAGCAAGTAACTTAAATAAGCCCTGGAGTGGGGGTGGGGAGACTGGTACCCAGAATTGCTATAACATGCTATCTAAAATGTTACAGTTTACAGCAAAAAGTATGAAACATGTAAAGAAACAGGAAAGAAGGATCCATACACCAGGAAAAATTAAGCAACAGAAACTACCTGTAACAATAAGCAGATGTCAGATTTAATAGGCAAAGACTTCAAAGGAGCCATTATAAATATGCTCAAAGAATTGAACAAAATTATGAATGAATAAGTAAAAAAATCTGACAGCAATGTCATAGTAAGGTGTATTAATAAAGAGACAGAAATTATTGAAAAGAACCAAATGGAAATTCTGGAGTTAAAAAGTACAATAACTCAAATGGAAAAAAAAGGGAGATCTGGTTTGCTGTATCAAAGTACTGAAACCTAGCAGGACACTATGGAGTTCCTGGGCACGAAATCCTTTCTGTCCTCCATTTCTTGTTTGTAGGAAACAGATTCTAGTCCCCATGACCTTCCCTGAGTTCCAATGGGCAGTTTAGAAGAGCTGCTAATCAAGGCAGGAGCAGCCAAGAAACCACCTGAGGCAAGATTAAAGGAAACAGAGAAGTTTATCAAAGAAGATCACCTGAGACCAGATTAGAGAAGTGCAGGCCCTGCATACACTATCATCTTGTCAGCAACCCCACTCTTGAACTATTGCTGTAGAACTCCTCATCAAATCCTCCAGGGTTGGTACATATAGTTTTTGAGGGGCAGGAATCTGCTGTATCCCTCTTTGCCTGGCAAAGCAATAAATTTATTCTTTTCTGCTTTACCAGAAACTCTGAAATTCAATTTAGCACTGGTGCAGAGGCTGAGTTTCTGGCATCAGTACCAAAAACTGGATGGCTTAAAAAAAAAAACCAAATTTGTCTCATATTTCTGTAGGCTAGAAGTTTAAAATCATGGTATTGGCAGGGTCATGCTCCCCCTGAAGCCTCCAGGTATCCTTGACTTTTCCAGTTTCTGGTAGTTCTTGGCATTCTTTGGCATGTGGCAGCATTACTCCAATCTCTGCCTCCATTTTCACATGGCTGTCTTCCCTCTTTGTATCTGTGTCCAAATATCTCTCTTCTTAAAAGGATACTGATGCTGAAAACTCAGCCTCTGTGCATCATTGCCAAATTGAATCTCAGAGAGTTTCAGATGAAGTACAAAGCTCTATTGCTTTGCCAGGCAAAGGGGGACACAACAGGCTCCTGCCCTGAAAAACTATATGTCCCAATCTGGGAAGATTTGATGAGGAGTTTTATAGCAATGGTTCAAGGGCAGAGTTGTTGATAAGGATTATAGTATGCACAGGACCTGCCCTCCTTTAATCTGGCCTCAGGTGGCCTCTTGCTGAGTTTCTTGAAGTTATCTTCTATGATCTTCTCTAGAATAAAGAATACTAACATCTTCCTTTGTTGGAGGTTTTAGTTCTATAAACTCAGTTTGACTCTTTGTGACCCCATGGATAATACCATCCATGGAATTCTCCAGGCAAGAATATTGGAGTGGGTAGCCTTTTCCCTTCTCCAGGAGATCTTCCCAACCCAAGGATCAAACCTGGGTCTCCCACAGTGCAGGCGGATTTTTTACCAGCTGAGCTATCAGAGAGCCTCTTGATGAAAGTGAAAGAGGAAAGTGAAAAAGTTGGCTTAAAACTCAACATTCAGAAAATTAAGATCATGGTATCCAGTCCCATCACTTCATGCCAAATAGATGGGGAAACAATGGAAACAATGATAGACTTTATTTTGGGGGGCTCCAAAATGACTGCAGATGGTGACTGCAGCCATGAAATTAAAAGACGCTTGCTCCTTGGAAAAAAATCTATGACTAACCTAGACAGTGTATTAAAAAGCAGAAACATTACTTTGCCAACAAAGGTCTGTCTACTCAAAGCTATGGTTTTTCCAGTAGTCATGTATGGATGTGAGAGTTGGACTATAAAGAAAGCTGAGTGCAGAAGAACTGATGCTTGTGAACTGTGTTGGGGAAGACTCTTGAGAGTCCCTTGGACAACAAGGAGATAAAACCAGTCAATCCTAAAGGAAATCAGTCCTGAATATTCATTGGAAGGACTGATGCTAAAGCTGAAACTCCAATACTTTGGCCACTTGATGCGAAGAACTGACTCACTGGAAAAGACCCTGATGCTGGGAAAGATTGAAGATGGAAGGAGAAGGGGACGACAGAGGATGAGATGGTTGGATGGCATCACTGACTTGATGGACATGAGTTTGAGTAAGCTCTAGGAATTGGTGATGGACAGGGAAGCCTGGTGTGCTGCAGTCCATGGGGTCGTAAAGAGTTGGACAGTAATGAGCACTGAACTGAACTGTAGTTCCATAAACAGATGACACCACCCTTATGGCAGAAAGTGAAGAGGAACTAAAAAGTCTCTTGATGAAAGTGAAAGAGGAGAGTGAAAAAGTTGGCTTAAAGCTCAACATTCAAAAAACTAAGATCATGGCATCTGGTCCCATCACTTCATGGCAAATAGATGGGGAAACAGTGGAAACAGTGTCAGACTTCATTTTGGGGGGCTCCAAAATCACTGCAGATGGTGACTGCAGCCATGAAATTAAAAGACACTTACTCCTTGGAATGAAAGTTATGACCAACCTAGATAGCATATTCAAAAGCAGAGAGTTACTTTGCCAACAAAGGTTCGTCTAGTCAAGGCTATGGTTTTTCCAGTGGTCATGTATGGATGTGAGAGTTGGACTGTGAAGAAAGCTGAGCGCTGAAGAATTGATGCTTTTGAACTGTGGTGTTGGAGAAGACTCTTGAGAGTCCCTTGGACTGCAAGGAGATCCAACCAGTCCATTCTAAAGGAGATAGGTCCTGGTTGTTCTTTGGAAGGACTGATGCTAAAGCTAAAACTCCAGTACTTTGGCCACCTCATGTGAAGAGTTGACTCATTGGAAAAGACCCTGATGCTGGGAGGGATTGGGGGCAGGAGGAGAAGGGGACGACAAAGGATGAGATGGTTGGATGGCATCACCAAGTCCATGGACACGAGTTTGAGCAAGCTCCAGGAGTTGGAGATGGACAGGGAAGCCTGACGTGCTGCATGCAGTCCATGGGGTCGCAAAGAGTTGGACACGACTGAGGGACTGAACTAAACTGAACTGATATACCTTGAGGTGGAACCAGGATCCTGCCCCAAGGCTGTACTATTGTTTCTAGGCTGCTCCTCCCTCGTCTCTGCATCCCCTCCTTTCTCTGACTAGCAACCATTTGAAAGGCTTCCATGCCCAGGAGCCCCTCAGGGTCCTGGTCAGTTTCAATATCAGTCATATTGGATGAGTAATTCCATCCCAAATAAATCACATTCTGAGGTACTGGGGGTTAGGACTCCAATATATCTTTGTAGGGGACATAATTCAACACATAACAACTGGTAACTATAATTATACAATTATAAAAGACAATTAAAATGCTCATTTGTTCTCCTTTTTTAACTGGTTTTAAAATAAATTATATAAAACAATATGTACATGATGTATTATTTGGGCTGTAACACATAGACAAGGGCTTCCCAGGTGGCACTGGTGGTAAAGAACCTGCCTGCCAATGCACGAGACATAAGAGCCAGGGGTTTGATCCCTGGGTTGGGAAGATCCCCTGAAGGAGGGCACAGCAACCCACTGCAATATTCCTGCATGGCAAATCCCATGGACAGAGGAATCTGGTGGGGTACAGTCCATTGGGTCACAAAGAATTGGACATGACTGAAACGACTTAGCAGCAGTTAGATATAGACAAGTAAAATATTTACCAATAAGACCAGAGAGGAAGTGGGTGGAGTCAAGGCTATATCAGACTAAGGAAAAGACTCAAGATAGAAACTCAGATCCACAAGAACAAATGAATAAAATAAAAAATGTATTAATTTTAGGATTATAAATAAATTTTAGCAAGGAGGTGAATTTGTAAATATGGACTCCATGAATTATAAGAACCAACTGCATATATGAGTTACATTTCTACATGCCACTGGAACTAAGTTAGTATAAATCTGAAGCTGCTTTTGTATGGTAAGCCTGAGAGCAACAATAACTCAAAAATATAGTGTCAAAATCATTTAAAAATTAAAATGCTACATTAGAAAATATGTACTTAATATGAAAGAATGCAATATAGGAGGAATAGAGGATAAAGACATGAAACAAAATACCAAAAACTAAAATGGCAAATGTAAACACAACTATATTGATAATAATATGAAATGTAAATGAATTAAACAATCCAATCAAAAGGTAGAAATTGTCAAACTGGATTAAAAAACAGTATAACAGTGTAACCATATGCTATCACATTTTAAATTTAAAGATGCAAATAGGTTAAAAGTGAAAGGATAGAAATATATATAACATAAACAGTAATTTCAAGAAAGCTAGAATGGCTATATTACTATCAGACAAAATAGACTTTAAAAGGAAAAAAAATGTTACTAGAGATAAGGAGTGGCATTTTATAATAATGAAAGGATCTATCCAGAAGATAAGTAACAACTATAAACATATACACAACTAACAACAGAAACAAAATACAAGAAGCAAAAACTAACAAAAAATGAAGGGAGACAATTCAACAATAACATCGGAGACTTCGATACTCCACTTTTAATAATGGATAGAACTAGGCAGAATATCAACTTTACACCCTAAGCAATAGAAGAGTAAGAGGAAACTTATTCTAGAAAGAAGAACAAATGAGCATTTTAATTGTCTTTTATAATTGTATAATTATAGTTACCAGTTGTTATGTGTTGAATTATGTCCCCTACAAAGATATATTGGAGTCCTAACCCCCAGTACCTCTAGGAAACCCAAAACTAGCAGAAGGAAGGAAAAGTAAAGGTAAGAGAGAGGTAAATGAAGTAGACAATAGAAACATAATAGAATTAATTGCATCAAAAGCTGGTTCTTTGAAAAGATCAACAAACTTCAGCCAGTCTGACTAAGAGAAAAGAGAGAAGACTCAAATTACTAAAATCAGATGTGAAAATGGAGACATTACCACCAAACTTGTAGAAGTAAAAAGAACTATAAGAGAATACTATGAACAAATTGTACATAGTATTCTCTTGCACAGTTGTTACAAATCAGATAACCTAGATGTCATGGACAAATTCTCAGAAACACACAAACTACCAAAACTGACTGAAGAAGAAATTTAAAAATCTGAATAGACTTATAACAAGTAAAGACGTTTCATCAATAATCAAAAAACCTTCCAATAAAGAAAGTCCAGGGCTTCCCTTGTGGCTCAGCTGGTAAAGAAAAGAAAAGTCCAGACCAGATTGTTACACTGGTGAATTCCACTAAACATCTAAGGAAGAATTAACATCAATCCTTCTCAAACTCATCAAAAAGTTAAAGAGGAGGAGGGCACTTCCTAACTCACTCTATGAGGCCAGCATTAGTCTGATTCCAAAGTCAAACACATCGCAAGAAAACTACTGACCAAAATCCCTTACATAAATGCAAAAAATCTTCAAAAAAAAAAAATACTAGCAAACCAAGTCTAGCAGCATAAAGAAAGGATTGTGTACCAGGACCAAGTGAGATTTATTCCAGTAATGTGAGGGTGGCTCCATATATGAAAATTCCTATCATTATAAAACACCAGATTAATACAGAATAAAGGAAATTTGATCATCTCAAATAATGCAGAAAAAAATTCTACACATTTTCATAGTAAGAAACACTCAACAAATGAAGAATAAAAGGGAACTTTTAAAAACAATACAGGGCATATGTGAAAAATGCACAGATAACATTGTATTCAGTGGTGAAAGACTAAAAGCTTTCTTCCCTAGATCAAGAACAAGACAAGGAAGTTCTCTCTTGCCACTTCTATTCAAAGTCATACTGGAAATTCTAGCCACAGCATTCAGGTGAAAAAGAAAAAGAAAAATTCATTGAAATAGGAAAGGAAGAAGTAAAACTATTTTCTTCTCAGATGGCATGATTTTACACATACAAACTCCTTCAAAAAACACCAAAAAAGCTATTAGAGCTTAACAAATGAATTCAGCAAAGTTGCAGGGTACAAGGCCAGCATAGCGAAATCAGTTTTATTTCTATACATTAACAATAAACAATCCAAAAATAAAATTAAAAAAAATAATTTAATTTAGCAAAATCAATAGCATCAAATAGAGTAAAATACTTGGGTATAAATTTAACCAAGGGATTTCCCTGGTGGTCCAGTGGTTAAGAATTCACCTGCTAGAACACTCTTAGACATAAATTGAGACAAGATCCTCTATGACCCACCTCCTACAGTAATGGAAATAAGCAAAAGTAAATAAGTCAGACCTATTTAAACTTAAAAGCTTTTGCACGCAAAAGAAACTATAAACAAGATTAAAAGAAAACCCTCAGAATGGGAGAAAATAATTGCAAATGAAGCAACTGACAAAGGATTAATTTCCAAAATATACAAGCAGCTCATGCAGCTTAATATCAGAGAAACAAACAACCCAATCAAAAAATAGGCAGAAGACGTAAACAGACATTTCTCCAAAGAAGACACACAGATGGCCAATAAACAATGCTCAACATCACTCATTGTTAGAGAAATGCAAATCAAAACTACAATGAGGTATCACTCCACACTGGTCAGAATGCCCATCATTTAAAAAATCTACAAACAATAAATGCTGGGGAGGGTGTGGAGAAAAGGGAGCCCTCTTGCATTGTTGGTAGGAATATAAATTGATATAGCCACTATGGAGATCACTATGGAGATTCCTTTAAAAATTAGGAATAAAACTATCACATGACCCAGCAATCCCACTACTGGGAATATACCCTGAGAAAAGCATAATTCAGAAAGACACATGTACCCCAATGTTCATTGCAGCACTATTTACAACACCTAGGACATGGAAGCAACCTAGATGTCCACTGACAGGTGAATGGACAAAGTTGTGGTACACATATACAATGGAATATTATTCAGTCCAAAAAAGGAAAGAATTTGAGTAAGTTCTAGTGAGGTGAATGAACCTAGAGCCTGTTATACAGAGTGAATTAAATCAGAAAGAGAAAAATAAATACTGTATATTAACACATATATATATGGAATCTAGAGAGATTCCCAGGAGGCTCAGTGGTAAAGAATCTGCCTGCAGTGCAGGAAATGCAAGAGACTTGGGTTTGAGCCCTGGGTTGGGAAGATCCCCTGGAGGAGGAAATGGCAACCCATTTCAGTATTCTTGCCTGGAAAATCCCATGGATAGAGGAGCCTGGTGGCCTATACAGTCCATGGGGTCGCATAGAGTCAGACATGACTGAGCAATTGAACACACAGAACACACATGGAATCGAGAAAACATGGTACTGATTAACCTATTTGCAGGGCAGGAATAGAGACACAGACCTAGAGAATGGACTTGTTGACACAGCAGGGGAAGGAGAGGGTGGGATGAATTGGGAGAGTAGCATTGAAATATATATATTACCTTATGCAAAATTAATAGCTAGTGGGAAGTTGCTGTATAACACAGGGAGCTCAACTCAGTGCTCTATGACAACTTACAGGAGCGGGATGGGCTGGGGAGTGAGAAGGATGTTCAGGAGGGAGGGGACGTATGCACACTTATGGCTGATTCACATTGTTGTAAGACAGAAACCAACACAACATCGCAAAGCAATTATCCTCCAATTAAAAGTTAAAAAAAGAAGAAAACAAAAGAATCTGCCTGCCAATGCAGGGGACAGGGGTTCGATCCCTGGTTCAGGAAGACTTCACATGCCACAGGGCAACTAAGCCCATTTGCACAACTACTGAGCCCCCACTCTAGACCCTGCAAGCTACAACTACTGAAGCCCACACACCCTAGAGCTCGTGCTCCACAACAAAGAGAACCAACCACAAGGAAGAGCCCACACACCACAACTAGGGAGTAGGCCCCACTTGCCACAACTAGAGAAACCTCACAAACCACAACAAAGACCCAGCAAAACCAAAAATCAATCAGCAAATAGGTAAATAAATAAATAAAAATTTAAAAATTTAACCAAAGAGGTGCAAGAGTTATACACTGAGAATTATAAAATGCTGAAGAAAGAAATCAGAGAAGCACAAATAAATGAAAATACACTGTGTGTTCATGGATTGAAAGACTTAAGATATCAATACTACCCAATGTGACCTGCAAATTCAACACAATCCCTACTAAAATTTCAACAGCTTTTTTTCTTTTGCATAAATAGAAGAGCTAATTCTAAAACTCATAAAGACTTCCAGATAGCCAAATCACTCTTGAAAACTAACAGCAAAGTTGGAGGGCTCACTTCCAGATTTCTAATCATATTAGAAAGCTACACTAATCAACACCATACTATACTGGCATGAAGACAGACATATAGTCAAATGGAATACAATTGAAAGTGCAATAATAAACCCAAACATACATGGACAACTGATTTTAATAAGAGTGTCACCACCACTCAATAGGATAAATATAGTCTTTTCAACAAATTGTGCTGGAACAACTGTATAGCCACAAGCAAAAGAATAAAGCTGAACTCCTACCTCATGTCATTATACAAAAATTAATTCAAAATGAATTAAAGACCAAAATATGAGAGCTAAAATTATAAAGTTATTACAAGAAAACATAGAGGTAAATCTCCATGATTATGGATTTAGCAATGGATTCTTAAATATGACATCAAAAGCATAAGCAACAAAAGAAATAATAAACTGGACTTGATAAAAAACTTTTTGTGTATCAAAAGTAACCAAAAGAGAGTGAAAGGACAACTCACAGAATGGGGGAAATATCTGTAAGTTATATATCTGATTAGGGTCTAGTATCCAGAATATACAAAGAACAATTACAACTCAGCAATAAAAAGACAAGTCACCCAATTTTAAATGGGCAAATGATTTGAATACATAGTTCTCCAAAAAAATATATATAAATGGCCAACAAACACATGAAAAGATGCTTAACATCATAATTCATTAGGGATATGCAAATCAAAAGTACAATGCCCACAGTTCAGTTCAGTTCAGTTCAGTCACTCAGTCATGTCTGACTCTTTTCGACCTCATGGACTGCAGCATGCCAGGCTTCCCTGTCCATCACCAGCTCCCGGAGTTTACTCAAACTCATGTCCATTGAGTCGGTGATGCCATCCAACCATCTCATCCTCTGTTGTCCCCTTCTCCTCGTGCCTTCAACCTTTCCCAGCATCAGGGTCTTTTCCAATGATTCAGTTCTTCACATCACATGGCCAAAGTACTGAAGTTTCAGCTTCAACATCAGTCCTTCCAATAAACATTCAGGACTGATCTCCTTTAGGATAGACTGGATCTCCTTGCAGTCCAAGGGACTCTCAAGAGTCTTCTCCAACACCACAGTTCAAAAGCATCAATTCTTTGGACCTCAGCTTTCTTTATACTCCAACTCTCACACGCATACATGACCACTGGAAAAACCATAACCTTGCCTGGAGGGACCTTTGTTGGCAAAGTAATGTCTCTGATTTTTAATATGCTGTCTAGGTTGGTCGTAGTTTTTCTTCCAAGGAGTAAGCATCTTTTAATTTCATGGCTGCAGTCACCATCTGCAGTGATTTTGGAGCCCAAGAAAATAGTCTGCCACTGTTTCCATTGTTTTCCCATCTATTCGCCATGAAGTGATGGGACTGGATGCCATGATCTTAGTTTTCTAATGTTGAACTTTAAGTCAACTTTTTCACTCTCCTCTTTCACTTACTTTCATCAAGAGGCTCTTTAGTTCTTCTTCACTTTCTGCCATAAGGGTGGTGTCATCTGCATATCTGAGGTTATGGATATTTCTCCCGGAAATCTTGATTCAACCCTGTGCTTCATCCAGTCCAGCATTTCTCATGATGTATTCTGCATATATGGCTCAGACTGTAAAGCATCTGCCTGCAGTGCGGGAGACCCAAATTTGATCCCTGGGTTGGGAAGATCCCCTGGAGAAGGAAATGGCACCCCACTCCAGTACTCTTGCCTGGAAAATTCCATGGACTGAGGAGCCTGGTGGGCTACAGTCCATGGGGTCGCAAAGAGTCAGACATGACTGAGCAACTTCACTCACTTATTCTGCATATAAGTTAAATAAGCAGAGAGACAATATACAGCCTTGACATACTCCTTTTCCTATTTGGAACCAGTCTGTTGTTCCATGTCCAGTTCTAACTGTTGCTTCCTGACCTGCATATAGGTTTCTCAAGAGGCAGGTGAGGTGGTCTGGTATTCCCATCTTTTTCAGTATGTTCCACAGTTTGTGGTGATCCACACATAGTCAATAAAGCACACACAGATGCTTTTCTGGAACTCTCTTGCTTTTTCAATGATTCAATGGATGTTGGCAATTTGATCTCTGGTTCCTCTGCCTTTTCTAAATCCAGCTTGAACATCTGGAAGTTCACGGTTCATGTACTGCTGAAAACTGGCTTGGAGAATTTTGAGCATTACTTTACTAGCATGTGAGATGAGTGCAATTGTGCGGTAGTTTGAGCATTCTTTGGCATTGCCTTTCTTTGGGATTGGAATGAAAACTGACCTTTTCCAGTCCTGTGACCACTGCTGAGTTTTCTAAATTTGCTGGCATATTGAGTGCAGCATTTTCATAGCATCATCTTTTAGGATTTGAAATAGCTCAACTGGAATTCCACTACTTCCACTAGCTTTGTGTGTAGTGATGCTTCCTAAGGCCCACTTGACTTCATACTCCAGGATGTCTGTCTCTAGGTGAGTGATCACACCATCGTGATTATATGGATCAGCAAGATCTTTTTTGTATGGTTCTTCAGTGTATTCTTGCCACCTCTTCTTAACATCTTCTGCTTCTGTTAGGTCCATAGCATTTCTGACCTTTATTGAGCTCATCTTTGCATGAAATGTTCCCTTAGTATCTCTCATTTTCCTGAAGAGATCTCTAGTCTTTCCCATCCTATTGTTTTCCTCTATTTCTTTGCACTGATCACTGAGGAAGGCTTTCTTATCTCTCCTTGCTATTCCTCGGAACTCTGCATTTAAATGGTTATATCTTTCCTTTTCTCCTTTGCTTTTCTTCTTTTCACAGGTATTTGTAAGGCCTCCTCAGACAGCCATTTTGCTTTTTTTGCATTTCTTTTTCTTGGGGATGGTTTTGATCCCTGTCTCCTGTACAATGTCATGAATGTCCATCCATAGTTCATCAGGCACTCTATCAGATCTAGTCCCTTAAATCTATTTTTATTTTTCACTTCCACTGTAACAATGCCCATACGGATGGTTATAATCAAAATAAAACTCAGTAGCATGTATTGAAAAGGAGACAGAGAAATGGCACAGCCACTTTGGAAAACAGTTTGGCAGTTCCTTGAAAGATTAGTTACCACATAACCCAGAAATTCCACTCCTAGGTTCAAGGAGAATTGACAACATATATCCATACAAAAACCTGCCAATTCAAACGTCTTCAAATTATGAATGGATAAACAAAACACGGTATATCCATATAATTGGATATCTTTCAGCAAAAATAAAGGAATGAAATACTAATACATCCAACATCATGGATGAATCTCAAAAACCTTATGCTAAGTGAAATAAGCCATTTACAAAAGAAGACATATTATATAATATTATTTATTTGAAATATCCTGAACAGGCAAATCCAGAGAGGTAGAAAAGCAGAGTAAATCATTGCCTGGTACTGGCAAGGGGAGGGGTAGGGGATGGTGAGGGGTTTGGAGTGATGGCTAAAGGGTACAGTATTTATTTTAAGGGTAATGAAAGTATTCTAAAAATGATTGTGGTGATGGTTACACAACTCTTTAAATATAGTAAGAACCTTTGAACTGTACACTTTAAGTGGGAGAATTTTATGGTATATAAATTACACCTCAGTAAAACTGCTAAAAATAATTAAGACCAGGCTACATTTTTGGTATAAATATATTCCACAAATATACTAGCCCTGACTCTTGTACAGGCAACAAATATTTGTGGATTAAAATTGCTTAGGGTAAATGGCTCCTCTCTGGGGGCTACCCTTGGCCAACTTCCCAGTCTTGAGGAGATGAACAGAGCTGTGGCTGCATAGCTGTAGAATTGTGGGCAGGTGAAAACCCAGAGGCTCCATTTCCACCTTCTTCATTATCCTTTGGCACCTTCTAAACCTCTCCATTCTGGAATTGAAGCCTTCAGTTTTCTTTTCCATCATTGATCAATTTATTCCCCATGGAGGCACACTCTGGCCTGGTGCTTGCCTAACTCTTGCATTTACCCTTTTTTCCCCTTTGTACAGTCCCTGGATTTTTATATTTGTAATTAGTTTTATGACTCTTAGCCTTTAGACTCTGCAGCTGAGAGAAGTTAGGAGACCTGGGCTCAAAGTTCACTTTCCTGGCTGTGTGCCCTTGGCAGGTCACTTAAACTCAGCTTCCGCAAAGTGAAAACAACAACTCCTACTTTATAAAGTTGTTTTGAAGACTCAATGAGATACTATATTCGAAAGTGTCTGCTGAATTGAATCCAACATCCTGTCCCATGTCAAGTGAAACCATTCAGTTTACCACTTAATAGCAGCTAACTTCCTTTAGACAGAAATTAGGAAACAGGGGAAAAGGCAGAGAGCAGAGAAAGGGCTGGATTATCTTCCCAGGCACATGCCTATGGATAACACAACCAGGAATGCTGCTATCTAACTCCTCACCCTGTAGATTGGGGACAGCCCAGTGAGCAACCTCATAAAACATGATGGTCTCTTTCCCTGTCCCCAGTCGGCCCCACTGCTGCCCAGCAATGGCATATCTCAGACGTATAAATGATGGATGAAGTGAGCCAGCAACTGTTATTCCCTGTGTGGCTTTCTCCCAACCCAGGACCTTTATTGTTTCTAGCAATGTGATGAGCTGGGAAGGAAAACTTTTATGAGAAAACTATTACCAGGCCATCAGGATTGGCCACTACTTCCGGCTTGGGCTAGCCAAGGGTCCAGCTAAATCCATTTGGCTACTTGGGGGCTCAGATGAAGGTGTGATGGGAAAGGGGTGTTCAACTCCTCAGCTCTACTGAGACTCTGGGATTAGCAGTGATTTGCAGTTCTCTGAGCTCTCTGAGGATATCCTCAGGGAGCTTTCTGGCCCTAAGCCTGCTGCTGGGGCCTGGAATGCAGCCTACCCTCGCTCCCCACCCCCAGCACATAAACATTCATGATCCACTATAGAAATCCTAGTGCCTATTCAAGATCAGCTTGAATGTCACCTCGAGCAGGAAGTTTTCTCTGGAGCCCCTTCCCCCACCACTGCCAGATGTGAGCCTCTCTCTTCTCCATCTCTTCATTGTTCCTCTCCTAAGGCATTTATCACATTCTGTCATGTGTAATGGTTATTTATGTGTTTGTCTTATTCCTCCTTCTTTATTATAGTCAGGGATAGGGGCCAGTTCACCTCTGTACCCCCCACAGTGCCTGCCATGGAGTAAGAGTTCATTCATTTAGTCAACAAATATTTACCTACCACCAATTTTAGGTACTTGCTGAATACTCGGGAATTAGACACCCTGGGCCTGTTGGGACACTGCTACCACCTCATGTTCCCCTTAGCTGAGAAGTGTCCCCAAGGTACTCTTTTCCCACTTAACCCTGGGCGTAGTATGCAGGGGGGTGTTCTCTCAAAGGAGGGGAAATAACTCGCCCTCCTCCCTTCCTCCAGGGAGCTATAAAAGATGCAGCTGTCAGGAGCATGTGCTTGTTCCAAAGTGACTGTGTGCAGCTCAGCCCAGCGCTACTCCACTCCAGCCTGCACCAGGCCACCTTGGAGGGTTGTACCCTTGGGGCAACAAATGAGATAGAGAGTCCCAGATAGAGCTCCTTCCTAATTCCAATATTTCCATCCTTTCCCACCAGCCCCATGTACCCCTTTCCAAGGGTTACTGAACATTTGCCCCACACATGATCAGAGGAGACTGCATACAATGAATTACATGCCCAGAGAGTTTCTGCTTTCTGGAAACCTCTAGCCTAAGAAAATGTAAGTCTCCTATTCTATGGCTTGATCTGGTGATTTAGGAGGGCAGGGGAGCCCATTCTTTTGCTCCTTATCCCCACCAGAGGCCTGCAGAGGTGAGCTATGGCCCCCTCTGAGCCAGGAGGAAAGCAGCACTATCTGCTGGGTTCAAGGACCCTAACTCTTCCAAGCAACATGGAAAGAATTAAGCATTTATTCTTGAGAATATTATCTTTGAATGGAGTATGGAGCAGTGCCCAGAGCCCTGGATTAGGAGTCAGGGCTGGATTCACATCTCAGCTTAACTATTTATTAACTATGAGTGGATTATCTCTCCTTTCTGAGCTTCAGTTTCCTCATCTGTAAAATAGGATTAATAACCCACTCAAAATCCTGCAGCACTCCAGTCATCAGCCAGGAACCTGCCAGAATGTAATTTAAGGCATGAGAAAACAAAGAAGAGCAATTCCACTTCTTTTATACAGTTCTTTTAAAAATTGCTATTTAGAAAAGATTGTCATAGAAATGGCCTGTAATGATAGGAACCTTAGATCTTGTCCAACCATCTCATTATAATGATAGAAAAACTGAGGCCCAGAGAGAGTAAAGCCTGCCTCAGGTCACCCAAACAAAACAGTACCTGTCGAATGTCCCTCTAACAAGCACAACAAAAACTAGCTTTTGTGAAGAACTGACTTCTGAGGGGCTACTGGCCCCAGTACCCAAAAGCCAAAGTCACTGCTTCTAAGAGTTTTCTAACTTAAGAAGAGCTCATCACTGATAGACCTATGTTCTTTCCCTCAACTTAGGCTGTGAAGAAAGATTAAAGGTGACCAACAAGAAGAAATTTGGTGACAATGGAAATGTTCATTATCTTAATCATCGTGATGAATTTATGTGTGCATATATATAGCAAAACTCATCAGTCTTTAAATATGTGTAATTTACTGGCAGTCAAATGTACCTCAGTAACATGAAGAACTTAGCAGGGCCTGAATAAAGCTAATGAAGCTACAAAGTAGCTTTGTTGTTCAAGATCAGCATTCCTTCCACTTTGTTTCATGGAGGCACCACAGGCAAGCAGCTTTCTTGGAAGTTGTCATACCTGGGCCCCCTGGAGGCCTGCGGCTCCTCTCTGCTCCCCGGTGGTTGCAGAGTATGGCGCCCTCCCAGCATGGTCCTCAGGCTGTATCCTGTTCTTTGGCTCACCCCTGGGTGACACGGCAGCCAGTCAGGGATAGGTGCAGAACTAACTTTTCTGAATTCTTTCTCCCTAAAGATTCTCAGGAAACCTGTAGCTCGAAGTGAATGAAAATTCAAAAAATCAATGCATGCATACGTGCATGCACACTCAGTCATGTCTGACTCTTTGAGATTGCATGGACTGTATAGTCCACCAGGCTCTTCTGTCTATGGAATTTTCCAGGCATGAATACTGAAACAGGTTGGCATTTTCTTCTCCAGGGGATATTCCCTACCCAGGGATCGAACCCACATCTCTTGTGTCTCCTTCATAGACAGATGAGTTCTTTACCAGCTGAGTGATGAAACTAGTTAAGTCATTCAAAAGAACTCTATCACCTATAGCTATCTCACTTCCACTCCATGTCATCTTCCCTCATCTCACAGCTCCCTGAGGGGACATATATGTGGTACCTAAGATTAGCTTCCGAGCTGCAGAATTGGCTTTTTCTTTCTTCTTTTCCCCAGTTCAACAAATACTTTTTGAGAATTTACCTATGTGCAAGGTTGGGTCTTTGGGAAAATGAAGATGCTCAAGCCACTTCTCTGATCTCCACGTGCACTCTCAGCCTGGGACACAGTGGGCAAAATGTGATGCATGCCATGAAGGCTCTGTGAGGGCTGGAGCATTACAAAAAGAGAGCGTGCTTGCTTTCACCCAGGGCCATGTGGGAGCTTTCATAGGATGGTACCATAGAGCTGAGTCCTAAAAGATAAGTCATTGTCCCTTAACAATATGAAATGGCATTTGGATGGTGTTTTACAAATTCTCTGGTGGCTCAGGTGGTAAAGAATCCACCTGCAATGAAGAAGACCTGGGTTCTATTCCTTTACTGTTAAACTTCTTAAGATCTCTTCTTTTCTTCACCACCTTGACCTTTTCATTTCTTAGATACTTCAATGCACCGCTGTCTGAATCCTTCCCTACACCTCCATCGAACAGTTTTCTAGAAGGGTGGCAAATAGATTTCAGCTTGTTGGCAACTCTGACTGATTGACAGTAACTGCTTGGGGTACTGTGTTGAGAAGGATTCTGAGGCTGTATCTAGGTTCAGCAGGAAAATGTGCCCAAACCAGTTTGTCATGTAATCCATGGGTAGGCAGGTAGGGGCTGGAAGCATGTAGTCATACATGTCTTATATTTGCTAGTCCTGCCTTAGGACACTTAGGGGCTTCCCAGGGGCACCCCTGGACACTTAAGGGCTTCTTAGGTGGCACTAGTGGTATAGAATCTGCCTGCCAATGGAGTGGACTAAGAGACGCAGGTTTGATCCCTGGGTTGGGGAGATCCCCTGGAAGAGGACATGGCAACCCACTCTAGTATTCTTGCCTGGATAGAGGAGCCTGGTGGGTGACAGTCCATGGGCTTGCAAAGAGTCGGACATGACTGAGTGACTAACATTTTCTTTCACTTACATTTTCTAAAGAGGTTTTCATATAATTCTGTCTCATCATATAACCATTTTAAAAGGTAGGTGGGCTGTAGCATAATGCTCATTTTAGAGACAAGGGAACTGAACCTCATAGGGGATGAGCCTTGGAGGTATGACATTCAACCCAGGGCTACAGATCTAACCCTTCTTACTACTCCATGAAGCTGCTTAATAGGCAGAGGTAGGAAGAGCAAAGAAGCCAGAAAGCCATGGGTCTTTGGGCCATGATGGGTATTTTGGTCAGCAGGAAAATGAGGATTATGTAAGGAAGTAGTGGATGACAAGACTGGGAATGAAGCTTGGGACATACTTGTTGATAGCTTTCAATGCCAGGCTAAGGGTCTGTGTATTTATCACCTATGTTTTATAAGAATAATGGTAGATGTTAACTAAACTTATTGTGGTGATCACTTTGCAATATATACAAATGCTGAATCATTAGGTTGTACCTCTAACATTGGTTGTACATATAACCAATACAATGTTATATGTCAATTATATCTCAATTATAAAAAGAAAAGGAAAATATAAAAACAATGTATATATAACTGAAATGGCAATCCACTCCAGTATTCTTGCCTGGAGAATCTCATCAACAGCATGAAAAGGCAAAAAGATATGACGCTGGAATATGAGCCCTCCGGGTCAGAAGATGTCCAGTATGCTACTGGGGAGAGCAGAGAGGAATTACTAATAGCTCTAGAAAGAATGGAGTGGCTGGACCAAAGTTCAAACAATGCCCAGTTGTGGATGTGTCTAGTGGTGAAAGTCTGATGGTATAAAGAACAATATTGCATAGGAACATGGAATGTCAGGTTGATGAATCAAGGTAAATTGGACATGGTCAAGCAGGAGATGGCAAGAATGAACATTGACATTTTAGGAATCGGTGAACTAAAATGGATGGAAATGGGGGAATTTAATTCATATGACCATCATATAACCTGAGATATGCAGATGACGAAACTAAAGAGCCTCTTGATGAGGTTGAAAGAGGAGAGTGAAAAAGTTGGTTTACAACTCAACATTCAAAAAACTAAGACCATGGAATCTGGTCCCACACTTCATGGCAAATAGAAGGGGAAGAAGTGAAAGTCGTGACAGATTTTATTTTCTTGGGCTCAAAAAACACTGCAGACAGTGTCTACCATGAAAAGACACTTGCTCCTTGGAAGGAAAACTTTGACAAACCTAGACAGTGTAAAAGCAGAGACATCTATGCCAGTCCAGGTTCGATGCACGATGCTGGATGCTTGGGACTGGTGCACTGGGACGGCCCAGAGGGATGGTATGGGGAGGGAGGAGGGAGGAGGGTTCGGGATGGGGAACACATGTATACCGGTGGCGGATTCATTTTGATATTTGGCAAAACTAATACAATTATGTAAAGTTTAAAAATAAAATAAAATTAGAAAAAAAAAAAAAGCAGAGACATCACTTTGCCAACAAATGTCTGTATAGTCAAAGCTATGGTTTTTCCAGTAGTCATGTATGGATGTGAGAGTCGGACCATAAAGAAAGCTGAGCTCCAAAGAATTGATGCTTCGGAACTGTGGTGCTGGAGAAGACTCTTGAGAGTCCTTTGGACAGGAAGGAGATCAAACCAATCAATCCTAAAGAAGATCAACCCTGAATATTCATTGGAAGGACTGATGCTGAACCTGAAGCTCCAATACTTTGGCCACATGATGTGAAGAGCCGACTCATTGGAAAAGACCCTGATATGGGGAAAGACTGAAAGTAAAAGGAGAAGGGGGCGGCAGAAGATGAGATGGTTATATAGCATCAGCGACTCAATGGACACAATTTGAACAAACTCAAGAGACAGAAGAGGACAGATGAACCTGGCATACTACTGTCATGGGGTCCCAAAGAGTCAGACACAACTTAACACCAACAAGAATGTAACTGAATCACTTTACTGTACAGTTATACTGTACAAGTTTGCCGTACAACAGTGTAAATCAACTATACTTCAATAAATAAATTTAATAAAAGAATTGAGTTAAAATTAGTTCTTGGAATGGAAGTGGGGACCAAGCCAATGATGTATGTAAGAAGCTTCCTTTGCTTTGCTTTTAGGCCCCCCAACAAAATAAACAAACAACATTAGGGTGACCCCAGTCCCAGCCATGAGTAGATTTCCAGAGAAGGCACAAGGAGACGTTCATCCAGGTTAAATAACAAAAGCCATTTCCTTTGGAGCAGCTTGCTTTCCAGCTCCCACGGAGGGGGCAGTAAGGTCAGGGAGCAGAAGGCAGTGAGAGAGAGCAGGAAGATAAAGGGAGGGCCAGGAAGGGAAGACAGGCTCCAGGCTACATCCTGACAGCCTGCCGGGCCCAGCCTGAGGCTCTCCAGAGATGCTCTCGCCAGTTTCCCACTAGAACAAATTCAACTTTAATCAACTGTTTTCCCCCTCCAGTTCATTGTTGTTGCAGGCAAAAGAGAAAGCCCTTGTGTTGAGACCTTTTGCTAATCTTCCCAACAGCAGCGGCAGCAGCATGCATGGGGCAGAATAGGGCAGGCCTCCATGGAGGCAGTGCAAAGCTCATGTGAGTCAAGGAATCTGGGGCAAATTACTGAGCTTCTCTGAGCCTCAGTTTTCTCAAGTATCAAAGAATATTTGATGGACTGGTAGGAGAATTCAAAGAGCTCAATCAGATGGAAGCCCAGTGTGGTGCCTGACTCCTGGGAGGGACTCAATAGATGCTAGCTTCCTCAGTTCCTCCCCCTTGTGCCTAGAATGGCTGCCAGGGGATGCTCATGACACAATGGCACAAGATGTCATCTTGTGCGCAAAAGCATCCAAGCCGAGTGTAGATTTCTTTAGGGCAAACAACATTGAAGAATGTGTCCCATGTCATGTTTTAGGAGGATAAGCACTAGTGGGATCATGTATATTAAAAAAGGAAAGATTAGAAAAATCCTCTTTCCAGAGAGTCTAGGCAGGGGTTGGGAGGTAAACTATTAAAAGGGAAGAGATTCAACTAAAGCAGAGTAATCTGAGGTTCAATCACCACCACTTCCTCCCTGAATTTCAGCAAGGAAAGCATTAGAGGAAGCTAATGAGAAAACAAAACAGTCAATGGCCTAGTTATTCATGCACATCGAGGAGACTATTAGTAGATCTAACAGATGTAATTGATTAGTAAATCTATTCTAGGTTTGCCAGTCACCAGAGATCCAGAAATGGGAAGGCTCCCAGAACCAAATGCTGGTGAATCCTGTCACACAATCCTGGCAACTGTCTGCTCATAAGGTTCTTTTTAGAAAGGCAGGTCACTCTAAGGCAGTGTGTCCCAATCTCCAGTCATCTGTGGGTTATGCTATGCTATGCTAAGTCGCTTCAGTCGTGTCCGACTCTGTGCGACCCCATAGACAGCAGCCCACAGGCTCCCCCGTCCCTGGGATTCTCCAGGCAAGAACACTGGAGTGGGCTGCCATTTCCTTCTCCAATGCATGAAAGTGAAAAGTGAAAGTGAAGTCACTCAGTCGTGTCCGACTCCTAGCGACCCCATGGACTGCAGCCTACCAGGCTCCTCCGTCCATGGGATTTTCCAGGCAAGAGTACTGGAGTGGGGTGCCATTGCCTGGGTTACCTTCCCGATTTTTATCGTTAGCCACATACAACCTAAACTATTACTTAACACATATTTTCCTTTAAATTTCTCACTCTTTCACTCAAAGAAACTGTATCAGTCATGTAAACCGGAAAGGCACTACAGTGTGTGCTAAATTAAAGGAAACCATGAAAACAAACACACTGCTATTAAAAGAAAAATATTTATTCACGTCCCATCTTAAAGCATGAACTGTACCCCTACTCCCAGAGCAAGACAGGCTCACTTTGGGAAGCTGACTCTAAAGAACAAGATGATTGCCTTGAGGATGAAGCCTGCTCCAAGATACTCCTGGCAGCTGAGCTTCTACTCAAACAGAAAACCATGCTGGAGTGGCAAGGCTCTGATGAACAGCTGACTTGGAACATGGTGTCTTTGAGTCTTGCCCTGGAATCTCCTTTCAGATTATGGAAAGTTAGATGGTACTTACCCCTTAGGGATAGGCAGAGAGCTAGGCCAGAAGGCCAGCAGGTGAGGGAGCAGCTGCAGTGCCCTGGCTCTTGCTGGTTCAGATTGCATCCCTATCAGATCCAAAACCTGCACTCAGGAAACTTGTTTATTTAATAGGTTGCTAACTGTATTTTTTATCTTTTTATACAGTTCATGAGGTTCTCACGGCAAGTATACTGGGGTGGTTTGCCATTCCCTACTCCAGTGGATCTTGTTTTGTCAGAACTCTCCACTATGACCCATCCATCGTGGGTGGCCCTACACAGCATGGCTTATAGCTTCATTGAATTATGCAAGCCCTTTGCCACGACAAGGCAGTGAAAGGGATCACAAATGGCATCACCGATGCAATGGACATGAACTTGGGCAAGCTTCAGGAGATGGTGAGGGACAGGGAAGCCTGGTGTGCTGCAGTTACTGGGGTTGCAAAGAGTTGGACACAACTGGGTGACTGAACAGCCACAACTGTATTTTTACAATGATTTCCTTCTTCCTCTTCTGTAATATTTTATAAATTTCCTGTTGAGAATGCCAGATGTGCGTCTGGTCCTCAGGTGGACTAGGACCAGCTCCCCCACCCTGAGGCCACCTGGCATACTGTGAACAGCAGAGTCAGTGACAGGATTCCATGAGGAAGATAAAACTGAAAAAATGCATCCCTTCTCCACCTGGAAACACTCAAAAAGGGGTTTCCTTTTTGTTCTTACTTCTGTTTTTATGAGGGTCACCAGGTCTTTACATTCATTCAGAGATCAAATAGCAAAGGAAGCTCATGGACAACATCTTTAGTGACAATTTTGGGCATTTTGATAGCTACCCTCTATAGATCTATTTTTTTCTATTCTTCATCTTACGCTAATGGGGATCAAGCAGGTTTCAAGAAAGGCACAGAACTACTTGACTGACAAACACAAACAGGCTTTTTGCATGGAGGGAAGGAGAGATTTGTCTACTCTTTTAACCAGATAATGGGTTCAAAGAAATCTGCCACTTCCTACCTTTTCTCTTCTTCTCCAATCCCTGAGTCTCTTCCTCTCCAGGATGGCTGGCTGGCTGTCACGGTAGGTGGGACTATATGGGCCAGAGATCATAGAAAACAGAGAATCAGAGACATCTAGAGTTGGGGAAGTCTAGGTCTACAACCATGGTCAGAGTTGAGGAAGACTGCAGGACTCACTGGCTGCAGGCTTGCAGTCGTCAAAGTGTATGGCGAGTACAGCGGTAACTGACTGTACAACAAAGACTTCTTTAAGTCAAGGTTATTCTAACCTACAAAACAATGGGCATGTTCAACTTCCAAGGGTGCCTGAAAATCAAAGCTAAATGCACAGTCTCATAGGGAAGATACACTGGAGAAGGAAATGGCTACCCACTCCAGTATTCTTGCCTGGAGAATCCCATGGACAGAGGAGCCTGATAGGTTCCCAGTCCATGTGGTTGCAAGAGTCAGACACAACGTAGCCACTAAACCACCATAGGCAAGCCAAAAACTTACCTGTTCAACACATGAAAAGATGCTCAACATGACTAGTCATTAGGGAAATGAAATTCCAAATCACAACGAGGTACCACTTTACACCCATTAGGGTAGCTACTATTTTTTTTAAGGTAAAAAATATTAAGTGTTGGTGAAGGCGTGGAGAAACTGGAACTCTTGCAGTGCATCACTGGTGGGAATGTGAAGTGATACAGCCACTGTGGAGAACTTTTTGGGGGTGGCCCTCAAAAATACCCCAAAGAATTGAAAACAGGGACTCAAAAACAGATATTTGCACACCCATGTTCAAAGCAGCATTATTCACAATAGGCAAGAAGTGGAAGCAATTCAAGTACCCAGCAAGGGATAACACAATGTGGTATACATACTCTATAGAATATTATTCAGTCTTTAAAAGGCAGGAAATTCTGACACATGCTACAATAATGCTATTATGGCGCTGCAAAATAATCTTGGTTTTGCATTGTTGAACTTTGCTGTTTGATACTGGAATACATTCTTAATAAATGTGGTTATGTTAGACATCATTTTAATGCACATTCTCACAGTATGTTTTTTTTGCTAATGACTTATTACTTGCTGTTTATATCTATCTAAGACTAGGGAAACGATGTTAGACAAAAAGCAAATTCAAGCAATTTTCTGTTTTAATTTATTTATTTGTAATTGGAGGGTAATTGCTTTACAATATTGTGTTGGTTTCTGCCATACACCAACATGAATCAGCCACAGGTATACATATGTCCCCTCCCTCTTGAACCTCCCTCCCACCTCCCACCACATCCCACCCCTCTAGGTTGTCACAGAGCAACCTAGACCTTGAGGTCCCTGAGTCATACAGCAAATTCCCACTGGCTATCCATTTTACATATGGTAGTGTACATTTTTCCATGCTACTCTCTCCATTTGTCCCACTCTCTCCTTCCCCCTCTGTGTCCATAAGTTTGTTTTCTATGTCTGCACCTCCATTGCTGCCCTCCAAATAGCTTCATCAGTACTATCTTTCTAGATTTCACATATATGTGTTAATATACGATATTTGTTTTTCTCTCTCTGACTTACTTCACTCTGTATAATAGTCTCTAGGTTTATCCACCTCATTAGAACCGACTCAAATGCATTCCTTTTAATGGTTGAGTAATATTCCATTGTATATACATACCACAGCTTCTTAACCCATTCATCTCTGAATGGACCTCTAGGTTGCTTCCATGTTCCAGCTATTGTAAATAGTGCTGCAATGAACACTGGGGTACATGTCTTTTTCAATTATGATTTTCTCAGGGAATATGCCCAGGAGTTGGGATTGTTGGGTCATATGGTAGTTTTATTCCAAGTTTTTTAAGGAATCTCTGTACTGTCCTCCATAGTGGCTATGTCAACCTACTCGAGTGATTTTCTTATTGGAGTAACATGGAAACTTACATTACCATATGTAAAGTAGATAGCTAACAGGAATTTGCTGTATGGCTCAGGAAGCTCAAACAGGCACTCTGTATCAACCTAGAGGGGTGGGATGGGGAGGGAGATGGGAGGGAGGTTCAAAAGGGAGGGGATATGTGTATACCTATGGCTGACCTGTCCATCCTAAAGGAGATCAGTCCTGGATGTTCACTGGAAGGACTGATGCTGAAGATGAAACTCCAATACTTTGGCCACCTGATGTGAAGAGCTTACTCATTGGAAAAGACCCTGATGCTGGGAAAGATTGAAGGCACGAGGAGAAGGGGAGGACAGAGGATGAGATGGTTGGATGGCATCATCAACTCGATGGACATGGGTTTGGGTGGACTCCGGGAGTTGGTGATGGACAGGGAGGCCTGGCATGCTGCAGTTCATGGGGTCGCAAAGAGTCGGACACGACTGAGTGACTGAACTGAACTGATGGCTGATTCATGTTGAGGTTTGACAGAAAACAACAAAATTTTGTAAAGCAATTATCCTTCAATTAAAAATAAATAAATAAAGTTAAACAGGAAAAAAAAATGTCAGACACGAAAGGACATGTGTTGTATGGTTCCACTTATATGAGGTACATAGAAGAGTTAAATTCATCAAGTCAGAAAGTACAATAGTGGTTTATAAGGGGTTGAGGGGAGGAGGAAACGGAGTGCTACTGTTTAGTGGGTAGAGTTTCAGTTTGGGAAGATAAAATTTTTCTGGAAACAGATACACAAACACTGAATGTATTCAATGCCACTGAATTGTACACTTAAAAGCACTTAAAATGGTACATTTTATGTTATGTATGTTTTATCACACACAAAAAAAGAATGTGCCTGCCTAGTAATAAAGACAGATGAAGAGAAGGGACATGGAATAATCTGGCCCCTTAAGGCTCTTTTTCTTATAGCAGAGCTTTGTGTCAGCTTTACATCTAAAATCTGAGCAAATTAGGAAAGACTTGGACATGTGACCACAAAAGACTGATTAGTACATCAAATATTGATCATCCAAATATATTTAGACCCATAGAGTTGGAAATTAGCAACTTAGCAAATTAGCAAATAGAATTTCACACCACATTGGTGTCTGTGAGATGTCAAACACACAAATACAACTGAAAACATTGTAAAGGATGAATTGTTGAAGTCTTTGAATACCAAGCTCAGGACTTTGGACTCAATTCGAATGCTACCATCAAAATGAGCATTAACCCCTCTCCCCACCATGCTACAGGCTGCTGCTTGATAACCGGATATGCCAGAAATCAATAGGATGTGACTGATGCCAACCCCACAGGAAAGGCCAAATGGCTTACTGCGGGAATGACAGAGCTATGCGGGTCAGGTCACATGGATGGGGAGAGCTTATAAGCCACAAGAAGGACCCACCATGCTGCAGGTAGGAGCAGAACTGTGGCACAGATGCTCACCCAGGCCCTTAGGAAGCTGTAAAGCATGTGCCACTGCTTGGCACTTAGAGTGGCAGGAATCCCTGGGGGCAGAAAGACACAAAGATGTCTCCCTGTAGCAGCCACCCAGTTTCTAATGCAAACTCCAGCTGGAACTGGAGCAAAATTCCAGTTCTCCTCCACTTTTTAAACCCCTCCCCCAATTCTCTACCCTCAGGCTCACTAACTCTTCTGCTCTGTTTCCAGTCCCACTTCACCATCAGGCAAAATACCCTGGCAACCTGCCCTGAACAGGGAGCTGGGAATGCTGTGTGCTGCTGGTCTGGCTGGGCATTGGGACTGCCCACTGCTGCTGCAGCTCCTTAGCCTCTCCTTCTTGCCTGCCTCTTCCTCTGGAAGCTAACCTTTGCCTCTTGCCTGGGCCAGCTGGGCAGACAACAGGCATCTGGCATACATCCCTGGCTGGACAAACTAGTGGCTACACCTACTGGGCAAAGGATTCCAGGTGGAAAAAAATACTCTGATGGATGGAGGAGAGGTCTGCAGAAATTCAAGAAATGGATAATCCAGATCCACCACTTGGAATGCAAAAGCGCATGCTCAGGTGAGCATGCTCTCTGCCCCTGTGGATGGCCTGACCCTCCTGGCTGCCTGAGGCCTCCTGCTGCTGGACGGTAGGCAAGTGGTGTGATCTGGAGAGGCCACAGGTCACACAGCAGGACATGGGGAAGTGTGCTGACCCCTCCCCAATCCCCAGGTCTGCTATGTGGCATCCTGGAAAAAAAGAAATAAACAGTCCCCCATCCCTGGTCTCCGCTCCCTGTGTGTGGCTTGGTGCACAGAAGTAGGAGGAGGGATTTTGATTCTCCAATGAGCTTGTTCACTCAGGCTGCGGGATCTTGGCCTTGTTGCTTGCAGGCAGGGCTAAATGACTCTTGTTTTTCCCAAGTAGCAGTGGGGGTGGAGAGTACACCAAGTTTTAAGGCAAGTTGGAGATCTGATGCAAGTGTGGCAGTGATTATCTGAGTAAATGACAAGGAGCAGTCACCTTTAGGCTGGGGTGAGAAAACTCGTGATTGCCTGGTGCAGTGACCTGGAGTTTTATATCTCTAAATGTGAGCCAAGCAAGTCTGGGACAAAGCAATTCACTCCTCCATCCTAATACCTTCAGCCAGGGAAGTCCAGAGGTGTTAAGCTACTGGGTGGCACCCAGACTGTGCAGGTTCCTGGCCCAATCCCTGGTTTATAACTTTCTCTCCTTTTGTCACCTAACATACTCTGCTAACTCTTCTCAGATCTCCTCTCCTCCTTTCCTCCCAGAAACCTACCCCAAAGCCTTTCTCAGCTAAGCCCAGCCAAGGGTCCTCTCTCTCAGCACCCTGAATGATCTCTGTCACCGGGGCTCTGAAAGAGCAGTGCTAACATTTTATTTGAACAAGTGAAGGCATTTTTTAAACTTCTATTTAATATAATCAAGATTTCATATGGGACTTCCCTGGAGATTTAGTGGTTAAGACTTCGCCTTCCGATGCAGGGGGTGTGGGTTCGATCTCTGGTCAGGGACCTGAGATCCCACAGGCCTTAGGGCCAAAAAACCAAGACATAGAACAACAGCAATATTGTAACAAACTCAATAGACTTTAAAAATGGTCCATATCAACAAATCTTCAAAAAGAAATTTCATAAACAAGAGGATGTTTTAACATAAAAAAGTTGGAATGACAATTTTGGAATTTAAAAAAACTGAACACATTTGACTTTATGAAAAATTACATCATCATTTTTCTCATTTTTAGCCCAGAAGACTGAAAATTTTATGAAAGATGAGCACCAAGTTGCATTTGGGAACTGAACTACAGGCCTAGACACCAAGTAAATAAAAGCTTGTCTTGGAAGACAGGTGAACACTTCCCCCACATTTGGATGGCACTCTGAAGGTGGTGCTAGTGATAAAGAATCCATCTGCCAATGCAGGAGACATAAGAGACATGGGTTCAATCCCTGGGCCAGGAAGATCCCCTGGAGGAGGGCATGGCAACCCACTCCAGCATTCTTGCCTGGAGAATCCCATGGATAGAGGAGCCTGGCAGGCTAAAATCCATAGAGGTCTCAAAGAGTTGGACATCTCAAAGAGTTGAACTCTCAAAGAGTTCATCTCAAGATTGAAGCACCTTAGCACAGTACACAAAGCACACGCTGAAGTTTGCAGAGCTACCTATACATTCTCACTATCCCCTGCCTTCGAGGTATCATTATTCCCACTTTACCCAAGAGGAAACTGAGGCTCAGAAAAATGAAATCACTTACCCAAAGCCACACAAGTAAGTAAAATCCTAAATCCGTGATCTCCTAGGCCTCAACACAGTGCAACTTAACAAGCATTTATTGAGGACAGACTTCTACTGAGGACAATATTGTTCTGTCAGATGCAAAAATGAAGACGGCATGTCCCACATCCTCACAGAGCTCACGGGGAAGCAAGGAAACTACAGATAACTGGGATTACATCACCATCTCTCAAGGTTGTTGTGACAAGGAATGACACGACTTATGAAGACTCTTAGCATGAGGCCAGGAATCTAGTAGGCATTCAATAAATATTAGTTTCCTCAGTTCCTTTTCATCTTCAAAGCATCAAGGATGTGGAAAACAGCCCCACTGCCAAGAAGCAAGCGCCCATGCCTCCCAGCTCCACTGCAGTCTTCTTCAGAGTGCAGGAAAAGTGCTCGGGAGTTGTGTCCCTTAACATTTAGTACAGTTCATCCCTGTCCTTTAGGCCTGTTTCTGAGAGCAAAGGAGAAGTGTATCTGGAGGATGAGGTTGGGAAGGGAGGCTCACGACCAAGAGTCAAGGACCAGCTTGAGTGAGAAGACGAAGAGATCTGCTGAGTGGCAAGGGGCAGGAATCCTTCACTCCTGGTATGTGAGAAGGCTGAGCAATGGGACAAGAGAGGGCAGATAAAGGGGCCATCACTTAATTTTGTCGGAATGGAAGGGAAGGAGGAGTTGGAGCAGAAAACAAGGGGAGTGAGGGAGGTTGGGTGCCTAGGTGAAGGGTCTGAGGCTGAGGATGGAGGTTTTGCCGAGTCCTCAAGTCTCTAGTTGGAAAAGGTAATGGCACCCCACTCCAGTACTCTTTTGCCTGGAAAATCCCATGGATGGAGGCGCCTGGTAGGCTGCAGTCCATGGGGTCGCTAAGAGTCAGACATGACTGAGAGACTTCACTTTCACTTTTCACTTTTGTGCATTGGAGAAGGAAATGGCAACCCACTCCAGTGTTCTTGCCTGGAGAATCCCAGGGACGGGGGAGCCTGGTGGGCTGCCGTCTATGGGGTCGCACAGAGTCGGACACAACTGAAGCTACTTAGCAGCAGCAGCAGCAGCAGCAGCAGCAGCAGCAGCAGCAAATCTCTAATAAGTTTTCCTGTCGAGACCAGCTACCATATGGGAAAATTCTTGGCAACCTTTCCATTGACAATGCACATAGAAAAGAAAGGCCCTGTTCTGGGTCCCTGATCACATGTGCAGTTTCCATGGAGTCTCACAACTCTGGAGCAAGAGGGGTAGTACTAGCCCCATTTTACCCATGAAGAAACTGAAGCTCAGAGAGATGAGGAATCGCCCAATTCACAGAGCTAGCAAGTGATAGAATGGAAGTGAATGCTTTAAAACCCACACTCTTCTACAAAATTCACACTCTGCTCCAATCAAATTATTTTACTTACCGCGTTATCCAGTTAGCAGAAAAGCTATAAGAGACATTTGAATAAGACTTGAGAGATGAAAATAATGTTGTGAAGATTATTTGAACAGCCCAGATGTGAAACAATATGGGCTCCAACCAAGGTGGCAGTAGTAGAGCTGGAAAAGATAAGACAGATGTGAATGTGAAGCCAGATGACAACTCTGTTTCAGTCTCTTTTGAGAGGTCATCATTTTCTACCCAAATATCGGCATTCACCAAGGCTTGGTCCTAGGCTTCACACTCTGTACTGCATCCCTCTATGATCCTGTTCACAATCACAGCTGGGCACCTCTATAGGTGGACTTCAACCATTGGTGTTCTGCTAAACTAGTTGGGACAGGAGTAGGGGAGGGGACTAACATGTAGCATTTGCCAACTTCCTTCCTTGCTATAAACACTTTCATTATAACCAATCTGAAGTAACCAATGGTTTGATAACCAGCTTGCAAAATTGCTCAATATTTAAACAACCGGCTTGCAAGAACTAATGAGAGCCAGCTCCAGAACACCTCTGAATCCAGTCAGCCCTCTCCTCTAAACTCTAAGTCCACATAGCTGAATAGCCTGCTGCTTACTTGCTCCCTACTCTTGGATGGTTCATTGGCAACTCAAAATTAACATGCCCCAAACCGAAGGTGTGATCATTCCTCACAAAACCCCATTTTCTGGGTTCTCCAGAATATAACCCTCTATCTACATGGATGTGCAAGACAGATCACTGGGAGCCTTTCTGGACGTCTCCTTCTCTATCTCTTTAATCCTCACACTCAGTCTGTCACCAGATTCTATTGATTTTTCTTCCTCAGTAGCTCTGGAATCATTCTGTGGCCCCCAAGTTATCACCTAAGTCTAAACCACCACTCTAGATCTCTCCACTGGACTGTGGCAATTACCCTTGGACTGGTCTCCTCCAAAGCAATCACAGCACTGAAGCTACAGTGATCAGAGGGATCAGTTCATAATGTGAATATGTCATCCCCTGCTTGGAAACGTTCAAGGGCAAGACTAAAAGAGGCCTGCAGGCCTCGCCTGTGTGAGGGCTTCAGGTCTCCCTCACATGTGTGCCTCTCATTCCCCCAGCCACCTGAATACACTGTGTTCCCTTCCACCACAGACTCTTTGCATATGCTCTTTCTTCTGTCTGTTCCTTCCCTTGTTTGCCTAATTAACTCCTATTCATCCTTCATATTTCATCTCATCTCCCTCAGAGAAGCCTTCTCTGACTTCCCTGTCAAATCCCCTATTATATAGGCTCCCCTAGAGTGCATACATTTGTCTGTAATTATTTGGCTATTATCTGCTTCCTCCATGGGACTGTGAGCTCCCTGAGGAGAGACTGGGTCTGGTTTCTAGCACATATAATACCCTCAGAAATTCCTGAGGAAAATAGTGAATGTGTGAACAAATAAATGAATGAATGACTCCACAGAAGAGGCAGCAGAGAACCCCAGAGTGAGGCTACTTGAGTTTGAATCCCAGCTCTGCCACTAACCTAAAGCTGTATGACCTTGGTCCAGTTATTTGTCTCTCTGTGCCCCAGTTTCCATATCTGGAAAACTGAGACAATAAAAAACAGTTGTTATGAGAGTTATGCAGTCCGTGGGGTCGCAAAGAGTCAAACATGACTTAGTGACTAAAACAACAACAACAATGAGAACTAAATAAGCAAATATTTCTAAAGCACTTAAGCAGTGCTGGGCAAATAAGGTATATAAGTATATAAGGTGTTCACTTAAATAATTAAATTCTCTCTCCTGTCCCATTGGCTCAATGGCAAGCAAGAACACATTTGTTTCCCAGAGAGTTCCAAGATGCCAGACCTCAAGTTTGGCTGTAGGAAGCCCTCAACTTCAGCCTCTTTGGGAAGAGAAGAAAAGCTGAGGTCTATGGAGCCTAACTGACCTTGACTTGACTCCTCCCTCCTTCTCTCCTCCTACTTCAAATCCACCAGGAAGTGCTATTAGCTCTACCTGAGACATAAGCCCCAAATCTGTCTTCCTTGGTTCTCCCACCCCAAGCTAAGTCACCATTGTGATATGCCCACTTCCACTCTTGATCCCTTATAAACTATTCTCCACACCAGTGACCAGACTGAGCCAAAGGGAATGCCAATCAGATCTCATTACTCTCCAGCACAAAGCCCTCTGCAGACTCCTCATCACTCCTAGAGTGAAATCCAAACTCCTCTCCGTGGCTCCCAGGGCACTCTACCACATAGTCCCTGCCTAGCTCCTGGATCTCATCTCTCAGCCTGCTCCAGCCATACTCAACCACGCTCAATGGCTTCTCAAAGCACTGTGTTCTCTCTTGATCAGGCCCTTTTCAAAGCTATGCTTTCTATTGGATCACTTTTTTCCTACCATGGCTTTCACTAGGCTGACTCCTGCTCCTCCTCCAGATCCAGAGCAGTCATTACTTCCTCTGGAAAGCCTTTGTTGCCTCCCCACCTCCTGCCCATGGCTGTGAGGGATGCCCCTCCTCTGTGCTCCCATAGCATCAATTTCTTCTCCATCACAGTATGTGCCACCCTGTTCTATCCCTGCCTGCTTACTTGTCTGTAACACATACTCCCATGGCTGCTGAAGTTGCTGAAAGCAGCGACCTGCTCTTGTTCACAGCTGTATGTCTAGCATACAGCACAGGGATTGTCATAGAGCTGGTGGTTCAATACATTTTTGTTGAGAAAATCCTGACTTCACCATTCCCTAGGTAAGTGACCTTGGGTAGGTTCTCTCTGAGCCTGTTTCCTCAGCTGTAAAATGGGAGGGTGATATTTTGCCAAGCTGTTATGAGGATTAATGAGATAACATACATACAGCACACAACACAGAGTAAGAACTCAATAAATGGCAGCTATTATTGGATTACTGGTCAGAAGAAGAGAGAAAAACAAGTCTCTCCTCCCTGCTAGCCCATATCCACACCCATCCTGCTTCCCCCGCCTGTCTTCAGTCTCTTGAATAAAGCTGGAAAACCTGACCCAGCAAAAATAATCCCCTTCAGTAAACTCTTGGGAGAGAACTATCTTCTGTATCAACAACACACCCTTGGCTCAGCCTCCAGTGGACCAGCCCCAGGTTGGAGGTCTGGCTTCGCTTTTCACCCCATCCAGATATTTATAGTGTAAACTTTGGATGATGGGGAGGGGCACACAGCCTGTGCCAAGAAACCTCATGAAGGAACTCACACTGGGTCCCCACACAGTAATGCACACTCTTCTGGAATGGGAATGAGACATGAAAATGCTTTGTCAGCTGTGAGATAAAAGAAAGGGATCTTCTCTGCAGTGAGGTGGACATGCAGAGGCTGTGGAGTACTCTCCCAACTCTGAGTGTAGTCTGCTCTGTCTAGCAGAGAAAAGCCTAGTTCAAGCTCCATCTCAAGCTTTCTGTCTTTATGGTGAAAAAAGGGAATAGTTTCGGATACCCCATCTCCCACTTCTAAACTCCAGCTGAACTGGAACTTCCAATTGACCCTCAACTGCCTCAGTGTTGACATTCAATAAATATGCATTGGTTGCCCAATGCCCCTTTGACTCAAAATCGGAAAGTTGTCCTCTGATACATGTCACATGTGCATTTTGTCCAATAAATATGTACCTACTATTTTGCTTTTTCACTTAGCATTATTCTCTACAAATATTTTCTCATAACAGCAGAGTTCAGAAGTTGTCAGATTTCATGACCATATCATAGCCGAATGTACTAAAATAAAAAACTCAGTCTGCTTAGCCAAATCTCTATAATTGGCTATTTGGGTCATTTCTATTTGTTGCTATAATAAATAGCAAGTAATTAATAGTGCTTTGTATAACTTACTTTTGGAAATTTCTTCTTCTGGATATTTTTCCTCTGGAAGTGAATTCAATTTCAGAACTACTTCAGAAACCATATAAGAAAATCAAAGATCCAAAGGCAGGAATGATTTCCGCCATGGAGAAACAGGCCGACCATTCACTCCCACCTCAAGCCTTGAAGTAGAGCCACAGGGAGAAACTACTTGCATGGCAGTAACAGAATGAGACCTTACCATACTCCACCAGAGTCTTCCTTTCAGCTAAGAAAAAGCCAAATTGAGAGGGCCCACACGCCACCAGACTCTTCCTTTATGCTGAGAAAAAGCCAAACTGAGAGGGCCCATATAATCCACCTGACCTTTCAAATGAGAGACGAGGACCCTTAGGTGCAACTGTGTGGGCACTGAGAAAATGGCTCGCTCTGGAAATCTCTTGGTCTCAGGTCTTCCACATCAAAATTGGAGCAGGCTACTTGTTTCTCTAAACTAGTCTTTGTTGAGTTTATTGGTAGATACTGACAGTTGCCTAACAGCCACTCCCCTCTCCTTTGTACTTGCTAACAGAACTTCAATTTGTTCAGGTAGCTGGTAAAGATCCAGATATGAAAGGATCTTTGCCAGTTCCAGCCCCAGGTTTGAATTATAAGTGGTCTAAACCAATTATCAGTCTAAGAGTGAGCACATGACACAGTTCTGGCTAATGAGATCAGTCTCCTGGGAAAGTCTCCTCGTCCTGAATAACAGGACAAAATCACCTGAGGAGGAGGGCTTTGCTCCTTCCTCCTTCTTCCTGCTAGAATGCATATGTGATACCCAGAGATGCAGCAGTCATTTTGTGACCATGAGGCAACAAGGGTGAAAGCCAATTCACTATGGATTGTGGAGCAGGCAAACACTTGCCTCTAAATTTTTTATTATGTGAAAAAAATAAACTTCTATTTGTTTAAGCCACGATAGGTTGGGTTTTCTGTTACCTGCATCCCAAAGCATACCCAACTGTACCTACCATGCACCCAGCACTTTTTTAAGCATCAATGAGGTTACCAAAGAAATGGAAAATACACTCCTTTACCTCAGAAAGCTGAGTCTACTTAGGGAGACACACACACACACACACACACCCCTCACAAATAGCACTATGTGAAATATAAGTAAGTGACCAAATAGAAAGGACTCAGGAAACTAATTTAGTCAAGGTATATAGGAAAGGGCCAGAACTAGAAATAAGCACAGAATATCTGAAGAACAGCAAAGACCTGCGTGGACCCTAGAAAGGAAATGGGAGATCTGAGCAGATCTTAAGCTGAGGCTATATTCCGAGGACTGAGAACTGTTCATTTATGAGTCTGGCCATGTTCTAATACTCACTACAGAACCAATCTGGCTGAAATTCACGGCAAAAGTTATGCTGGAGGAAGATAGATTGGATGGTGTGGTGTAGACTGAGGCTGGTACACTCAAATGGTTGGTAACAGTTGAAAGGGACCCAGTGCAAGAGTTAGTCTGAAAGGAGAATAGGACTTGGTCAGTAATTGAACATGTAAAAGGAAGAGAGTGGAGTCAGATATCTCCATCCACTATCCAGAGAGAGAGAGAGATAGAGAGAGAGAGAGAGAACACAAGAACTCTCAACAGAGACCAGGAAGTTCAGGAAAGGAGATGAGATTTGACTTTGATCTGTTGAGATGACAGTTGATTAGGCAGATTAATATGTCTATTAGACAATTCCCAAGGCAGAAGCCCCAAATTGGGGTGCAGGGGCAGAAGAGGCAGCATAAAAAGCAACATGATCTGGTCAAGACCACTGTTCCCCGAACTTCAGTCTTCTATATACTACTTTCATGACTTCTGCCACATGCTTAACACCTATACTATTATCTTAATATTTTGCTTTAAATAAACTTTCTTTTTTAAAACTTCAGCATGGTTCTAAGCAATAATATGCTTGAAAGCACCAATTTTTATGTGCTAATTATATTTTTCTAAAACACATTAAAAGAAATCCATGGCTACTGAAGTTATATACCACCTGAAAGTATTTTATGTACCACCAGTGGCCTGCTCACCATCCTTGGGAAAACACTAGCTCAGACACAAGTCATCAGGGACCTGTTTCAGGAGGGTGGGGGCATTTCTAAGAGCCTAATCTCTGTGCAATGGGCCTCTTGAATCCATCCCTTTCTCTCACATCGGCAATTTGCATTCTTTTCTTGGAAAAAAATCTCTAGCCATCTGGGTCAAGCTGTAGGGGAGAGAATGGAGAAGCAAGGTCCTGACTGTCAGGATGCCTGGGGAGGCTGCTTACTCAGCAGGCATCTCCGGCCACACGAACCAGGTGAAGGCTCTCCTCAACAGCAGTCTGATCACAGAGGGGCCTCAAATCCCCTCATCAGAAGGAAAGATTCCTATAACTTGAGCTAACAAACAAACCCATAAAGAGGCTATGTTGCTGCCTTCCTCCTCCCTTTCTTCCCCTCACTCCACCCCCACTCCCCTAGCCCCCTTCCAAATCTGAGCTGGGCTTAGCATAAGAGGAGCATGACTCATAGAAACCAAGGACTGAACTGGAGAGGTCAGGCTGCCAGGATTCCTCCCAGGCTGATGATGAGCAGACCCAGCAGCTCAGTGCTCAGCTCACGGCAGACTCAGGAGTCTGAAAGCTTTGGGCCTTTAGAGATCACAGGGTGACAAACATTCCCTGAGGGAAGGTCAGGAGACCAGAAAATGGCAAAGAGCCGGAATGAAGGAAAAAATACTGTGTTCATTCAATTGTGGTGGCGTTCAAATCTCACCTCCCCTAGTGTCTAAAATCTATCAGACTCTGAGTCCCTGCCTTCATGGTAAAGTAATAACAACAATAAGACAAAGAAGAAATGTTTCTAGGAAAATAACTATATGCCAGGTACTGTGCTGGGTGCTTTTCATGTATTATTTCATTTTTACAAAGAACTCATGAGGCAAGTACTCGGACTGAACTCATTTAAGAAATAAGGAAACTGGGAATCAGAGAGGTGAATTGCTCAAGGTGTCCCAGTAAGTGAGAAGGCCTGGATTTAAGCCTAGGCATCTGGTTCCAGTGAAAGTTGCTTGGTTGTGTCCAAGTCTTTGCGACCCCATGGACTATACAGTCCTTGGAATTCTGGTTCCAGAGCCCAAATCCTTAGCCATTCTGCCTGTCTTACCCACAAAATCTTCAGAAGAATGTTGACATTAGATACCACTGGCTGGACCAAACACAGATCCTTGAATCAGAGCAGAAAAAGTTGGCCAGCAGCCTAGAAGGTAGCCTGAACTATCTGCCAAATATGGAAGATAGTGACTAATAGAATCACTCAGATTGTCTCTCCTGTGGAATCTGGACATGAGACAAGGACAGGGTCCTCAGTCAATAATGGGAACAGAAGCAGACACATGGACAGAGAGAGAGCGACCTGAGGCAGAAGCCACGAGGCAGTGTAAGAGCCTTGAGTGAAACAGAAGCTATGAAACAGAGTAAGGGTAGAGGGAAATTATTGCTGCAGTAAGAACAGGAGCTTCTGAATCAAAGAGCATGGGAATTACAAGTCAGTCATTTAAAATTCTCTCGCAATGTCCTTACCTTTCTGACACCATTGTCCATCCATCATATCCATCTTGCAAATTTCCAAGCCTCGAAGCAATCCAATGATCTACCCTTTCTCTTCCTATCCTAGGACCACTAAGTGCTGCTTGGAGAAAACAGCCCAGCTTTGCACGTGGGAAGCATAATAAGTTCATGGTCTCGACTACCCCTGGGCACTCAGTATGACTGGGCAACCTTTCTTTGAGCCTCTGTTGGGTTCTCCCTTCCTTCTATTCTCTCCAGTGGCTCTCTGAGCACCATGGCCTCCACTTTCATGCACAAACTTCTAGTCCTGTCATATCTGCCTCACTCAACTTCACAGAAAAAGAGAAGCCACAGGCAGTAATATTCCATAAGGAAATCTACGAGCTCACTCACCACGTCCATGCTTCCTCCTTTCCTCTCCAATTCCTCCTGCCTGAGACTGACCCCACTTGTGCTCTGCATTCCATCTCCTCCCACCAACCATCTCAGGAACCTCAATTGTCAATCATTCCCCTTCCCACCTGTATCTCCCATCTCTACTACTGGCCTTCTCCCCTTGAGCACTGAAGTATACCCTCTCTACACCCATAGCCCTCAAGTTATCTGCTCATACTTCCTTTTCACAGATAAAACTTCTGGAAGGAGCTGTCTACACTTGCTATCTCCATTTCCTCACTCCCACTCTTCCAGTCAGTGTAATCTGACATCCAGTCCCACTGCTCCACTGAAACTTGTCACCAACCACCTCCTCGTGGTGAAATACCATTGTAGTTTCTCAGATCTTCTCTTATATCAGCCTCTCCAAAGCATCATCACCATTGGCCACAGCCACCATCTTGAAACATTCTCTTATTTTGGCTTCTGAGATGCTGTGCCCTGCCCTGGCTTTTCTCCTGCTTCTCTGGCTGCTGCTCAGCCTCTGCATTGGTCTCTTTAAATCCCTACCCATTCCACAAATTTTGAGAGTGTTCAGGGCTTATTCCTAGGCCTTCTTTTCTTACCTATGATTTCTCCCTGCATAATCCCCCAAGGTTTCAATGAGCTGATGGGTCTCAAATAAATAATTTCTAGCCAAATATTTCTAGAAATATATATTTATAGCTCCTGAGCTGCAGATTCATATGTCCAATTTTCACTTGAGTGTCTCACAGGCAAGCTAGAGTTGGTATGCCCAAAAGTGAACTCATCATTCCTTTGAAGCCTATTCCTCCTCCACGTTGCCTGTAATAATAGCTAATATTTACTGAACACTTCTCATGCTCCAGATAAAGTTCAAAGCACTTTATATACTGTTTCACTTAATTGTTTTAAGAAGGATAATATTAATAATCTCATTATACAGGTAAGGAGACTGAAGCACAGAGAGGTTAAGGAATTTGTGCAAGGTCACACAGCTAATCAGTGGCAGTCTGCTTCAGAATCACTGCTGTTAACCATCACCCTATACTCTTATCACTGCTATCCAGTTGTCCTGACCTTTTTTTTTTTTTTACTGTCCATATATGTTTATTCAGATAATCTATCTCCCTTCTAAATGTGCCTCAGATCCATCCATCTCTCTCCGGTCCCATTACAACTATCTTAACTAGGTCACCATCACTTTTCACCTGGATTCTCAACCACCAGTATCACATCTTCCCAATCCATCTTCCACGCTGCTTCCATAGTGATGCTTCTGAAAGGCAATTCTGGTCCAAATGGCAAACCATTCCATAGCTCCCCACTGCCCTTGGGATAATGGCCAAGATCCTTCACATGTTATCCATGGTCCTTCATGATCCAGCCTCTGCCTGCATCTCTAAGCTTGTATCTTCCTGCTCCTCTCTACCTCCTAACTTTCTTCCTTCTCACCTGCCTTCACCTGGATAACACCTACTTATCCTTCTGTTCTTTGTTTAGCTGAGGGACTACTCCTCTAGGAAGCTTACCATGACTCGTCAGGTCCCACTCCTTTATTACCTTGTACCCACCCTGATCAGAGCATCTCTCGTGCCCTATATTATCTGTTTAATCATTTTCTTCCCCTAATAGACATAAGTTTTGTAAGACCAGGACTTTGTCTTGATCACCTCTGTTCCCCACCAAAGCTTGGCACAGTCTGGTGAATGCCATGCATGTATAAGCCACACCAGGCTTCTCTCTTCCTTTGCCTTTCTCTAGGCAACACACAGTGGTATGCAGAAGCACCCGTAGGAGGCTGAGGCCTGGGGCCAGCTTCCTGACACAGGTCCTGTGCTCAGAGGCTAAGGGTATGTGTCCTGGGCTATCAGGCCATATCTTCCTTCCCAGGGGTAGGGAAATGTTCTCCCTTCACTCCATTTCCTGTACTTGCTTTGCATTATGAATTTCAGTTATCCCTTGGCTTTTAGAACTGGAATCTAGCTATGTGTTAGTTACTGACTCTTTTAATAGCCTTGTGAGATCGATGGGAATGCAACGGAAATAACAATGATGACTCATGCAGTCCATCTCTCCTCCCCGCCCCACTCTGTACAACATCCAGTCCCACCACAGGCAACTCAAGTGTCATTCCAGGGGAGGTAGCTGCAGTGCCTTGATTATCTCAGGCATCATGCATGGGAGGAGAAGCCAAAGTGAGACCTCATGTGAGATGCCAGTCAGATTGTACAGTCAAATGCCCTGTTGGGCTTTGAGCCAATGGAACACTGACAGAAGGAAACATAGAAAGGAATGGGAACTTCCAAGGAGAAAAGTGCTCTGGCTGGGAAATGGGTGCAGAATGGAGCAGCTTGCCTTACCAGTATCATTTAAAGGGAAGCAGAGATACCTGAAACTCAGGTGGGCTTCCTCAACCCTGTCTCATGCAATCCCTTTCTTCCAGAACTTTCTCAGATAGAAGCAGGTCATGTCGTGCTATATCACAGTGGGCAAGTGGGCTGTGATGGTCTTTAAGTACTATTCTCTAAATATTCTCAGCTCTTTGCCTTTGGGGTACAAGGTAAGATAGCCAATTACAGTTTGGTAGATCCATATGAAGAGTTCTGTCCATGGCACAGAATTAAAATATGTCACTTCCGGGCTGAAACATTTTGTCATAGACATGTAGTAAGAGCCCAGAATTGGCCTGTGTTGTTAGGAGCCACTAAGATTCTGAGTTGTATGTTACTGTGGCAGAACCTAGCTCGTCCTGGCTGGTACATAAGCTAAATCTTCCCTTTAGGGTTTGTCATTATCAAGGAAAGGAAACCATAACCACTGGACTGAAAAGAAAGACAATTATTTAGCAAAATGACGACCACAAAAATACTTAGCACATTGGTAATATGTTATTAGCAATATTCTAGATCATTATTTGAGAAGTCGGTTCTTGATGTTTGTTATATTAGTAAATTGATAAATTTAGGGTAAAATACTTTACCACAAATGTGATGATCTTGGAATGCAACCAGCAATTCCAAAATACATAGCATAGCCCAAGAGTCTAAACTAAACCTGATCCAGTTAAGGACACAGGTCCTATGAGGTTCTAAATCCTTAGGTCCAGGACCAGATCCAGGCCCTTCTTAGCCTAGCTCTGACTCTCCAGCCCTGCAGAACTGCAGATTTCTCTTCTCCTGCTTCTCTACTCCTGGCTGCAGCCCCCTCTCTCAAGTCCCTTAAATCACTAAGAACATGAGTTCTGCTTCCTGGTTCTCCCTAGGCACTTTCAGGTCTCTGACTCCTACCAAGGGAAGGTGCTGGGTGTCCCTAGTACACACAGATCTGTAACTCATCAACCCTCGTATTGGGAGGGAGCTCCTAACAAACAGAGTGTGTTTTGAGGTCAAACAGAGCTGGGTTTGAATTCCAGCAACACAACTTACTTGTTATATGATCTTGGATAAGTCATTTTGTCTCTCTGAGTCTCAACGTCTTCATCTTCAAAATAGGAACAATCATACTTAGAACTCAAGGAACTGCTATAAGTATTCTATAATGAGGCTGCAAGCAGAAAAACACTGGAAATTTTATAGTTAATTTACAGTGTTGTGTTAACCTCTACTGTACAGCAAAGTGACTCAGTTATACATATATACTCTCCCTTTTTCAAAATAGCAACTGACTTGTACTAAAGCTCTAATCTTATTTTTTCTCATTTTAAATTCTTCTTTTTCTTCTCTCAGTCCAAACTACCCCCACCCCTTCCACTACCACACACACACCACCATCACCATTCTCACTACTGGTGGCTACCTTCATTCAAACTTGTCTCTCATTTATTGTCTAGTTCAGGGACTTTAAATGTTCTATTTTACTTATTTTTGTTTGTTTGTTTTTAGGAACATCATCCTTTTTTGCAAACAAAATCACCTGTAGCTCTCCAATATAAAAGACAGGATGAGAACCACTCATGGCAGCCCCAGAGTCTGAGGGACTCTTGAAGGCTCAATGGATCACACATTGAAAACTATTGGGCTCTTTGCCCATTCCAAGTCTATAGAATGTCGGGGCTGGCAAGCCTCTTAGAGGTCATCTGCTGATCCACTGCCTACATTTCTAGATGGGACACAGGTCTGGGGATTTAGACAGTTGTTGAGTCCTAGGGCTGGAAAGGACCCTGAAGGCCACCTTAGGCCCCAAGCTGACTGACAAGTGGTCAGTGCAGAGCAGGGAGGGAGCCAGGCCTCCTACTCCTATCTCTAGACTTTGGGAGCACAGTGGCCTCTCACCACGCCCAGGAATAAGCATCATCATGTTATCCAGAGCTGGGAAACCCAGATTCAAAGCTCAGCTCAGCCACTTGGTAGCTATGTGGAGTCTTTACCAGCTGAGCCACAAGAGAAGCCCTATGTGGCCCCAGGCAAATCAATTCCTCTCTCTGTATTTTTCTCTATCTGCATTTTTCCCTCTGTAAAATGGGGTAGTGATACCTATCTCATAGAAGTTGTATGTAACCAAAATGTCTTTACCTCTGTAAAACACTTGGCTTTCAGAATTTCCACGTGGGACACAGACAATGGTGGTAGGAAGGAAGAGAGGCACATCACACATTTCTCCCTCTTCCAGGCAAGAGACAGATTCACTCGCCTCCACAGAACTCTGGTTTTTAATTATGTGAAGCCTCTGGCCTCTCACAAATGCCCTTGACTTTTTGTAGCAAAGAAACTGCTTCCAGTGGGGTTGTAAGGCTAAGGCTCACTCCTCCCTGCCTCAGGCCATCCTTTTGGTCTACTGCCCCTCAAGCACATAGGCTGAATGACTGCCCTGTTGGTCTTTTCCAAGAAAAATTTAGGCAACCAGCATCTGCATTGAGCCTATTAGGATCCACTGGCCTCACTGATGCAAACTCCCACCTCAGGCCCTGGAAACACTGAGCTGAGAGGTGATCCTCAGTCAGATTCAGTCCTGCCTGGAACCAACCGGTCAGTGGCCAAGACTCATTCTTGTTTTTCTTGTTTTGTTTTTTATTTTTTATTGAAAAATATTTGCTTTACAGAATTTTGTTTTCTGTCAAACCTCAACATGAATCAGCCACAGGTATACTTATATCTCCTCCCTTTTGAATCTCTCTCACATCTCCCTCCCCATCCCATTCCTCCAGGTTGATACAGAACCCCTGTTTGAGTTTCCTGAGCCATACAGCAAATTCTTGTTGGCTATCTATTTTACACATGTTACTATCTTGTGTTGTAGATCTTGTTGGCTATCTATTTTCCATGTTACTCTTTCCATACTTCTCACCCTCTCCTGCCCTCTCACCATGTCCATAAGTCTATTCTCTATGTCTGCTTCTCCATTGTTGCCCTGTAAATAAAATCTTCAGTACCATTTTTCTAGATTCCGTATATGTATGTTGGAATATATTTATTTTTCTCTTTTTGACTCACTTCACTCTGTATAATAGGTTCTAGGCTCATCCACCTCATCAGAACTGACTCAAATGCATTCCTTTTTATGGCTGAGTAATATTCCATTGTGTATATGTACCACAACTTCTTTATCCATTCATCTGTCGATGGACATCTAGGTTGCTTCCATGTTCTAGCTACTGTAAATAGTGCTGCAATGAACAATGGGCTACATGTGTTTTTTAAATTTTGGTTTCCTCAGGGTATATGCCTAGGAGTGGGATTGCTGGGTCATATGGTGGTTTTATTCCCAGTTTTTTAAGGAATCTCCATACTGTCTTCCATAAGGGCTGTATCAGTTGACATTCCCACCAATAGTGCAAGAGTGTTCCCTTTCCTCCACACTCTCTCCAGCATTTATTCTTTGTAGAATTTTTGATGATGGCCATTCTAACTGGTGTGAGGTGATCTCATTGTGATTTTGATTTGCATTTCTCTAATGATGAGCAATGTTGAGCGTCTTTTCATGTGTTTGTTAGCCATCTGTATGTCTTCTTTGGAGAAATGTCTGTTTAAGTCTTTTTCCCACTTTTTGATTGGGTTCTTTGTTTTTCTGGTATAGAGTTGTATTTTGGAAATCAATCCTTTGTCAGTTGTTACATTTGCTATTATTTTCTCCCATTCTGAGGGTTGTCTTTTCACCTTGCTTAGAGTTTCCTTTGCTCTGCAAAAGCTTTTAAGTTTAACCAGGTCCCATTTGTTTACTTTTGTTTTTATTTCCATTCCTCTAGGAGATGGGTCACAGAGGATCTTGCTTCAATTTATCTCATCAAGTGTTCTGCATATGTTTTCCTCTAAGAGTTAAGTTTCTGGTCTTACATTTAGGTCTTTAATCCATTTTGAGTTTATCTTTGTGTATGGTGTTAGGAAGTGTTCTAATTTCATTCTTTTACATGTAGCTGTCCAGTTTTCCTAGCACCATTTATTGAAGAGGCTGTCTTTACCCCATTGTATATTCTTGCCTCCTTTGTCAAAAATAAGGTACCCATAGGTGCATGGGTTTATTTCTGGGCTTTCTATCTTGTTCCATTGGTCTATATTTCTGTGTTTGTGCCAGTACCATACTGTCTTGATGACTATAGCTTTATAGTATAATCTGAAGTCAGGAAGCTTGATTCCTGTAGCTCCATTCTTCTCTCTCAAGACTGCTTTGGCTATTCAGGGTCTTTTGTGTTTCCATATGAATTGTGAAATTTTTTGTCCTAGTTCTGTGAAAAATGCCATTGGTAATTTGATAGGGATTGCACTGAATCTGTAGATTGCATTTGGTAGTATTGTCATTTTCACAATCTGGATTCTTCCTACCCAGGAACATGGAATATCTCTCCATCTGTTTATATCATCTTTGATTTCTTTTATCAGTGTCTTATACTTTTCTGTATACAGTTCTTTTGTTCCTTAGGTAAGTTTATTCCTAGATACTTAATTCTTTTTGCTGCAGTGGTGAATGGGATTTATTCCTTAATTTCTCTTTGTGATTTTTCATTGTTAGTATATAGGAATGCAAGTGATTTCTGTGTATTGATTTTGTATCCTGAAACTTTGCTAAATTCACTGATTAGCTCTAGTAATTTTCTGATACTATCTTTAGAGTTTTCTATGTACAGTATCATGCCATCTGCAAACAGTGAGAGCTTTACTTCTTTTCCAATCTGGATTCCTTTTATTTATTTTTCTTCTCTGATTGCTATAGCTAGGACTTCCAGTACTATGTTGAATAATAGAGGTGAAAGCAGACACTCTTGTCTTGTTCCTGATCTTAGGGGGAATGCCTTCAGTTTTTCACCATTGAGAATAATGTTTGCTGTAGGCTTAGCATATATGGCCTTTACCATGTTGAGGTAGTTTCCTTCTGTGCCCACTTTTTGAGGAGTTTTAATCATAAATGGGTGCTGAATTTTGTCAAAGGCTTTTTCTGCATCTATTGAGATTATCATATGATTTTTACCTTTCAATTTGTTAATATGGTGTATCACATTGATTGATTTGCGTATATTGAAGAATACTTGCATTCTTGGAACAAATCCAACTTCATCATGGTGTATGAACTTTTTGATGTGTTGCTGAATTCTGTTTGATAAATTTTTGTTGAGGATTTTTGCATCTATGTTCATCAGTGATACTGGCCTGTAGTTTTCTTTTTTTGTGTTGTCTTTGTCTGGTTTTGGTATCAGGGTGATGGTGGCCTCATAGAATGAGTTTGGAAGTGTTCCTTCCTCTGCAAGTTTTGGAAAAAATTTTAGATGGATAGGCATTAGCCCTTCTCTAAATGTTTGATAGAATTCTCCTATGAAGCCATCTGGCCTTGGGCTTTTGTTTTTTGGGAGATTTTTGATCACAGCTTCAATTTCAGTGCTGGTAATTGGGTTGGTCACAATTTCTATTTCTTCCTGGATTAGTCTTGGAAGATTGAACTTTTCTATGAATCTGTCCATTTCTTCCAGGTTAACCATTTTACTGCCATATAGTTATTCTTAATAGTCTCTTATAATCCTTTGTATTTCTGCATTGTCTATTGTAACCTCTCCTTTTTCATTTCTAATTTTGTTGATTTAATTCTTCTCTCTTTTTTTTTCTTAATGAGTCTGGCTAAAGGTTTGTCAATTTTGTTTTTCTTTTCAAAGAACCAGCTTTTAATTTTATCAATCTTTACTATTGTTTCTTTCAATTCTTTTTCATTTCTTTCTGCTTGCATCTTTATGATTTCTCTCCTTCTACTAATTTTGGGGGTTTTTGTTCCTCTTTTTCCAGTTGTTTCAGGTGTAAAGATTGTTTATTCGATGTTTTTCTTGTTTCTTGAGGTAGGATTGTACTGCTATAAACTTCCCTCTTAGAACTGCTTTTACTGCATCCCATAGATTTTGAGTTGTGTTTTCATTGTCATATGTTCTTAGAAATTTTTTTATTTCCCTTTTGATTTCTTCAGTAACCTGTTGGTTATTTAGAAACGTGTTGTTTAATCTCCATGTGTTTGTGTTTCTTACAGTTTTTTTCTTATAATTGATATCTAGTCTCATAGCATTGTGGTCGGAGAAGATGCTTGATATGATTTCAATTTTCTTAAATTTACTGAGGTTTGATTTGTGACCCAAGATGTGGTCTATCCTGGAGAATGTTACATGTGCACTTGAGAAGAAGGTGTATTCTCCTGCATTTGGATGGAATGTCCTGAAGATATCAATGAGATCCATCTCATCTAATGTATCATTTAAGACTTATATTTCCGTATTAATTTTGTTTTGATGATCTGTCCATTGGTGTGAGTGGGGTGTTAAAGTCTCCTTCTATTTTTGTGTTACTGTCTGTTTCTCCTTTTATGTCTGCTAGTGTTTAATTTATCTTATGTACTGAGGTGCTCCTATGTTGAGTGCATAGATATTTACAATTGTTATGTCTTCCTCTTGGATTGATCCCTTGATCATTATGTACTGCCCTTCCTTATCTCTTGTAATCTTCTTTATTTTAAGGTATTTTGTTTAATATGAGGATTGTTACTCCAGCTTTCTTTTGCTTCCCATTTCATGGAATGTATTTTTCCATCCTCTCACTTTCAGTCTATATGTGTCTTTAGGTCTGAAGTGGGTTTCTTGTAGACAGCATGTATATGGGTCTTGTTTTTGTATCCATTCAGCCAGTTTGTGTCTTTTGGTTGGAGCATTTAATCCATTTACATTTAAAGTAATTATTGATATATATGTTCTTATTGTTATTTTCTTAATTGTTTGGGGTTGATTTTGTAGATCCTTTTCTTCTCTTGTATTTCTTGACTGTTAGTCCCTTTAACATTTGTTGTAAAGCTGGTTTGGTGGTACTGAATTCTCTTAACTTTTGCTTGTCTGAAAAGCTTTTTATTTCTCCATCAATTTTGAATGAGATCCTTGTCAGGTACAGTAATCTTGGTTGTAGATTTTTCCCTTCCAGTACTTTAAATATATCCTGCCATTCCTTTCTGGAGTCTCTGCTGAAAGAACAGCTGTTAAACGTATGAGGTTTCCCTTGTATGTTACTTGTTGCTTTTCCCTTGCTGTTTTTAATACTTTCTTTGTGTTTAGTCTTTGTTAGTTTGATTAGCATGTGTCTTGGCATGTTTCTCCTTGGGTTTATCCTGTATGGGACTCTTTGCACCTCTTGGATTTGATTGACTATTTCCTTTTCCATGTTGGGGAAATTTTCAACTATAATCTCTTCAAAAATTTTCTCATACCCTTTCTTTTTCTCTTCTTCTTCTGGGACCCTTTAATTCGAATGTTGGTGCATTTGATATTGTTCCAGAGGTCCCTGAGACTATCCTCAGTTCTTTTCATTCCTTTTACTTTATTCTGCTCTTCAGAAGTTATTTCCACCATTTTATCTTCCAGCTCACTAATTCATTCTTCTGCTTCAAATATTCTGCTATTGATTCCTTCTAGACTAATTTTAATTTCAGTAATTGTGTTGTTTTTCTCTGTATGCTTATTCTTTAATTCTTCTATGTCTTTGTTAATTGATTCTTGGATTTTCTCCATTTTCTTTTCAAGGTTTTTGATCATCTTTACTATCATTATTCTGAATTCTTTTTCAGGAAATTTGCCTATTTCCTCTTCATTTATTTGCACTTCTGTGTTTCAAGTTTGTTCCTTCATTGTGTAGTATTGCTCTGCGTTTTCATTATTTTTTTTAATTTATTGTGTTTGAGGTCTCCTTTTCCCAGCCTTCAAGGTTGAATTCTTTCTTCCTTTTGGTTTCTGTCCTCCTAAGGTTGGTCCAGTGGTTTGTGTAAGCTTCATATAGGGTGAGATTTGTGCTGAGTTTTTGTTTGTTTGTTTGTTTGATTTTCCTCTGATGGGCAAGGCTGAGTAAGGTGGTAATCCTGTTTGCTGATGATTGGGTTTGTATTTTTATTTTGTTTGTGGTTTAGATGAGGCATCCTGCACAGGGTGCTACTGGTGGTTGGATGATGCCGGGTCTTGTATTCAACTGGTTTCCTTGTGTGAGTTCTCACTATTTGATACTCCCTAGGGTTAGTTCACCCACTCCAGTACTCTTGCCTGGACAATCCCATGTGTGGAGGAGCCTGGTAGGCTGCAGTCCATGAGGTCGCTAAGAGTCAGACACAACTGAGTGACTTCACTTTCACTTTTCACTTTCATGCATTGGAGAAGGAAATGGCAACCCACTCCAGTGTTCTTGCCTGGAGAATCCCAGGAACGGGGGAGCCTGGTGGGCTGCCGTCTATGGGGTCCCACAGAATTGGACACGACTGAAGCGACTTAGCAGCAGTAGCAGCAGCAGCAGGGTTAGTTCTCTGGTAGTCTAGGGTCTTGGAGTCAGTGCTCCCACTCCAAAGGCTCAGGGCTTTCTTTCTTTTTTTTTTTCCCCCAGCTCTTCCAATTTACCATGGCTGCATATTTGTATAGGTCCAGTGGTCTCGAAAAAAGGCAGCCCAGGTTCTCAGCATGCAGCAGGGCTTCCCATGAGCAGAGGAAACCTTCTCATAAAACTGCATCAGTTTTTCTAGAAGTTGTCTGAAAAACTGTTCTCTTACAGAGAAACTGGAACTCTCTGTGAGAGGAAAAATTCTATATAGTGGGAGTCCTTGAAACATGGAAACACAAATGAAAAACCTCTCTGCCACCTGGGACAAAAGATTCCTGGCAAAGAAAACAGAAAACTTGAAGAACTCTGAGAGGAAAAAGCTGAGGATAGTATTTCTTTCAGTGAAGCAGGTTATGGGAAATCGCATGCACACACGGGATTTAAATGCCACGCCAAGACTCATTCTTTTTATTTCAGTTTTCCACTCCTCTCTCCCCGTCTAATGAGCTGCCCAGGTGACAGGATGTGCATTTAGTTAGCGATTATCCTTAGCCACAGGTTGTTACTTTGGACTTATGAACATGTGGTGTAATAAATGTACAACCACTACGGTTTTCACATTTCCCAAGGTTAGAAACCACTCTGACAGCGTAAAAGGTTTTCTAACAACTTAGATATCTCATTGCTGCTGACCTCCTCCAAAGAGTAAAACAGGAAGAGGCCCTGAGAGGGTGCAGCTATTGTTTTTGTGTTTTAATTAAAAACCATTAGCAAAACATTGATTCCTATCAGAAACAAAAATATTGTCAAGGACACACTAGAGACCCTGAGGGACCCCTGGACTACTGATTGTAGGAGGTCTAGAAAAAGCTGCCACAGTGATGTGGGTGCCATGGGATGTGTATATGTTTGTGAACATGTGGGTGTGCATGTGTTTGTGGGCATGTGTATCTACTATCAAGGAGCTCTCCTGAAAAACAAAAAAGGTCCTGCCAGTTAAAAAACAGCTGGAGGTGCACCCTAAAAGAACTCCAAGCTGAGACTCCTCTCAGTTATTACAAGGTACGTCTTGACAAACTCAAGGATTCTGAGATTCAATGTCAGTTAAGAATGGACACCATCTAACTATCCACACATTCAAGCCAAAAACCTAGCAGTCGTCTTGACTCTCTCATACTCCTTACTTTCCACATCCAAGCCATTAAAAAATCTTTTCTGCTTTACTGCAAAATATACTCAAATCTCTCCATTTCTCCCCACCTTTACTTCCATCAGTGTGGGTCAAGTCACCATCATCTTTGACCCAGACCAGGCCCCCTCACTGGTCTCCCTATTTCCATCCTTGCTGCCCTACAGTCCATTCTCTATACAGCACTCAAGGCGATCTTTTAAAATACATAAGTCAGATCATAGCCTCTTTTTCCTGTTGCAGCAATTATGGAGGCACATGTTCAAAATGAAACCTCCAGAGAATTCCCTGGTGCTCCAGTGGTTAGGATTCTGCACCTTCACTGCTGAGGGTATAGGTTCAACCCCTGGTCAGGGAACTAAGATCCCACAAGCATCACGGCATGATCAAAAGAAAAAAAAAATCCAACAAACAAACAAAAAACCAAAATGGAACATCTACCAGCCTGGATCACTGTGACTATGATGAACAGAGCCCAGTTCCCTAGATAGTTGCCATAAGTTAGAATTTTGTAGTATCTGTTACTTCATCACAACTTAGCCTATCCTCACTGATTCATTGAAGTCATGCATATTTCTGGGGAAAGCATTATGGCTTCAGCTGATTCCTAAAGGAATCTGCGACCACAAAGGAGTCTCTCAACAATTGGCCTAGAAGGAGAAGGGAGCTGGCTGACTGGACACAGTGCTCAGAGGGTACCATGAACAGACCTGGTTATGTGTGCCTCAGGCAGGGGCATCACATGGATGAAGTGAGTCAAGAGGGTAGACTGCTCAGCAGTCAGGCAGTCTGTACCTACACCAGGATAGAGGACAGGATCTTGGTCCAGTTGGGGTGGGATGGTGGGCCGGCAATGGAGTACAAAGGAGGGTGATTGTGTAGAATTTGGGAGTAGGAATCAACATGGTAGGGGTGGCAAGGTTGGGGGAAGGAGAGGAAGGAAGAGGAAACAACTAAGAGGCAACATGGATCTCCAAGGTCACTCTTAGAGGTGCCCAATCTTATATCAAATTGGCAGCAAGAAGACTCAGAGACCAATGCGGGACCCCAGCTGTTGTCATAGGTTCTCCAGCTCCTGGGTCTGCTAAAGCTGATGGGATATTCCTTGCCTCAGACAGGACTGGTTCAGGGGTTACTATGGTGAACCAAGTTGGCCACAGTGAACCTGCCTGGGAATAGCTAGGAGAAGCAGAGGCGGGAGAAATGAGGAAAGGCTTATACCAACAAAATAACAGCTGATAGTTATCCAGGGCTCTTCACACTCCAGGCACTATGGCAAGTATATCACAAGCATGCTCTGTCCATAATCCTCACACAAACTCCATAAAGTTAGGACTTCTCTCCACTTAGAGAGTCAATAAGTAAATTGCCTACCATCATGCAGCTAGTAAATGTCAGAGCCCTGATTTGAAACTAGGATGTCTCCTCCCCAGCCTATGCCTTTAATCACTTTATTTTCTCCTTGAATTTATGTACATATTTATTTTCCTTCCTCTTGGTTTCTCATTCTACCCCTTTTCCTGCCACCTGTTCAATGCCTTCTTCTCACACTCCTCTACTTTACATGACAAAAAAATTGAGTACACCTTGACTTGTCATCATTGTTAATTTTCTGGTCATTTATCTTCTGGCTCAATGTTTCAGCATTTCAGCTTTCCATATATTGACAACTGACAGATGATCCTTATCTAGAACCACAGAGTCTATGGGACACCTCTCTGACCAGTATGCAATAGCAGAGAAGCAGGAAGTTCTTTTGAACAGGGTGACTGTCACTGGGAAAGGAGGTAGTGCAGAACTCTGCATGGACTGCAAATGAGTCAAGGAAGCAGGGACTTGGGAGCTCTAAACACTCCTGGAGGGGGGGTTGGTAGCAATTCTGTGGAGATGAAAGTTTGTAGAAAGGAGGCCAAGGATTCCTCAGGAGTGTAGGCTTTGAGGTTTGGGAAATGCTTGCTATAGTGGGGGAAATGTTCAAGGAGGGGAGGAGAAGTCGCAACATTGATTTTCTCTGATTATTTGAAACTATTTGGGATGGACCTTTCGACTGAGTCAGTTCTGCTATCAGAGAAAACAAAGAGCACTGACTGTTCTTAGAGTAATGGAATTCTGATCTGGCTTTGCCACTTGCACCAGTGGTAAAGAACCCGCCTGCCAATGCAGGAGACATAAGAGACGCAGGCTCAATTCCTGGGTTGGGAAGATGCTCTGGAGGAGGGCATGACAACCCACTCCAATATTCTTGCCTGGAGAATCCCATGGATGGAGGAGCCTGGTGAGCTACAGCCCATAGGGTTGCAAAGAGTTGGACATGACTGAAGTGATTTAGTACGTGCACACACACAGGTGTCCAGACAGGCAAGCCATAATAGCTTCCCTGGTACTCAGTTTCCTCATCTGCAAAATAAGGACAAGAGTTTTATACCTTCTTCATAAGGATGATTTGGAGTAAGGATCAAATAAATGACATCTTCAAGTCACCTCAAACTCAGTAACACTGATTCTGCCTTCCCTGAAGCTGCTCATGCTCCAGTGTTATCTTGATGCAGACCATTCCTCCCAACACTGTCACCTAGACCAAAAATCCTGTTGCCTCCCTAAGAGAAGGCTGTCTCTATAACCTCATTTACTTTTGCACCTGTGAATCTGTCCACTTTCTACCCAGGGTCACCACTGCCACCCTTGGGAAAGTGAAAGCTAAAGTTGCTTAGTTGTGTCCAACTCTTTGCAACTTCATGGACCATAGAGACAATGGACTTCTCCAGGCCAGAATACTGGAGTGGGTAGCCTTTCCGTTTTCCAAGGGATCTTCCCAACCCAAGGATCAAACCCAGGTCTCCTGCATTGCAGGCAGATTCTTTACTAGCTGAGCCACCAGGGAAGCCCAAAAGTACTACAGTGGGTAGCCTATCCCTTCTCCAAAAGATCTTCCCGACCCAGGAATCAAACCAGGGTCTCCTGCATTGCAGGTGGATTCTTTACCAACTGAGCTATGAGAGACGTCCCCATAGCTTCCCTCATAGCTTGGGAAACCTTTGGAAAAATCCCATCATTTCTCTCTTGAACTACAGTATTACCCTCCTTACTGGCTCTGCTCTTTCTCCAACTGCCTTCAGTCTGTTCTCCGCATAGCAGCAAGAGTGCAAGTTTTGAAATCAAATCAGATCATGTAGCTTCTTTGCTTCATTGGCTTTCTATTGCTTTTAGGATAAAATCTTAGGACTTCTTCAACAGCCCTCCAGACCCTGTGGGACTGGTCATCTTCAGGCAGCTTTTCTTCATCTAGTGCTGCTCTTTCTCTTATTCCCTTGTGCCTCAACACATTCACTTCTTTTTGTTTTTTGTTTGTTCAGTCACTAAGTTGTTTCCAACTATTTGCGACCCCATGGACTGCTGCACGCCAGGCTTTCCTGTCCTTCACCATCTCCCAGAGTTTGCTCAAACTCATGCTTGTGATGCCATCCAACCATCTCATCCTCTGTTGTCCCCTTCTCTTCCTGCCTTCAATCTTTCCCAGCATCAGGGCCTTTTCCATCGAGTCAGCTCTTCGCATTAGGTGGCCAAAGTATTAGAGCTTCAGCTTCAGCATCTGTCCTTCCAGTGAATATTCAGGGTTGATTTCCTTTAGGGCTAACTCTTATGATCTCCTTGTAGTCCAAGGGACTCCCAAGAGTCTTCTTCAGCACCACAGTTCGAAAACATCAATTCTTCAGCTTTCTGTATGGTTCAACTCTAACATCTATACATGACTACTGGAGAAACCATAGCTTTGACAATACAGACCTTTGTTGGCAAAGAGATGTCTCTGCTTTTTAATAGGCGGTCCAGGTTTCTCATAGCTTTCCTTCCAAGAGGCAAATGTCTTTCATGGCTGCGGTCACCATCCACAATGATTTTGGAGCCCAGGAAAATAAAATCTGTCACTGCTTCCACTTTTATCCCCATTTATTTTCCATGAAGTGATGAGATGCATTCTATGATCTTAGTTTTTTGAATGTTGAGTTTTAAGCAAGCTTTTTCACTCTCCTCTTTCACCCTCATCAAGAGGCTCTTTAGTTCTTCATTGCTGCCATTAGAGTGGTATTATCTGCATATCTGAGGTTGTTGATGTTTCTCCCAGCAATCTTGATTCCAGTTTGTGAGTCATCCAGCCTGGCATTTCACATGATGTACTCTGAGAAAGTTAAATAAACAGGGTGACAATATACAGCCTTGTCATACTCCTTTCCCAATTTTGAACCAGTCTACTGTTCAATGTCCACTTCTAACTGTCACTTCTTGACCTGCATACAGGTTTCTCAAGAATCAGGTAAGGTGCTCTGGTATTCCCATCCCTTTAAGAATTTTCCAGTTTGTTGTGATCCACACAGGCCAAGGCTTTAGCATAGTCAATGAAGCAGAAGTAGATGTTTTTCTGGAATTTCCCTGCTTTTTCTATGATCCAACAGATGCGCTTCCTTAGAGCTCCTTGATGCACCACGCTCCCTCCTGCTATGGAGCCTTTGGATGTGGTGTTCTTGCTGCCTGGGAAACTCTTGTCAATCCCCCTCCAGCTTCGAGCATCTTCCTAATTGTTTATTCAATACACCAGGAAAGGTTTCTTGATCTCCTGATACTACATCAATTATTTGTTAGTCAGTTTCAATTTATTTTGGGGATTGTTTGATTAATGTCTGCCTCTTCCACTAGACCCTTAGGGACCTGAAGGCAAGAACTATGCCTGTCTTTCCTCACCATGGTGTCCCTAAGCACCTGACACAGTGCCTTGCATGTAGTAGGTGCTTAGTCAATATTTGTTAAAGGAGTAGATGAATGTGGATATCCTTGACAAATAGTAAAGAGCAATGCAAAATTAATCAGTCTTGCAGAAATGAACCAACTAATCTTAAAATTAATGTGGAAATCCAAGGGATCCATGAGTGAAAACTATCTTGAAAATGAAGAATGAAGCTGGAGGAAAAACACTTCCCAATTTCAAAATTTACTACAAAAGTATAATAATCAAAACAGTGTGTTACTGGCATAAGGACAACAAATAGATCAATGGAATAGAATTTAGAATACAGAAATAACCCATACATTTATGGTCAACTGGTTTTTGACAAGGTTGCCAATACAAATCAATGGGGAAAGACTAATCTCTTCAACAAAAGATGCTGGGACAACTGGATATCCACATGCAAAAGACTGAAATTGGACCATTGTCTCCTCACACCATATACAAAAACTAAGTCAAAATGGATCAAAGACCTAAATGTAAGAGTTCAACTATAGAACTCTTAGAAGGAAATATAAATGAATATCTGAGTACCTTTGGATTAGACAACACATTCTTACATGTGACACCTAAAGACAAAATAGGTAAATTGGATGTTATCAAAATTTAAAAATTTTTTGCATCAAAGGACACTTGATAGATAATAAAAAAGGCAACCCACAGAATGGGAGAAAATATTAATAAATCATGTCAGAGGAGGGATTAATATCCAGAATACATAAAAAACTACAACTCCAAAACAAAATAACAACCCAATTCAAAAATGGACAAAGCCTTGAATTGATATTTGTTCAAAAAGATATACAATGGCTACTAAGCACATGAAAAAATGCTCAACATCACTAATCATTAGGGGAAATGCAAATCAAAACCATGATCAGATATCAATCACATCCACTAGGACGACTACAATTTTTTTTTTAATGGACAATAACAAGGATGTAGAAATTGGATGTAGGGAAATAGCAAGGATATGCAGAAATTAGAATTCTCATATATTACTAGTAGAAATGTAAAATGGTGTATCCTTTGTGAAAAACAGTATGGCAAGATCTTCAAAGGCTAAACATAGTTACCATAAGAGCCAGAAATTCCACTCTTAGATTCAGACCTCAAAGAAATGAAAATGTGTGTATACAAAAAATTTTGAACATGAATAGTCACAGAAGCATTATTCATGATAGTCAAAAGACAAAAACCACCCAAATGTCCTTCAACATGAGTAAATAAACAAACTGTGGTAAAGCCATACAATAGACTATTATTCCACCATAAAAAAGAAATGAAGCACATATACATGCTATGACACGGATGAGCCTTGAAAACATCAAGCTAAGTGAAAGAAGCCAGACACAAAAGGTCACATATTGTACGATTCCATTTATATGAAATGCCCCAAATTGGCAAATCCATAGAAACAGAAAGTAGATTAGTGTTTACCAGGGGCTGGGAATTGGAAGGTGACAGCTAACGGAAGCATGGTTGCTTTGGAGGGTAATGAAAATGTTCTAAAATTGATTGTGTTGGTGGTTGTACAATTCTGTGAATATACTGAAAGTCACTGAATTGAACACTTTAAATGGAGGAATCCTATATAGTATGTGAATTATAGCTCAATAAAGCTGTCCTTCAAATGGCAACCCACTCTAGTATTCTTGCCTGGAGAATCCCAGGGACGGGGGAGCCTGGTGGGCTGCTGTCTATGGGGTCGCACAGACACAACTGAAGCGACTTAGCAGCGGCAGCAGCAGCAGCAGCAGCAAAGCTGTCCTTCAGGGGGAAAAAAAAGGTGTTAACAAGGAAGGTGAGTTCTAAAGATCAAAAATGAGCCAGTCACACTAAGACTTAGAGGATTAATATTCCAGCCTGAAGGAATAGCTAGGATCCTGAGACATGAATGAGCTTGGTGAAGAACAGAAATGAGGCCAGTGCAGTTGGCCAGGGTGGCCAGGGTGAAAGCGGTGGGAGCCGAGGTCAGAGATGATGGCAGGACAGACAGCTCTGCAGCTCATGGAAAGGAATGTGGAATCTGTTCTGAGTATGATGAAGAGCCACAAGAGGTTTTGGAGTGGGAGAGTGACATATTTCACTGGCTGAAGCAAGTCACATGGCCACACCTAACTGGAAGGGGAAGTCCTGCTATGTACCCGGAAGAAGGAAAGCCAGAACTATCCGGAGAGTAGCACTGATGACAACCACCCACTTATGTGTTCACATACACATACAATTTTTTAATATCATTCTTTTTTAAATGTATTTTTAATTTGGGGAAAACACATACAATCTTGAATGTAGTTTCCAGGTGGTCAAGTTTCTTTTCCAAGTCAATTCTTAGAGCAGGATAAAGACCCCAAACTGGGTTGGTTCTCCAGCTTTGCTTTGCCTCAGGGCATGGATTCTTACCCTGGGGTCCATAGATCCCCAAAAGTTACATGAAGAGAGTTTAGGAGGTCTGTGAAAAAATTACCTCTTTACTTCCACTACCCTCTTGTCAAAATGATGACTATAGGCAACATATCACAGAAGTATGAGCAGTGTCTGTGACTATATCTGTGATAGAAATCACAGAGATTTGTATATCAATCTACAGTTGTTGAAGGAATCTCAAATTTTCATTTACAAAATTACAGTAATTATTAAACCTGCTGTTAGATCTTGTCATTTAAAATGTGTTAGCAAAGAAACATGTATATTACCATATCACAATTTTAAAAAATATTTTGATAACTGTATTTCAGTATAATTGTTTTCCTTGGTAAGTCTGTCTATTTTATCTAATGCATTTATAAATAATATTCTGAAAAATATTAGGACCTCCAATGGGTCGTAGAGGGTGACTCTCCTTCTCCCTACCCTGTCTTCCTCTCAACTTAGCCTGTATTGCCTCCTTGGTAGGTCTGCCAAGGTTCATGTTCAAGTCTTAATCTATGACACTAAAGGAAATGAAATGAAGCAGAAAACTTGAAAGCAAGTTCTTTTTTTCAGTAGTAACATGGATTTCTTTTTTTGAAAATTTTTTATTGAAGTATAGTTATTTACAATGCTTCTGGTGTACAACAAAGTGATTCGTTTATATATGTGTATATATATATGTGTGTGTATATATATATATAATTTTCAGATTCTTTTCCATTATAGATTATTACAAGATATAGAATATAGTTCCCTGTGCTATACAATAGGTCCCTGTTGTTTACCTGTTTTATATACAGTAGTGTGTATCTGTTAAACCCAAATTCCCAGTGGAAGCAAGTTCTGAAGGTGACTTCTGGGTACTAGAGGAGTAGACTTGGATACTACTGAGTGATGTCTCCAGTAAACAGCCCAGGCCCGGTCATGCATCACCACATGGCAGAAACATCAGCCTGACAAAGCCAAGCACAGTTTGCTCCTAGCTTGCTGCGGCTGATCCTTTCACCTTTCTGGGCCTCAGTTCCCCATCTGGCTATGAAAGTTTGGACTGGATAGTCTTCTTATGGCCTGACCAGCTATGACAGCCTGAGTTTACATTTCTCTGCACTGTCTGCTTCCATGACATTTCCAGAAAGAAGCTCATTAGCACTAAGTGCCCTCTGACCTTGGCACTAAGTTTGAGGGGCTTCCCAAGGATTCCCTACAATGTAGTAGAGGAGAAAAGGTGCTTTCCCCAACCCTCCAAATGCCATCCACAGCCTTACCTCCTTGCCTTTGGTCACACAGCTCCCTCTGTCCTTCCTTGTGCCTGTCAAGGATGGAATCCAACACCAGGTTTTATGACAAAGCTGTCACTTACTACTCTCTGAAGTTCCTGGGCACCAGGCGATGTACCAAGTGACTACTTCATGTAAAGATTAAGGAACAAATACAAGCACAGTGCTGGACACTTATCAAAATAATTCTTTATAATATTTGTGTAAATAATTTCCTATGTGCCAAGCTTATAATATTCATGGTATGCCTATGAAGTAGGTATTATAAAAATGATTCCCAATTTATAGCTTGGGAAATATGCAAAGAGATGTCAGGCTAGTTACCTAGGATCATAAAGAAGGCAAATGGCAGAGTGAGGGCTCAAACCCAGGGAGGGTGGTCTCAGGGCCCTTGAACTTAACCACTATGCTACCTATGCTAACATTATCATCTTTCTTCTGCCAGTTCAGACAAATTATAGGTGCAAAGAGATTAGGCCAAGTGGTACCTGCCTTCCTCTAGCATGCTTTCTACTGCTCCTGGGTGCTTTTGACCTTCAAGGCAGACATTTTTGTTTCTTCTTCCTTCTGGTTGAATTTTGCAGTCTGAACCCATTGAGTCCTCCCCTCTGATCCTGCCCTTTCATGCCTTTTATGCCCATCTGTGTTGCCCAGTTTTATATACATATATATATAGATATATATATACACACACACACATATATATATATATCTTAATAACTTTGCTGTACACCTGAAACTAACAAACTATTGTAAATCAACTATACTTCAATAACAAAATAAAATAAAAATTTCTTGATACAACCACCGAGATTCTAATTTAATTCACCCCAGAGGTGAAGTGGGCTTCCCAGGTGGCACAGTGGTAAAAAATCTGCTTGTCAACGCAAGAGATGTGAGTTTGATCCCTGGGTAGGGAAGATCCCTTGGAGTAGAAAATGGCAACCCACTCCAGTATGCTTGCCTAGAAAATTCCATGGACAGAGGAGCCTGGCGGGCTAAAGTCCATGGGGTTGCAAAGAGTTGGACACAACTGAGCGCGCGTGTACACGTACACACACACACACACACACACACACACACACACACACGTGAGGTCCAGACATCGGTTTACATACTTTTAAGTTTCCAAGGTGATTCTAATAAGAAGGCAAGTTAAGACTGCTCTAAACCAGTGCTTCTCATGCTTGACTTAACACAAAACCCCTCTGGAGCAGATTTAAAACACACACACACACACACACAGAACATGGAAGCAACCTAGATGTCCATTGACAGATGAATGAATAAAGAAGTTGTGGTACATATACACAATGGAATATTACTCAGCTATAAAAAGGAACACATTTGAGTCAGTTCTAATGAAGTGGATGAACCTAGAGCCTATTATACAAAGAGAAGTAAGTCAGAAAGAGAAAGATAAATATCGTGTACTAACACATATATACGGTATCTAGAAAAATGGTACTGAAGAATTTATCTGCAGGCCAGCAATGGAGAAACAAACATAGAGAATAGACTTATGGACATGGAGAGAGGGCAGGAGAGGGTGAGATGTATGGAGAGAGTAACATGTAAACTTATATTACCATATATAAAATAGATAGCCAACAGGGATTTGCTGTATGGCTCAGGAAACCCAAACAGGGGCTCTGCATCAACCTAGAGGGGTGGGATGGGGAGGGAGATGGGACGGAGGTTCAAAAGGGAGGGGATATAAGTATACCTGCGGCTGATTTATGTTCAGGTTTGACAGAAAACAAAATTCTGTAAAGCAATTATCCTTCAATTAAAAAATAAATTAACACACACACACATCCAATGCCTAGGCTTCACTCCCAGAGATTCTGATTTAATTGGTCTGGAGTGGGGCTCAGGCATCAGTGTTTTTTTCAAAATGTGTTAGATGATTCTAAAGCACAGCCAAGGTTGAAAACCCAAACCAATATCCATTACTTGACAGAGGATAACTGAAAAGAGATAAATCATAATTTATCTACCTTGTAAGCTCCATGAGGACAAAGAATTTTGTCTGTCTGTTCACTGCTGTATCTCTAGCATAAAAACAGTGCCTGGAACACAACAGATGCTCAATTAATGTTTTTTATTGAATTAATGAATGGTTTATTGATCTTCATGGGAAAATCAGTGGTAATGTCTCTGGATCTATTCTCATATCTTGGCATGTGTGCTCAGTCATGTTTTACTTTTTGTGATCCCAGGAACTGTAGCCTGCCAGGCTCCACTGTTGATGGGATTTTTCCAGGCAAGAATACCGAAGTAGGTTGCCATTTCCTACTCCAGGGGATCTTCCCAAACCAGAGATCGAACGTGTGTCTCTTGTGTCTCCTGCATTGGCAGGTAGATTTTTTAACACTGTGCCACCTGGGAAGCCCCTTTCATTTCTTAAATAAAAGGAATAACTCACAAGGCTGTCATGAGGACTGTATGAGACAACATATGTAAAAGTGCTTCATAAATTAGGGAGAAATCCAAAAATGCTAGTTAATCTCACAGAAAAAAAAATAAATTTCCTATTTTCTCTTCTTGTCTCACTCCTCAAAGTTTAATTCTCCTTTTAGTCCCACCAAATACAGTCCTGCTGAATCTCCTGAGTTTCCCTAGAAAGCCCCCCATTTGATCCTATCCTGACTTGGGCTCTACAACTCTTAAATTATTTCTTCTTCTCTGAGCCTGTTCATTCGACCAGAAAATGGGGATAACAGTGGCAACTATATTATGAAATCACTGTGAAGATAAATGAATTGATGATTCACATATTGCCAGGCACATAGTAAGCCCTTAACAATAACAATAAAAGCCATGGCTTTTTTTGTCCAAAAGTTCTTCAATTAAAAAAAAAACAGGGGGTCACCTCAGTGTAAAAGTAAAGTGGGGTAATCTAGCTGTGATATCTGTCACTTTCTGGTATCAAGAGCTAATTTGATTGGCCAAATAGAAGTGCAAAAAACGTTCTACTAGCTCTCCCTGTTTGGCAGTCACCAAAGACGTATATAGCACTTACTGGATACCAAGGCACTGCTGCTGCTGCTAAGTCGCTTCAGTCGTGTCCGACTCTGTGCAACCCCATAGACGGCAGCCCACCATGCTCCCCAGCCCCTGGGATTCTCCAGGCAAGAACACTGGAGTGGGTTGCCATTTCCTTCTCTAATGCATGAAAGTGGAAAGTGAAAGTGAAGTCTCTCAGTCGTGTCCAACTCTTCGCGACCCCATGGACTGCAGCCCACCAGGCTCCTCCATCCATGGGATTTTCCAGGCAGGAGTACTGGAGTGGGGTGCCATCGCCTTCTCCGACCAAGGCACTGGGGGAACACAACTCTTGGGTGGTCTAGTGGGAGACCTAAGCCCTTAAGGAAAAGGTCATATCCCAGGTACCACTTGCCGATCTGGCAGCGGTACATCTGATTGCAGGCTTCAGAGTATTGGTAATGGCAGAAATTATGAAACAGCTAAAGGTAAGCATTAATATAGCAGATTTATTATATAATACAGAAATGTTTAAAGAAAAGGAAACAGGTTTTAGTTTCCTTGATGAGTTATGGGGAGTTCTTTATGTATTCTGAATAACTCCTTAGCAGATATATGATTTATATTATATAAACATTTTTAAATGATACATTAATTTGAAAGGGGCTATAAAAGGGTGGATGTATTACCATAACTTTTTCTTACAAAGCAAAAATGAAACATTCATAAGGAAAAATATTAGAAGAATATACATCAGAATGTAGTCAGTTATTGTATCTGGTTGATACCAAGGATGATTTTTGTTTTATTATTTTTTTCTTTGTGCTTTCTATATTTCCAACTTTTCTGCATCAAATAAGTATATTTTTATAATTAGGGAAATTATCATTAAAGTTATTACTGGTATTAAAAGTAGAGTCCTAGAAAAAAAAAAAAAAAAGAGAGAAATACAAACACCTATCTCCTACTACGCCACTTAGTCATTCAGCAAACATTTGCAAGTGTGCCTACTTCCAGACTAGATACTGGGGAAAGAGGGATGAGTTGGCCAGTGTCCTTGTTCTCAGGGATGACAATACATAATATTTTGGGGTGATTTTTTTGCTTGTGAAGCCTTTTCCATATAGGATTTTATTTGATCCTCCCGGCAAAAAGTAAACAGGCTCAACACTGAAATTACTTGCATTAGAAAATACTGAAATTGGGCATTATCCCTTGGTAAAATGAGCAAAATTAGCCAAGTTCATAACCAGGGCCTCTTTCCACCTCTAAAGGCATGTCACTAGCCCACAACCACATAATATAATTCTGATTTCCCTTAGGGTGGAGGAAACCCTTCAAACTCATCTGAACTTATTAGGATTTGAAGGCCTCAGTAGTTTTATCTTATTTCCAAAGCCCTACAACCTTTAATTTTTTTATTTTTTATTTTTATTTTTATTTTTTTTTCTTCCCAGGAGAGGATGCTAACTTCTAGCTTCCAGTTCATCTTGGAGCCAGGAATGGCCAGGCTGTTCTTCCAAGTTTCAAAGAAGAGGGTTATGTTACTTTCAAAAGGTGGTAAAGGAAAGGAAATAAAAATGAATTCAAGAGCTTTCAGTACATAGTAGGCAGTCTCTGCCTCAACCATCTTCTCCCAACCTGGGCCACATGGAGGAACCAAGGCTGCAAAAGTAAACAAAGCACAGCAGAAATAATAGCGGAATCAGAGAAGGTTGTAACAAGGAGGGACTGTCTGGATGTATGAATAGAAGTTTTCAGGAAGACAAGAGAGAAAAGGGCTATGGAAGGTTTCCTTGCCTCTGCTCTATGTTTTCACCTAATACCCAGTAGCCTGCAGTGAGGTTATCTCCCTCCCCACTGTCCTCCCAACTAAATATCAAGACTCAAGGGCAAAAGGTAGGTCTTATCAATTTACTGTCACCAGTATTTGGCAGAGGGCCTGGCACAATCTTAGTACAATGAGCTAGGTAGGAATTAGCCCTTGAAGCCAGCTCTAAATCACCATATTAGCGATAAATTGCTTTCTTTTGTTAAAGAATATGAAAATTAAAGGTGAAAAATAGCTCAGCTCTACCCAAACTCACCATTTCAAAACACATTTAAACAGAACACAGCCAAGTTTTAAAACAGATATTGAAGAAATGCTGTCTATATTTTCCCATCTAGAACCCAGAAGCAACAAGCCCTCACAACGAACAATTACCCTGAGTTGTTCATCATAGAAAGTAGACATTTCGTCTGGAGCCTCAGGCAGGAGCAGCACAGCCCCCACTAACAGCAGACAGCAGCCCGTGCATCTGGAGGGGAGACGTCTTGTCACCATAAAGAGAAGCTCTGCCAAGCAGGATGCAGCATGGGTGGAGCTGGCAGCAGATGGAGTGAGTTAAAGAGGATGGGGGTTAGGAGGGGGAGTTCTATAAATTTCTCAAGAACAGGATTTAGCTCTCACATGTATCTGTATGTCTGGTGTCTGGCCTGGTCCCAGGCACCACAGAACCACCTGTACTCTTGTTCAAGTTGTATTCCTACAAGGGCACCCAGCCAAGGGATCTCAAGTTGGGGACAAAATTCAAGTCAAACCCAATGCCCTGTCGGACTGCACATGGACTTTAAATATTAATTTCAAAGTTGGTCCACCCAGAGGATGCTCTATTTTTAAATAGCTATGACCAGAACAAGTGATCTTTTCTAATTGCTATGCTCAAAGAATGTGCTTTTGTCTTTTTGTTCCACCAAAAGGGGCGGGTTTTCCTCATTGACCCACCCACAGGTGGCACCCTTTTTGTCACCCCTCTACCTGGAGGGGACACCTATGTGCCATATATATGCTCCCAGCTCCCACTGGCATCTAACAGCAGCTCAATACATGCTAACTGGAATGGAAGGACTCATCTTCACTGGCTCTTCCACCCACCATCTCCTCCTCGCGTGCAACAGATAGTTTTGAAACTACAGGCACAAAGTGTAAAGCCTCTGTGTGAGTCAATAACATTTGTTTCCTAAATCTACCAGTTTTGATAATTTGGAATTATGGGGGGAAAGATTTCATCGTGTGGTTTCACAATGGGGAGTAGCCTTGTGTAACTCATTATTTCAAAAGGTGAAACAGGTTATAAATTGGAATACAGTGAAACTTTGCTACCCAGAAGCCCCAAGTCTCTCTCAAGAGCAAAGTTTCCCAGGAGTTTTACTCTTCCCCTCCCCACCTCCACTTTTTCATACTGAATCATTCCTTTATTTTGCATCATTTTGAGTGGAACTTTTCCTGAAAACTTTTCCTCAGTCTCCTTAAACAGATTCCTCTGAATATGCTGCAGCCTCTTCTCAATGCCTTGTTTGTCATAATCAGCATCAGCTACTGTTGGGGAAACAAATTAGAGGGGATGCCTTTAGTATCTCTCCCCTCTGATCACAGCAGAGAGAGAGGACACTAAGAGTGTCCCTCCCCCATAGTTTTCTCCTCTCACTTGTCACCCTTGTCCCAGCATTTCTCAGGGGCTGGTGATACGGTCACCTAAATGGATGTCTCAGGATCTCAGAACAGCCACAGGAGAGGTTCTCTACTTGAAGCCAGTGCAACCACCGACCCTGAAGACCTCTTTGGACCAGTCCTCTTCCTTTCTCTGGGCAACTGCTGGCCTAGATCCACATTCTAAAACTCTATTTCTACTGGGATCATGGAAGGGATAAAAAGAGAAATACTTTCTCTTCTAAATTGCATTTGTTGGAGTAGATATGGGTTTAAAAATACTAAACACATGGGACTTCCCTGGTGGTACAGTGGTTAAGATTCTGTGCTGCCAGTTCAGGGGACCCAAGTTCAATCCTAGGTCAGGGAACTAAGATCCCACATGCCCTGCAGTGAGGTGAAATGAAAAAAAAAATTAAAAATACTAAACACAACAATCTATACAGTTGTTCTCACTATTATGCTCTAGTAATCTACCTGCATGAAATGGTGCATCATATAAGAGACTTCTAGAAAGCATGAAGTCCAATCTAGACATTGATTCAGAGGTAACCATTTCAATTTCTACTTACGATTTCTGGCATAGCCTAATTTGGAACACTAAATATTACAAAGTAGAAGTTTCTTCCTTTTCCCTGTACTCCAACAACCCTCTGCATAGTGGAATTTTAATATTCTTTTGCAAAGACAGGCAAGTTGAGGTTGACTTGATGCAGGAATCCAACCTAGTAACATCAAGAGTGATATTAAATAGCTATGATGTAAGAAAACAAAAATACTATTCTCGGGCTTCCCTGGTAGTCCAGTGCTTGAGAGTCTGCCTGCCAATGCAGGGGACACAAGTTCAATCCCTGGTCCTGGAAGATTCCACATGCCTCAGGATAATTAAGCCCATGCACCACAATTACTGAGCCCATGCTCTGCAACTACTGAGGCCCCGGCTCCTGGAGCCCATGCTCCACAAGAGAAACCACTGCAATGAGAAGCCTGAACACCACAATTAAAGAGTGGTCTTTGCTTGCCACAACTGGAGAAGGCACTCACCCAGCAACAAAGACCCAGTGCAGCCATAAATTAATTAAATAAATAAACAAATCTTTAAAATATACTGTTCTCATCTAGAAGGTCAATAGTTGTTAATGACATGTTATAACCAAAAAATGTAAAATTAAAGATGCTTAACTTTGCCTTAACATATACTTATTCTTTGTATTAATAAAACTAACTGGCTTCATTTTTCTAATTTCCTCTGTTGTCTTATAAAGTTAAAAAAAGTGTATTAGCCAATTTTTAGGAGTTAAATACTTTATTCATACAGAAGACCAGTTGGTCTACAAATCCATGCCCTAGAGAGGTGCTGTCCAATATGGAAGCCATGCTCCACATAGCACTATGGAGCATTTGAAAGGTAGCTAGACTGAACTGAGACGTTGTGTAAGTGCAAAATTCACATTAAGTTTTGAAGACCTAGTACAAAAGAATAGTGTAAGATACCTCATTAATCATTTTAATAATGATTGCATGGCAAAATGATACTGTTTTGGATATACTGGGTTAAATAAAATGCATTATTAAAAATTTTTTTGAAGTGTACTATCTAACTTGGTATTATTACTGCTTACAGTGAGTTCATCCATGAGGTCATTTTTGTCACTTACTTTAATATAAGCCTGAATTATGGTTCATTCTCATTATCCACAAATACATTATAATTTTTCAAACTCTGGACGGTCCCTTCCAGTTTTAACCATCTTTACCACAACAGTGGTTCTCACCACGTCTGCACATTAGAATCACCTGGGGATCTTTTAAAAATCCTGGTTCCTGGGCCTCATCTCCCAGAAATTCTGGTTTTATTGGTATGAGGTATGGCCATGCATGGCATTAGTAACTTTTTAAAGCTCTCCAAGTAATTCAGCTAGGGTCTATATTTTTGGCTGTAGTTTTAAAAATGAAAAATGCAACCAGACAAGTAGTGTGAAGGATTCTACTCAGGGAGATGACTGAATTGCCTGGTGGTCTGGGCATGCTGCAGATAGTCCCAAGATATGCCCATGACCTTGAGGCTGTATGGCTTTGAGATCAGGGCTTACTGCTCTAATTCCATGATGGTGAGAAACAGATCCTCAGGCAAGTTGCCAAATACGTCACCGAAATATCCTGAGGCCCCAGAAGTTTTTGTGAGAAGACGGTGGCTCTTCACCCATAAATCAAGCTGGTTCTGTAAAACTGGTGAGCCACGCCAGAAGCCATGAAGCTGTCCTGAGGGAAGAGGTGACCAGGGAGCAAGTTGGACATCTAGACAAGGGCTCTGCCCCAAGGCAGGGGATGCTGTCTAGGTGTGCAACCTGTGTCCGTCCTCTGCCGCTTCATTAAAGCTTCTCCTTGGCATCCCAGCCCGACAGGTCCTTGTGGTCAGCCAGCACCACATATTCCGTGATAATAAACATCTCAGATCTGCCAAGACTCTCACTGGTGCCTCGGCTTCAGTTCCAAAGACTGTTTTCCCCCTTGGTTGGAGAGGCAGTGAACAGATGTCAGTGGGGGAGAATGAAGGGAGGAGTCAAAGGAAAGGAAAATCCTTGGGTTGGGAGAGATGAGCTGACAGCTTCAAAAGCTAGATGCTGCTCCTCCATGAGCACACAGGCAGGCATTCTTTACATATTCTGCAAAAGGGAGGAATGGCTGCAAATCGGAGCTGTCTAGAAAACATTCTTATTATAACTTCATCTTGACAGTATCCTCATCCAGGGATTTCAAAAGGTTTTGTGGAATTTCATCTTCTTAGTATTTAGTGATTATGTGCGGGATTGTGGCATACGGGCCCAACATTTTCCATACATTATTCTGGATCTTCATGACAGCCTCCTAAACTGGGGAGCATTAACCTCCTTTTACAGATGAGGGACTGTGGTTCTGAGACACTCAAATCAGCTTAATAATGTAAGTGCTGGGCAAGTCAGTCTTAAAACTACAGGTGCTACTTTCAAATCCCAAGATCTTTTTCCTTAACATGTCATTCATTGTCATTAAAAGTAATCCATGTTCACTTAGGAAACTTCAAAAAATACAGAAAGGTACGAGAAAAAAACATCCACCCACTCCCATAATCTCAACCATTGCTATCTTTGCTATCATTTACTATCATTGTTATCATCCCGAGATAACAACCACTGTTAACATTCTGGCAATACCCCTCCAGTTTCTTTTTTATATATGTGCTTTATTTTGGATATTATCATCCCTGGAGAAGGGATAATATCATATATGCAATTTAATACCCTGGTTTTTCACTTAGCATTATTTTGCACATTTCCACATATCCTCATATGTTTGTTTTGAGCGCTATTTTTCTTAGTTGTCTAGTTTTCTACCTCATCGACCTGTCACCATTTATAGAATCACACCCATATTATTAAGTTGTTTCCATTTGGGGGTTAATCTAAATAACCAAAAGATGCAGTGAAGATCCACAAACATTTTCCCCACAATATCTGATCATTTCTTTAAGCATAAGTTCTTAGAAATGGAATTACTGGATCTGGGGCGATAAGAGCACATAATGACACTACTGGAATTGCTGAAAACTGTGATGCACAGCCTCCTGTAAGAGCAGAGACCGCCCAAATCTGCTGGCAGAGGAGACCTCACTCCCCTTAGGGCCTGCTGGTTGGGGAAAACAACATGAGTTTGACTATTTCGCAGATACAGGGAATCAAACTATAAATTGCCAAGCAAGCAGAAGCAAATTTTAAAAAAAAAGCACTTAAAATAAAAACAGCTGAATCATTTTAAAAACTCATCTCCTCTTTGAATCCATTTTCCAAAGGAAAAGAATATTTTTCTGATTTTCCCCTAGATGAATTACAGACCATTCTTAAGACTCTAGAAAGAATTTAGAAAGAAAATAAAATAAAACATATAGTGAAACATCAAATGTCCCCACTAGCAAAAAAGCAGGGGCACGAATAATATATTTTGCTCTGGAATGCAACTGGATCCACACAGCTGGGGATATAACAAGCAGGTAGATTCTTGCTTTCTCTCCCTCTTTCTATCTCACTGTGGCATGGGGTGCCTCCTGGCTTGGATGTCTTAGGGGGAACCAGGACTTGGCTCTGCAAAGCAGTGAAGGGCCAAGGTCCCTCAGGTCTCATCTGCCCAAGGATAATGAAAACTTGAATGTAGATCAAGAAAATCTGCAGTTCCTATTACAAGTGTGTTTGAATCTTCCTAAGGACGCTCCAGTATCCAGCTTCTTGGTCAGCAAACAGGGTGTTAGCGCCTCCCCACCCCACCTCCACCCTGAGGGCTCACTCTGAGTCAGGAGGTGCCTTGTACCCGCTCCTCCTGAATCACTTGAGTTAGTTCCTCCCCCACACTAGCCCTCTCACATATCCAGGGCCTCACACAGGCTACCTCCTGAGCCAGGAATTCCCTCCCCCTCCTTCTTCAATTGGCCAGCTCCAGATCATCCTTCAGAACTCACACACACAGCCTTCTCAAATCTTTTCCAAGCCTCTGAGCTGAATTAGGTGAGCTTCCTTCGCCTTCCGACGACCCCTGGGCTTGCCTATGATTGGGCAGTATGATGACTCCAGGCTCTCCCTGCTGGACCATGGGGCTGCACTCTAACTTGGCTCTATATCCTCAGAGACCAGCACAGGGCCAGACCCAGAGTTAGGTGCTCAATACATGTGTGATGGTTAGAAACAAGGGAGGAATTAAACTTAATAGCTATTTATTAAGTGCCAAGCACTATTTTAGGAACTGGAGATACGGCAGTAAAAACAGAGAATAATCTCCACTCTAAAGATGCTTACTTTCTATTGAGGAGCTTACAGTTTAGAAAGAGAGGGAGGGACAGCAGGAATAGAGGAGGGATAGACAGAGGTTGCTCAAACCTTCCAAGTTAAAGGACTGAGCCTAGTGGTCTTATACACAGTCAGACCCAGTGCCTCACATACAAAGCACCTTGTTGCAAGCCTCCTTGTGCAAACACAGTCAGCACATCTCCTATTTGTGGCATTATTGACATAGTCTTGTCTATTAAGATACTGCCATCCAATGGAGGTTCCTCAAAACATTAAAAATACAACTACCATATGATCCAGCAATTCCACTTCTGGGTAATTCTCCAAAGAGAATATTATGCTTAATGAAATAAGTCATACAGAAGAAGACAAATATCAGATGATTTTACTTATATGTGGCATCTAAAAAAAAACAAAACAAATGAACAAACATAATGAAACAGAAACAGAGTCATAGCTACAGAGAATAAACGGGTGGTTGCCAGCAGGGAGCAGGTGGGGGGATGAGTGAAATAGATGAGGGAGATTAAGAGGTACCAACTTCCAGTTACAAAATAAAGGAATCATAGGGATAAAATGTACAGTGTGGGAAATAGAGTCAATAATAATGTAATATCTTTTTTGTGTGTGGTGACAGATAGTAACTAGACTTACCATGGGATCAATTTGTAAGGTATAGAAAAATGGAATCATTATATTGTGCATCAGGAACTAATACAGTGCTGTAGTCAATCATACTTCAAAAAACATACAAATAAACACAGAAAAAAAGAGATCAGATTTGTGGTTACCAGAGGAGATGGGGTGAGAGGAGGGAGAACTGGATGAAGGTGGTCTATAGGTACCAGCTTCCAGCTGTAAGTACTAGAGTTGTAACATATAACTAGCACTGCTGTGTGCTATGTCTGAAAGTTAAGAGAGTAAATCCTAAGAGTTCTTATCACAAGGAAGAAATACTTTTTTCTTTAATTTTGTATCTACATGATATGATGAATGTTCACTAAACATTATACTACTCATTATATGATGTATGTAAGTCAAATAATCATCTTGTACACCTAAGCTTATGCAGTGCTGTATGTCAATTATATTCTAATAAAACTGAGAGGAAAGTAAATAAATAAAGTGGAAGAAAAGATACTGCCATCCAGTGTACTATAACTTGAAAACCTCAGTGAGGGCTTATCTGGGTGAAATCATGGAATTCTCCACAGCAGGAAAGAGCTGACAGCTTGAACCAGGAAGGTTAGGCCAGTGCTTCCCAAAGGAGGGTAGAAGACTCTAGAAGGCCATGCAGATAACTCTAGAGGAGTTATCACAAGACGTCTCTGAGTCTGCACATCCACCTATTATTCATCTACTGAATAAGCACTATTCTGCCTATGTATGAAGAGAAGATCATCAATTTTAAATCTACGAATTCATGTAAAAGCATTGCTGAATTCACAGTAGCACTCTTATCATTTTTTTTTTTTTTTTTACCATGTGCTTAGTCACTCAGTTGCGTCCAACTCTTTTGCAACCTCATGGATGGCAGCCCGCCAGGCTCCTCGGTCCATAGGGATTCTCCAGGCAAGAATACTGGAGTGGGTTGCCATGCCCTTACCATAGGGAATTCTAAAACCCCAAATGCCATCCTTGGATCCCAAACCAGATTGAATGGAAAATCCTATGGGGTGTTAACTGGGGTCCGGATTCTGGTCATCAGCTCTCCTCAACCTAGAGGAGAACACTGGGTACCCAGGCATCCTGTGCTGATATGCTGGCAAACAAGATGACATCTATCCCTGAAATTGAGAGCTCTTTGAAGGGACAGACTGTGTCTCATTTATCTGTGGGTCTCTAAAACCCAGCACAAGGGTGAGTGGTGGGTGAAGGAAACAGTACCCAAAGTGGTGCCCTTTCTTCAAAGCTAGAAGGTAATGATCTGAGGAAAAGGTGATTTGAGTCCCTCAGAAAGAGTATATAGAGCAGCAAAGCTAGTAAGTCTGTTAAGCTACTCAAGCTTTGAAGAAGAATAAATTCATACTTTAGAAACATGTATGTTAAACACATTTTTGGTAATAATTTTATTTTCTCATTCCCCTAGGCTTTTAATAAACGTACCTTTGGAAATGCCAACTAGACTCTGCTGTAATAATAGAAAATAGGATGTGGGTGTGCAATGAGGAGTGTCCACAGTTGGATTAAAAGCTATTAGGGAAAATAGAAGATATAGAGATGATAGAAGGATTGTGAAGGAAAGATTCAGTGGAAAGGTGACCTTCAGAGGACAGTGTCAGGTCACTGGCCCAGCCATCCCTTCCCAACTAAAGATCCTTTTTCCAAGGCTATTTCCTACTGAACACTTCAAGAAGACTGTTTCAGCAAGGGATCCTGTTGCCTCACGTCTATTCTTTACATGATGCAAGGTTGATCTTCCTTTCTCCCCTCTGCCTCCATCTCACCCCCCAAGTCCCAACTGTAGAAACCCCAGGAGGCCTGTTCTCTAGATCATCCCTCAGTTCCCAAAGGTAGCAAGAGCTATTCCTCATCCTAAACTAGTTCCAGCTAGAAAAAAGTGCCACAGCAGTGACTCTCAATGAACAGCTGACTTTGAACTTAGCATCCTTGCAAAGGCAGAGTACTGGTTTGGATGGCAGAAGCCCTGGCTTCTAGATCAAGGCCTCCTGCCACTGACCTCTACTGTGACCTAAGCAGTGCCACATTCCCTACGAGGCAGCTTATGTCCATGCTTAGGGCACCAATAACAGGAGTACAAAAGAGAGAGAGAATGAAAGAATCTAATAAGAAGCTATTTTATTTTCAATGTACAAGTGGAGCTCTGAGTAATCCTTTAAAATAAGATTTTATTTGCAGGTTTAGTATTGTTTTCATTTGGAATTAGGTATGAAGAGGCACTATGATCTTTCCAGCACTTAAAGCTACAAAAGATCCTGATCCATCTGGGTGCCTTTAGGTAAGTCCCTACCCTTTCCTGAGAAGAAAATACAGAAGTCAAGTATTATGGTGCCCATAATGATTAATGACCAAATTGTTGGTGCCACATAGTATAAACTCCACTCCACCCAAGCCAGAGAAATACAGGGACAAATGATGCAAATTCACCACCCTTCTCCTGTCATCTAATCAACTCCATAAAGATAAAAATTGAGCCCAAGAGCCATAACTTGAATCCTCTCCTATTATTCTACTCTTCCATCATTCTGATGTTTTTATCACTTTAGGTGTTCATGTGTCTAAAAAAAAGGGAAAAGATTAAATTTCTTGTTTCTAAAGTGGAGGAAATTCTAGTGGACATTTTGGTGTCCAAATTTCCAGAGAAGATGTTTTCAACACATGGAAATACCATGAAGCAGGAATTTCACGGTATTTACTTAAAAGAAAATAGGCTTGCTCCCCCTCCCCACCCTGTCAAACCAACTGTCCCAACAGTTTCTGGGGCTGACAGATAGGAGAGAGACAAAAGTGAGCCCTGGTAGAGTGCCTTTTCCCAGTCCCCCAAGTTCTCTCTGCTCCATCCAACTCTCAAGCAGGCCATATCCCCTCCTCAGTAGGCATGATGGTCAGATTCAGGGTCTACCACACCTCATCTAATGGTAAACTGGCTGCAGTCTAGAGGTTCAGTTTTCATTTTTCATCTCCATATAGATTTACAACAGTCTCTGCTCATGCTGGAATTATGGTTTAAACATAAATAAACCAGCTGTCCTTTCTGATTTGCAGCCAGAGTTGCCACAAAGTTGGAAAATCATGAGGCAGGAATTTTACATAAAGGTGAAGTGGGAGTTTCCACCATCAACCCAACTGGCTGTATTCAAGCCAAAATCATTGCAAGAAGGAACAGAGCATCTTTCCCACAAGTTCATGGGCTAGTGTAACAAGATACCTCCCCAGTGTTATTAAACACACCTAGTGTTGTCCTGTGCTTCAGTGACTTCCTTGCTTGCACAGGAGATATTATACCTCCAGGCCAATGGCCTGATTGCTTTTGTAATTAGCATCTAAGCACCTACATACATTAAATAGATCTCTGAGGGAGAAACTGGAAAGCGTGGATTGACTCAGCACATGGCGGAAGACTTGGAGCTATATGCCTGGCTCTGACCCAGTGGCTTCCCACTGGCTTTGACCATGCCATTCTTGAGATGAAGAGCACAAAGTCCAGGACACGAATGCAATAAAGAGGGTCACATTCAAAGCCAGATGTGAGGAAAAATGCAAGTTATAGGCAGGGTGATGCCAAGGGTGCAGCAACAGCGACAGATCTACAACCAGAGGAACCTGGTGCAGTCCTGTAGCACATCCTCTCCTTCCAAACCCCATCCCCCAGTTACAAGAGCTTCTGGGGCAGTCCCAAAGGGGTTCAAGTTACCAAAGAAAAGCCTTCAGTGGAGGAGAGGGTGTTGCCAGGCAACCAGTCCAGTCCAGTCCCACCCTTGTAACCTTGAAGATGGTGGGGGCGTGATCCTTGATTGTGGAGAGGAAGGAACACCTTGGACTCCTTTAGCATCAACTTTCTCCTCCTCTATCTTTCTCCCTCTCCTCTCCCTGTTCTCCCCCATCTGGCCTCCCTGCCCAGCTCAGCCTGAAGTCTGATCTCCACAAGCCTGAAGGCTATGGGCCAGTCTGACTTGTCATTACTCAGTCTGGAGGTGGCAGCCAAACTGTCCCTGCAGGGAGGCTACAAGCTGCTGGCCTGTCAGGTGTCATTCACTCTGGCCATGTTGCTTCCAAACTTTCCTTCCCCATTCTTTCCTGACCTCATGGCCAAAAAATAGCTAGAGCAAGAATTTGGGGGAAATCCAGTCTGACGGAGGACATATAGGGTAAAATGTTGACTGGGAGTGCCCACCACCAGCAAAATGGTCAGTAACGGAGTAGGAGTTCTAGGAGGAAAAGAAACAGGAAAGAAGAAAAGGGCAAGTCCTGACAACAATGGGGTAAAAGCATTTTTAGTTGGGGTCAAAATATATAATCTACATCTGCTGAATACTTTATTGAAGCTTATGTCCGAGCAACATGGGGGGTGGCCAGATGGTGCACTGATTATGCTCCCCAACTCCCTCTGCATTTGGCACTTGTGCTCAGATCATTGCTGAGAAGGCCTAATTTAAGTGCCGAGCAATCAAAGCTCCTGAAAAGTGTGCAGTGGGAACCTCAAGGGGAGTCTAGAGTAGGGCATTAGACCAGAAAATGGAAAACAAGACCTTCTTGCCAAATTAAGGTAGCTGTGTTCCATTTATACAGCAGGCCCCTTCAATGTCTCTGAGCCTGGAGACAGGTACACTCTCAAAGGCAAGAAGCTGCCCCAAAGATGAGAGATAGCCACTCTCTCAGCTCTTAACAAATTTCAAGGAAGCCAACCCAATGCAATTTTTCCGAAGAAATTGCTCCCTTCCTTTAAAATATTGTCATTGCATAAAGCCATCTCTTTCTAACCCACCAGGTCACTGGCCCAAAGGCAACTTGGTGAAGCCATTCCTTCCCTCACAGGGAAGGGGCTCTCAGAAAGGTGCAAGTTGGAAAAACAGAGCTTCCTCACTGTCCTTAACTCACCCTGATGTGCTCATTAGGTGGCTCTCTGCAGACCAGGTGGGCATTTTGAAAATGACTCCCCAAACTGACTTCTCAAATTTCTCCTAGGCTAATCTTGGTAGTCAGTGGGATCCCAGGAAAAAATCAACAGTGACCGTCTTACCCTCTCTCTTAAGTGAGAATTAACCAGACCGAAGGCCCCAGCTTTCCTGCTCTCCTGCCCGGCAGAGGTTTCTGGCCCTGTGTCCACATTCCATCTAGCAGTCAATTGTCTTCCACCTTCCTTGCCCCACAGGACCCAGTGACCTCCACCATCTACCTCAGAGGCCAGAGAGTTTTTGAAAGAGGGGTGCCAGGGCCTGTAACTCCTGTTGTATGGAAGGGATGGGATCGAGGTGAGGTCTGCAATGGAGAGGGGCTGACTCAGACACTTCTTTCCCAAAGCAGCTGCAATCACAAGTCAGTCAGTAGCCATTCTGTCCCATCTGAAACTTCTTTCCACCCTGCTCCTTCTCTTTCCTAACTTTCTGGTGCTGTCAATTGGCCCTGGTACCTGGCATGCCCCAGCTGAGGTCAACATTTCCAGCACATTCAATCCCCTTGCTTTCACCAAAAGTCCCACACTCTAAAGGATCACGGCATTTCCATGGACAGAGGATTCCCCATTTAAAGTGTCGGGGTTCAAAATAGTAAAGCACAAGGGCTCGCGTTGCCCTCCTGCCCTCTGACGGGCCCTGTGTGCTCAGTGAGGGCACCACCGAGTTTCTCAGGCATGGCTGATTTCTAAAGGGATCACAAAACTGATGACAGTTGCTTTAAACGGTTCTCCCAAGCAAGTCTGTGCAACCGGACCCCAGGGGTAAGGGGTCAGAGAAGCCGGCTGCGAGGGGGAGTCTCCCCTCCTCGCCACCCTCTCCAGCCTCTCCTGGAGCACCAGCCCTATTTCGCGGAGAGAAGCGGGCGGGCTCTCAGACTTTTCTCGGAGCGAGAGCGGCGATCACGCTCCAGCGCAAAGTTGTACAGGTTTAAAGTCGGTAGGCACCGCTGGCAGGGCTCCTACCGCCGCGTAGGTGGCAGGCGGCTCCGGCGCGCTTTCTGAAGTGGCCAAGTTCCTAGACTGGAGCAAAGACGCCAGCGGCGCGGCCATTTAGTTCCCGACGCCGCGAAGACGAGTACGCCTCGGGCCTGGGGGCGGCGCCGAAGCGGTCGGGACTCAGCGGCTGCCGGGGACCCTCGCAGGTCCCCCGCCTTCCTTCCCCAAATCCCCAGAAGGTGGCCGCCAGTCCCAAGGCGGGGAACCCCTAGGACACATGGCCACTCGGGACGGCGTGACCGGGTCCAGGGGCAGGAAGTTCCAGCCAGAGTGCGGCGAGCGTGGAGTCAGGGAAATGGGATCTCCTCGCTCCCGGAGGGGAAGGGAGGGAAGGGCCGAGGACGGGTGGGGAGGGTGGGGGAGGGGTGGACGCAGAGCGGGCGCGTGCTGGCGCCCCCAGAGGCGGGGTGCAAGCGGGGCCGCCAGCCCTGGCGCGGCTTACCTAACTCTTCCTCGTGGTCCTCCCGGCCGAGCAGGCGGTAGGGAAGGCGGCGGCGGAGGCGCACGGTGCGCCGGAACAGACTGTCGGTGCGGCGCCCCAGGGCCAGCAGGTGCCCCTCGAGGTCCTCGAGCAGAGCCAACGAGTGGCCGCAGAGGTCGGCGAGCTGCCGGAGCACGCTGAGCGCGGCCAGGTGGCTCACGTCGCGGAGCTCGGTCAGCGGCTGTGGCGGGTTTCGCGGGCACAGGCGCTGGGGCACCACCGTGCGCCTGTAGAACGGCATCCCGGGCGTGGGCGCGGGGGACCAGTCTGTCGGCGCGGCCGGCTCGCCCCGAACGGCGACCCTGACCCGAGCGCCCCTGAGCGGCGGCCCCAGCTCCGGGTGAAGCAGGCCCCTGGGCGCGGGCTGACGAGCGGGCGGGTTCCCAGCCTGGAGCGCCGACTCCCCCCAGGGCTGCACACTCGCTGGAGCCACCAGTCTCTCTGACTCTGGTTCGCTGGGCTCCTCCTCCTCCTCCCCGCCTTTCTCCACCTCCTCTTCCCTCACTCTGCTACTTCGGGATCCCCCCACCCACTTTTTTTTTTTTTTTTTTTTTTTTGCGGTCAGAGATTCACAGATTAACGCTTGATCCCAGAGAGGAGGGAAAGGGAAGTGGGAGTAAAAAAGATCGAGCTGGAGGGTGAAAGAAGGAATGTCTGTGAGAGTGGGGTGTGTATATGATGTTCGTTCGGTGTTGTGTGCCCACGTCCTCCTGTTGTAGCTCCAGTCCCAGTACTTATGGTTAAATTTCTTTTCTGCTTCAGTGTGTATGTGCTTTAAACTTTTTCTTCGTAAATAATAGAAATTCAAGCGCACCCGTGCCTACAGCAGCTAGTAACCAGCGGAGACCCGCAGAATAGTCTGACCTCATTCCTCTAGATTCCCTTTCCCAAACATGTACTCAGTGCCACACACAGACTAGACGACTAGACTGTGAGCACAGCCTTCTACCGCCCAGGAGCTTGGAAAAGAGTGGGGAAAGAACCAAATATCTTACTCGACTGTTCAGGAGGGCAGAGTTTCTGGGGAGTCCTGGACTACTGTTAGCCTGTTAAGGCTCTGGAATGAATGAGTGAGTGAATGAAAGAATGCATGAATGAAAACAAACCCATTCTCTGGAACAGCAGATTCCGTCCAGATAGAGGGACACAGATCCATATTTTAAGCAAAAAAAAAAAAAAAGGGGGGGGGTGCCCAGGGCCCCTTCTTCCTGGCAAGGCCTCTGGGCTGAGACGACCTCTATCTCGGGCCTCAGTGCACTCCTAGGATGCCCACTGAGGAGGTGGTATAGGAGCCAGGATGTGTTTTCAGTACTGGCAACCCTGTGGTCACGTCCTGATTTCTCTCCATTCTAGAAGGTAGAAGAGTGGGGGATAGTGGCATCCTCAGAAAATCAGAATCCCCAAGTGTTCATATGTCCTTGTGCACTTGGGCAGTTTCCACTCAGAACATTTATTTTCAACACATCCAGTCTCCCATCTGATTCTCCTCTCACTTCTTTGACTTTGGTGTGGTTCCACTTCTTCCTTCTGGTAATTCTCTCCTCATCTTTCCTCCTAAAAAATGTTCCCATTCTTATAATCCTTTAGTAAAACACCTTGAACAGAATACGTGTGTCTGCACTAATGATCCTGAATGTGACCTGTTTTTATTCATTTCTTTCAGAGAATTGCCCCTTAAGCGGTTCAAGATTCTACTACTAGTTAAAAGTAGTCTGGGGCTTTCCTGGTGGTCCAGGGGTTAAGACACCAAGCTCCCACCGCAGGGGGCACAGATTTGATCCCTGCTCAGGAAACTAAGATCCCCGCATGCCAGGTGGCCAAAATAATAAATAAAGAATATCTGATTACCCTTTTCAGTAAATAGGTATCCCTGGTTCAGTAAATTGGAACATGGATACTAGAAAAGTTGGGTTCTGCTTCAAAGAAGAATAAACAAATGGGCAAAAGATAGTCCTTTTTCTGAACCATAAAATCAAGTTGTAGAACGAGGACCTGAAATTCTCTGTTCAGCAAACTTAAACCTGAGCCAACACAGTGACTGGCAGGAAGTAGGGACTTGGCTGGGCTCTCCAGGGATAATTTTCCTTAACCTATGGGCTGTTTAAACTGATCTCCATTCTGGAGAAAAAGAAATGAGGTACCAGCAGATTGAATGAGACTGTGTGGGCAGAGCTTCGCTGCCAGAGGGCGGCAGGCCTGGGCCAGGCCTGGTGTCTGAGCTGCGCTCACTGCTCTGGTTCCTAAAGCCGCCGAATCTTTCAGAGCTCTCTAATAACAAGCTCAACTGCAAGCAAATCAGCGTTAACCCCACGCCCTTCCCCCCAGCCGAATCTGCTCACTCCAGCCTCTTCAGAGCGCTGGCCCTGGTTTTCATCAAGGAAACATCAAGAACTTGCAATGGGGCCACCTCAGAACAGAGCCCTTCCTCCCTTCCCAGGGCCAGAGGCACACTGCACATCCCATGGAAGAAGTCAAGGGAATATACGTACATTTCCACGTTCCTTCATATCTCCAGTCTCTTCCCAACAGGAAAGGTGAGACCTCAAGTGAGAAGCAGGCCTGCATGTAGAAAGCCTCTGAGGAAGGAGCACAGGGGTCTGAATCCAGTCTTTGGAGGGAGGGTTGGGGTTCTAGAAGTACCACACTCCAGCCAAGCTGTCTGGGACAGGCAAGAAGCTAAGGTGAAGGATTCTGCCCCACGCTCCCACATCACCCCTCCACCCCTGCACAGTATCCTCACAATCATTCTTGTTTAGTAGTAATGATACTGTTTTTGTAATGACATTGTCTCTCCCTCTGTACTGTTGGTTGCATGAGGAGAGGAACCATGTCTGTCTTACTCACTGCTATGTTCCCAGTACCAAGCCTAACAATTGGCACCCAGGAGGTACTCAGAAAATATATGTTGATGAATGAGTAAATGAAGCTGGTCTAGAGGCAGAGCCTGATATGAAGAGCCTTACTAAAGTATTTAACTTGGCCCAAGAGGCAACAGAAACATTGTGGATTCTGGAGCAGAACACTGTGACTCAGGGAAGGGGCAAGGATACTATGCCTCATCTGTGCCCATGTCTCCAGGGCCAGGTAGCCAGAAAGTATTCCTTGAATGAAACACTTGCTTTGAGTTGTTTAAAAGTTTGGCACTTCATGTCTAAGAGGCCCCTACCAACCAAGCTGAGAATGCTGGGTGCTTTCTACTCACCCACCAGCTCCCAGACTCCAGGCCTATAGTAGTTCATCTGTTACTGTGCTCCGAGTTGCAATCTGAACCCAAGCAAGGCACACCTGTGGAGTTAGGTCTGCTGCTGCTGCTAAGTCGCTTCAGTCGTGTCTGACTCTGTGCAACCCCGTAGACGGCAGCCCACCAGGCTCCCCCGTCCCTGGGATTCTCCAGGCAAGAACACTGGAGTGGGTTGCCATTTCCTTCTCCAATGCATGAAAGTGAAAAGTGAAAGGGGAGTCACTCAGTCGTGTCCGACTCTTAGCGACCCCATGGACTGCAGCCTACCAGGCTCCTCCATCCATGGGAGTTTCCAGGCAAGAGTACTGGAGGGAGTTAGGTCTAGGTCTGGCCTAAAAGCAGAGACTAAGAAGTGACCAGGCAAGTAGGAGGGAAATGGGAAAGCTGACCACTCATGACCAGCAAGGCCTGTACTTTCCTTCCTACTTCCTGTCGTGGCTAACTACCTGCTGCTAAGAACCTAGAATTTCAATCAAAAACTGAATCTGAAAGAATAAATAGCATAGGATATGTCATTTCTCTTCCTCCAAACTGACAGTTTTCATAGCCTCAAAATGAATATGAACAAACTTCATACAACCTACCCAGCTTGCTAGTGCAGCCCTCCATCTGATTTCACCATGAAGAACAAGAAGGTTGTGCCCCCTGTTGCTACCTCTCAAATACACCTAAATAGTAGCATCTTATTGGCTAAGCAAAGATGCCAGTTTTTTCCTTTACATTCCTCTATAGTCAATCAATTGTTGTATCTACATTGTAAGAATATGTATTCCACCTCACACCCTCTTGCCAGGAGACTCCATAAAGATGCTTCCCTTACAAGGGAAAAAAAAAAAAATATATATATATATATATATATATATATATATATAGCCAGCAGGGGGTGGGGGAAGGCTGCTCCTCAGTTCCAAGTCTGAAATTCTGTTGTTCCCTGGTTCTAGTGTCTGTATCAAGGGAAATTAACAAGAACTGGCAAATACTAGACTGACTCTTGTTTAAAATGTCTATTACCCATTTTGGTATTAAGGCTTGGCTCTACAGTTAAAAACACAAGTAAGAACTCTCTCTCCTCGCAAAGAAAGTAGCCCAAAGAAAGCAAACTGGCAGCTTTTGGTTTTTCAATCAGAATAAAGCCCACACTCAAATAACAAGGCAGACAAAACCCATGCTAATTAACGCCACATTTTGAAGAGGGGATGTGGGGCGTGGAGCAGTGCTACAAGATTTGAGAGGAGAGAGCAAGCTTGTGCCCTTGAGGCAGCTGAGGCCGTGGAGTGGGGAAGGTTGCACCCCAAAGCTGGGCCTCCAGGGGTGGACTGGAAACTTACACAGCCATCAATCACCTCCCAGGGCAGTAGGCGTGTAAGCCTAAGATGGCTCAAGGTCCTCAGAGAAATTCTTTTCAGCCCAGACTCAATGCTTCACACACACACACACACACACACACACACACACACACACACACGATACAGGGCAAACCATTCAAAAATTCCATGAGGAAATAAACCTTTATTTCAAAAATAAACTTTGATGTTGTTCGAACTTTGGCCCTGACTCTGAGCCCAGGCTGAAAGTGCGAGAAAAGACTTGCAGACTTGCAGTATTCTAAAAGAAACTGCAGGAGACTCCAGGAGAATGTGACCAGATTCTTTTTCACTCCCTCACCCTCATATCATATGTGGATCCTCCTCTCACCAGCAGTCCTCCACCCCTGACCCCACCATCATGTTTTCCCTCCCTCCCTTGTTAGGATATGGCTGTAATTAGGAACATTCAAATGTTTCATTCACTAGGTAATTTTATTTTAACATGCCTGCTTTGCTCAGGAGAAATCATATTAGGCCACTCCCTCATTATCCTACTTTTGACCTATCGACCACTCACCTTCCTCTGCAAACTCCTATCTCCCCACAAAATTCTAAAGCAGTAAGTATAAGTCATTCATCTCCCCAGGATGGGTTATGCCACACGATGACTTGTCTCCTATACATTTAATATTAAGGGTATATTTAGGTAATGACTTTGTCTGTCTCTACAACATTAATTTGGGAGTTGTTATACAGGTCAGGGTTTTGGATTAATGAAGGGAAAATATAAAACTGAATAATGTTTCAGCTTTATCAAGGACTCAAATATAGGTGACATGTGATCAGCCTTCCCTCTGTCCTGGGAAGTTATGCAGGACAGCATAGTGGTGACAGTCAAATGTGGGCTTTGGAGATACACTGATCTGGTTTCAAGTCCCCAGCTCCATTGCCAGCCATGTCTTGTGCAGATTACTTAAACTCTCTGTGCCTCGATTTTCTCATCCATAAAATGAAGAAGGCTAATATCCAATTGATGTGCATGAGTATGGCTGTGCTGATATTCTGCAGGTGTCCATTCTGATCAGGGCCCATCCTGGTTGTTCAATATTTTTGACTATCACTCCTAAAAATGGGGGGCTTCCCTTGTGGCTCAGTTAGTAAAGAATCTGCCTGCAATGCAGGAGACCCAGGTTCAATCCCTAGGTTGGGAAAATCCTCTAAAGAAGGAAATTGCAACCCACTTCAGTATTCTTGCTTGGGAAATCCCATGGACAGAGGAGCCTGACAGGCTATGAGGTCCATGGTGTCTCAAGGATCAGACATGACTTAGCGAGTAAACCACCACCACCTAAAAATGGGGTGATCTTGGTATTTAGTTTGTTGGATCAGATTGCATGAGATAATGTACATAAAGTGCTTAACACTGTGCTTGGGCCATAGGAGATACTCAGATGTTATTATCAGTATACACAATAGTTCCCTGGTTATAACCAGGAAGGGACAGCCTAAAAATATAATGTAATACAGGGATTTTTTCAACAGCAATATCTTCAATTTCTAAGTAAATTCAATTTCAACTAACATTTCCAAGATATAGAAACATGAAATTTCAACCCAAATATAACATAGAAAGGCAATGAATCAGACAAGCTTCTCTGGTTTACTACCGATGGAGTTTATGGGATGGTCATGTATTTCATAGACTTGTCTCTATGACTACCTGTTTATACCTTTTGTGCCTGAGCTCACTAACAATCCAGTGGAAGCAGTATCAAGCTTGTAGTTCTTTGTGGTGCTGTTTCTTTCAGAAACAGCTTTACCAGCCATTTTGAAATCCTCCATTGGCCAAAACTATACCTTCTACATACATGTCCTCAAGATAAAAAATCCATTAACCCATAGAAGGGCTTCCCGGGTAGCTCAGTTGGTAAAGAATCTGCCTGCAATACGGGAGACCTGGGTTTGATTCCTGAGTCGGGAAGATCCCCTGGAGAAGGGAAAGGCTATCCACTCCAGTATTCTGGCCTGGAGAATTCCATGGACTGTATAGTTCATGGGGTCTCAAAGAGTTGGACACAACTGAGTGACTTTCACTTCACTTCAGCCCATGGAATCTCCAGCTACTTTAAATCTAGACAATGCATTTTCATATTTTTAAAGAAGGAAGGGACTGTTTTTCTCTCTTCTCCATCCTAGGTCAACACAACCTCACATTCTTGCTTCAGAGTTTCTGTAGTTATACATTTTATTTTAATCAGGAATTGTCTAAATTTTGTCTCTTACCAAATTGCCTTTTAATTTATCAAAGGCTTCCTGACATTCAGATGTCTCACTTTCATTATCAAGCCTTTTCTCAGCCAATAAATGAGTAAGGGATTTATTAGATGAAACTGGGTATGAACTTATGGAAATAACCAGTGCCAGCCCTCTTCTGCTTCTTCTTTGTATGGGTTGATCCATCTCCCAATCATCTCAGCTAGATCTTAAATCAGTAGGAATCTGCTACTGCAAACTCTCTAATTCATAGACATCACCTCGAGCAATCAAAATGAACATTTGCTCACCTTCTTAGTATGCCCGGTTCCTGGAGTTACCTAGAGAGCGGTCTCCAAACATCCCAGATGAATTTCCATATTTACATTAAAAATGGCTGTCTCATCACTGTATGCAATTGCAAGATCATTCATTCAAGACAACAAAGTATTGTCCAGCATTGAAATATACTTTCAATATCAGAGGGAAATAAAGTCCATTTTTAGTCACTACCAAAGCAAATCAAGTGAATACTGTCCTTGTCCATTTTATGGATAAGGAAACCGAGGCACAGAGTGTTTAAATAACCTGTCCAAGAAACAATAGCAAAGTTGGTCTTGGCTTTGTGCATCCTAGATTATTTGGTTGCAAGCAATAAAAAAATCTAACTCAAAATCACTTAAACAATAAGGACATTTCAGTTCAGTTCAGTTGCTCAGTCGTGTCCCAATCTTTGCAACACCATAAGATTATAAATGTCCTTATAAGCAGCACACTAGGCTGCCCCATCCATCACCAGCTCCCAGAGCTTGCTCAGACTCATGTCCATTGAGTCAGTGATGCCATCCAACCATCTCATCCTCTGTCATCCTCTTCTCCTCCTGCCCTCAATCTTTCCCAGCATCAGGATCGTTTCTAATGAGTCAGCTCTTCGCATCAGGTGGCCAAAGTCTAGAGTTTCACCTTCATTATCAGTCCTTCCAATGAATATTCAGGGTTGATTTCCTTTAGGATTGACTGGTTTGATCTTGCTGTCCAAGGGACTCTCAAGAGTCTTCTCCCACACCATAGTTCAAAAGCATCAGTTCTTCAGTGCTCAGCTTTCTTTATGGTCGAAGTCTCACATCCATATATGACTACTGGAAAAACCATAACTTTGACTGTATGGACCTTTGTTGGCAAAGTAATATCTCTGCTTTTTAATATGCTGTCTAGGTTTGTCATAGCTTTTCTTCCAAGGAGCAAGCATCTTTTAATGTCATGGCTGCAGTCACCATCAGCAGTGCATTTTTAGCCAAAGAAAATAAAGTCTTTCACTGTTTTCATTGTTTCCCCACCTATTTGCCGTGAAGTGATGGGACCAGATGCCATGATCTTAGTTTTTTGAATGTTGAGTTTTAAACAGCTTTTTCACTCTCCTCTTTCACTTGTGGAAGCTTTCTGATAGGGATAAGGACATTTATAATCTTATAAAACAGGAAATCCAGATAAAGGGCAGGCTTGTTTCAGTCGTGTCCAACTCTTTGCCACCCTATGGACTGTAGCCTGCCAGAATCCTCTGTCCATGGGATTCTCCAGGCAAGAATACTGAAGTGGGTTGCCATGCCCTCCTCCAGGGGTTCTTCCCAGCCCAGGGATCGAATCCGCATCTCTTACGTCTCCTGCATTGGCAGGCGGATTCTTTACACCAGCGCCACCTGGGAAGCCCATGGATTTCTACTTCTGTAAGTTTTGTGAGTTTTTGCCTCATGTATTTTGAAGCTCTCTTGTTAAGTGCATACAAATTTAGAATTAATATTTCTTCTTGAAAATTGATACCTTTATCTTTATGCAGTGTCCCTTTTTGTCTCTGAAAATATTTACTGCTCTGCACTCTTCTTGGTCTGAAATTAATATAGTTAGTCCAGCTTTCTTTTGATCATATCTGCATGGCATATCTTTCTCCCATTTTACTTATAAACTATTTCTCCATATTTAAAGTGAAGACAGCATAGTTGCATCTTTTTATTTTTTTAATCTAATCTGACAATCTTCGTCTTTTAACTGGTGGGTTTAGTTCATTCATATTTAACATGATTATTGATATGTTTGCAATAAAATCTGTCATCTTGCTATTTCAATTGTCTTTACTTTTTTCCTCTTTTCTCTTGGGTTAATTGACCATTTTAAAATTATTTTTATTGTAGTAAAATATATATTATAATATATGTGATTTTAACCATTTTAAGTGTACAATTCAGTGGCATTAATTACATCCATCATATGTTTTCAAAACTTTTTCATCACCTAAAACAAAAGCTTTTTAACCATTAAACAATACATTTTCATTTCTGCCTTCCCAAAGCCCCAGGTAACCACTAATCTACTTTCTGTCTATTTGATTTTGCCAATTCTAGATATTTCAGGTAAGTGGAATCAGAAAATACTGGTCTTTTGTGTCTGAATATTTTTCATTTAGCATAATGTTTTCAAATTTCGTTCATGTTGCAGCATGTATCAGAACTTTATTCTTTTACTGGTTGAATAATATTCCATTGCATTATTTATCATCACATTGTGTTTGCCAATTAACCTGTTAATGGACATTGGGTTGTTTCTACCTTTTAACTATTGTGAATAGGCATAAAAATATATATTCGATACATTTTTTTTCCATTCTTTTAGGTGGTGGCTCAGATGGTAAAGAAATCTGCCTGCAATGCAGAAGACCCGGGTTCAGTACCTGGGTTGGGAAGATCCCCTGTGGAAGGAAATGGTAACCCACTCCAATATTCTTGCCTGGAGAATTCCATGGACAGAAGAGCCTGACGGGCTACAGTCCATGGGGTCGAAAAGAGTCAGACACAACTGAGTGACTAATACAGTAAGGTATGTCACTGGGTCATGTGGCAACTCTATATTTACCCTTTTAGAGGATCTACAAGAATGTTTTCCACAGAAACTACAGCATTTCAAATTCCCACCAGCAATGTATGATGGTCCAATTTCTCCACATCCTTGCCAACACTTGTCATTTTCTGTTTTTTTTTTCCCCCTTCTGTTATAGCCGTCCTGGTAGATGTGAGGTGGTATCTCATCATGGTTTTGATTTGCATTTCCCTAATGACTAATGATGTTGAACATCTTCTCATGTGATTACTAGCCATTTGTGTATCTTCTTTGTGGATAATGTCTTTTTGAATGCTTTGCCTATTTCTAAGAGGATCTTTTTACTGTCACATTGTAGGAGTTCTTTCGGAGAAGGCACTGGCACCCCACTCCAGTACTCTTGCCTGGAAAATCCCATGGACAGAGGAGTCTAGTAGGCTGCAGTCCGTGGGGTCGCTAAGAGTCGTGTCACTTTTCCTTTTCCCTTTCATGCACTGGAGAAGGAAATGGCAACCCACTCCAGTGTTCTTGCCTGGAGAATCCCAGGGACGGGGGAGCCTGGTGGGCTGCCGTCTATGGGGTCGCACAGAGTCGGACACGACTGAAGCGACTTAGCAGCAGCAGCAGTAAGAGTTCTTTATATACTCTGTACATTAAACTCTTATCAGATATGAAATATCAGGCATAAGATTTGCAAATATTTTCTCCCATTCTATAGGTTATCTTTCTTCTTTCTTAATAATGCACAAAAAATTAATTTTGGTGAAGTCTAATTTATCTATTTTTCTTTTGTTGCCAGTGTTTTTTATGTTATGTCTAAGAATGCATTGCCAAATCTAAAGTCATGAAGATTGACTACTATGCTTTCTTCCAAGAAGTGTATGGCTTTAGCATTTATATTTATGTCTTAGATCCATTGTAAATTAATTTTTGTATATGGTATGAAGTAGGGGTTCAAACTTCATTCTTTTGCACATGAATATCCAGTTTTCCCATCACCATCTATTAAAGAGAGTCTTCTTTTGCCATTGAATGGTCTTGACACCCTTGTTGAAAATGAATTGACCATATATGTATGAGTTTATATCTGGACTCTCAATTCTGTTCCGTTTGTCTATATGTCCACCCTTATGCAAGGGCTCCATTGATTTATAATATAATTTAATTATATTATATTTATTTATAAACATATAATTTATATTATATTTAATTATTTATAATATAATTTAATTATAATATGATATAATATAATTATAATTTAATTATAATATAATTATAATATGATATAATATAATTTATAATTACTATAGCTTTGTTGAAAGTTTTGAAATCAGTAAGTGTGAGTCCTCCAACTTTATTCCTTTTTTTAAAAATTGCTTTGGCTGTTTGGAGTCCATTACAATTCCATATGAATTTGAGGATTGGCTTTTCCATTTTTATTTTTTTTAAAAGTCATTGGAATTTTGATAGAGATTGCATTCAAACTATAGATTGCTTTGGGTAATATTGGCATTTTAACAATATCAAGTCTTCCAATCCATGAACGTGGGACATGTTTCCATTTATTTGGGTCATAGTTACTTTGTTTCAGGAATGTTTTGTAGTTTTCAACATACAAGTCTTTAACCACCTTATTTAAGTTATTCCAAAATATTTTATCCTATAGGATGCTATTATAAATGAAATTGTTTTCTTAATTTCCTTCTTGGATTTTTCATTGATGGTACACAGAAACACAAATGATTTTTGAGTGTTGATCTTGTACCCTGCACCTTTACTGAATTTTTGCCCTAGTAGCTTTTATGCAGATTCTTTGAGCTTTTCTTTATATGGGATCATATCATCCAGGTTTACTTCTTTTCTTTTTTTTTTTTAATTAGTGTCCTCTTTTATTTCTTTCACCAGTGTTTTATAGTTTTCTTTTTTTTTTTAATTTGTTAATTTATCCTGAACCCTCCTCCCTCCTCCCTCCCCATACCATCCCTCTGGGTCGTCCCAGTGCACCAGCCCCAAGCATCCAGCATCGTGCATTGAACCTGGACTGGCATCTCGTTTCATAAATGACATTTCACATGTTTCAATGCCATTCTCCCAAATCTTCCCACCCTCTCCCTCTCCCACAGAGTCCATAAGCCTGTTCTATACATCAGTGTCTCTTTTGCTGTCTCGTATACAGGGTTATCGTTACCATCTTTCTAAATTCCATATATATGCGTTAGTATACTATATTGGTGTTTGTCCTTCTGGCTTACTTCACTCTGTATAATAGGCTCCAGTTTCATCCACCTCATTAGAACTGATTCAAATGTATTCTTTTTAATGGCTGAGTAATACTCCATTGTGTATATGTACCACAGCTTTCTTATCCATTCATCTGCTGATGGACATCTAGGTTGTTTCCATGTCCTGGCTATTATAAACAGTGCTGCGATGAACATTGCGGTACACGTGTCTCTTTCCCTTCTGGTTTCCTCAGTGTGTATGCCCAGCAGTGGGATTGCTGGATCATATAGTTTTCTATATATAGGTCTTTAGTTTCTTTAGGTAGATATATTCCTAAGTATTTTATTCTTTCCATTGTAATGGTGAATGGAATTGTTTCCTTAATTTCTCTTTCAGTTTTCTCATTATTAGTGTATAGGAATGCAAGGGATTTCTGTGTGTTGATTTTATATCCTGCAACTTTACTATAATCATTGATTAGTTCTAGTAATTTTCTGGTGGAATCTTTAGGGTTTTCTATGTAAAGGATCATGTCATCTGCAAACAGTGAGAGTTTTACTTCTTCTTTTCCAATTTGGATTCCTTTTATTTCTTTTTCTGCTCTGATTGCTGTGGCCAAAACTTCCAAAACTATGTTGAATAATAATGGTGAAAGTGGGCACCCTTGTCTTGTTCCTGACTTTAGAGGAAATGCTTTCAATTTTTCACCATTGAGGATAATGTTTGCTGTGGGTTTGTCATGTATAGCTTTTATTATGTTGAGGTATGTTCGTTCCTTCTATTCCTGCTTTCTGGAGAGTTCCTATCATAAATGGATGTTGAATTTTGTCAAAGGCTTTCTCTGCATCTATTGAGATAATCATATGGTTTTTATTTTTCAATTTGTTAATGTGGTGTATAACATTGATTGATTTGCGGATATTGAAGAATCCTTGCATCCCTGGGATAAAGCCCACTTGGTCATGGTGTATGATCTTTTTAATGTATTGTTGGATTCTGATTGCTAGAATTTTGTTAAGGATTTTTGCATCTATGTTCATCAGTGATATTGGCCTGTAGTTTTCTTTTTTTGTGGGATCTTTGTCAGGTTTTGGTATTAGGGTGATGGTGGCCTCATAGAATGAGTTTGGAAGTTTACCTTCCTCTGCAATTTTCTGGAAGAGTTTGAGTAGGATAGGTGTTAGCTCTTCTCTAAATTTTTGGTAGAATTCAGCTGTGAAGCTGTCTGGACCTGGGCTTTTGTTTGCTGGAAGATTTTTGATTACAGTTTCAATTTCTGTGCTTGTGATGGGTCTGTTAAGATTTTCTATTTCTTCCTGGTCCAGTTTTGGAAAGTTGTACTTTTCTAAGAATTTGTCCATTTCTTCCACGCTGTCCATTTTATTGGCATATAATTGTTGATAGTAGTCTCTTATGATCCTTTGTATTTCTGTGTTGTCTGTTGTGATCTCTCCATTTTCATTTCTAATTTTATTGATTTGATTTTTCTCCCTTTGTTTCTTGATGAGTCTGGCTAATGGTTTGTCAATTTTATTTATCCTTTCAAAGAACCAGCTTTTGGCTTTGTTGATTTTTGCTATGGTCTCTTTTGTTTCTTTTGCATTTATTTCTGCCCTAATTTTTAAGATTTCTTTCCTTCTACTAACCCTGGGTTCTTCATTTCTTCCTTTTCTAGTTGCTTTAGGTGTAGGGTTAGGTTATTTATTTGACTTTTTTTCTTGTTTCTTTAGGTATGCCTGTATTGCTATGAACTTTCCCCTTAGGACTGCTTTTAAAGTGTCCCACAGGTTTTGAGTTGTTGTGTTTTCATTTTCATTAGTTTCTATGCAAGTTTTGATTTCTTTTTTTTTTATTTCTTCTGTGATTTGTTCTTTTCTTCTTTTCTAATTTATGTGTTTTTATTTATTCTTCCATCTAATTGCTTTGGCTAGAACTTACATTACAATGTTAAATAGCAACGATGAAAGTGGAGATTCTTATTTTGTTCTTGATCTTAGGGGGAAAGCATCCAGTGTTTCATTGAGTATGATGTTAGCTGTGTGTTACATATAAGATTTTGAAACCCGGGCTTCCCTTGTGGCTCAGCTGGTAAAGAATCTGCCTGAGTCTCTTTACCAATGTGGGAGACCTGGGTTCGATCCCTGGGTTGGGAAGATCCCCTGGAGAAGGGAAAGGCTACCCACTCCAGTATTCTGGCCTAGAGAACTCCATGGACTGTATAGTCCATGGGGTCACAAAGAGTTGGACACGACTGAGTGACTTTCACTTCACTTCACTTTGCAACCCACTTTTTTCATTCAAAATTGTATCATAAACATATTTCCATTGCATTAAAAATAAAAATATTTCTGTATGCTTAATATATTTGACAAATAAATGAGAAGTTTGAGAAATTAGCAGAAAGCTAGCAACTATAATAAAAGAACAAAATGGAGATTCTATAACTAAAAATTACAATATGTAAAGTTAAGAACTCAGTGGATAAGTGTAATAACAGATCAGATACAGCAGAGGAAAGAGCTAGTAAACTCAAAGATGGGTTATAAAAATATCCAAAATGAATCTAAGAGAGGCATAAATATGGAAAACTGAGGGGAAAAAAGGTAAAAGGCAAAGGGATATAATGTGAAGGTCTAACATACATGTAATTGGATTCCCAGAAGCAGAAAGGATGGGGCAGAAGCAATATCCATAGAAATAAATTTCCAAAATTGAGAAAAAACATCCATACATAAATCCAAGAATCACTATGAACTCTAAGTAATATAAATCAAAAGAAACACATATCTAAGCACTTTGTAATAAAGCTGCTAAGAATCAAAAGAAAAGAGAAAATCTTTAAAACATCCAGAGAATCAGTATGATAGTTCATAAAAATATTAAAAACAGAATTACCATATGATTCATAAATTCCACTGATGAGAATTTGAAAGACTTTGAATCAAGTTGTTAACTGTGCTTGTTCCTGTGGAATAAAATCAGGTAGAAGGAGAGATTTTCTTGATATATCTTTAGATGTTCAAGGAGCAAATGTGAATTTTCAGACAAACAAAATTGGAGAGAATTCAGTACACCAGCACCAAAGGAAATACTAAAGGTTTTTCTTTAAGCATAAGGAAAATGGTTCTAGACTGGAAGTCAGAGATTCAGGAAGGAATGAAGAAAATGCAAAGAGTGAAACGAGGGGAGGAGGAAATTTAAAAGACTACTATTGATGATGATGATGATATCTTTGGGACTTTAATATATGAAGAAAGTTAAAATACATAACAATAGCTTGCAAGTCAGGAGGGTTGGTGCATAGAATTAAAGTGTTCTAAGTCTTACCATTGAAATAATGAATATATGAAAAAGTTCTCAACCTCATTAGGAACCAGGAAATGCAAATATAAACCTCAATGTGATACAGCTACATGTCCACCAGAATAGCTAAAATAAAAAAGACTGACACTGTCTAGTTGGTAAGGATGTGGAAGTAGTGGAATTCTCACATGCTGTTCATGGTATAGAGAAAGTCACATATATAAAAGGTCAGAGTGTGTTGAATCAAAGACATGTGCAAGAAAAGTTATAAGAAGCTTTTACATAATATTTACAAAATGGTAAATATTATGTAAAAGCTCACCAACAGTAAAATGAATAAGTAATTTATGGCAACAATAGATGCTCACCAACAGTAAAATGCTTGTTTCTATGGAATAGAATGCTCACCAACAGTAAAATGAGTAAGTAACTTATGGCATATTCATACAACGGAACACTTTTGAGCTACAATGTCCAATACAATAGCCACTAGCCATGTGTGGCTTCTTAAATTTAAAATATTAAAAATAAAAACCCAGTTCATTAGCAACATTAGCTACATTTCCAGTGTTACATAGTCTCATGTGGCTAGTGTCTACCAAATTGTACAGTATAGAAATAGAACATTTCCATCACTGCAATGTATTAAAGGACAGCATGGCTAGAAAGCAAGATTCAGCTACCTGTTTATGTAAAGGGCCTAGTACTAAACAATTTCGATGTTGCAGGCCATGTGGTCTGTGTCACAACTACTCAACCCAACTACTCAACTCAAAAGTCATAACTACTTATGCCATTATAACATGAATGCATCTATAGACAATATATTAATGAATGGGAGTGACTATGTTCTAATAAAACTTTATTTATGGACACAAAAAGTGTATTTCACAAAATATTTCTCTTCTTGCAACTTTCCCAACCATTTAAAAATATAAAAATCGTCCTTAATTCAAAGAGCATACAAAAAGCAACACCAAGCCAGATTTGCTCTCTGGATCACAGCTCATATCCCTGCTATAGAGCAATATAAATGAATAAACTATAGCAACAAATCACAACATGGACAAATCTCATAAATATAATTCTGAGCAGAAGCAACTTGCATTAGTTTCCTATTGCCGCCATTACAAATGACCACTGATGCTGAAGCTGAAGCTCCAATACTTTGGCCACCTGATACAAGGAGCTGACTCATTGGAAAAGACTCTGATGCTGGGAAAAACTGAGGGCAAGAGAAGAAAGGGGTGACAGAGGATGCGGTGGTTGGATGTCATCATAGATTCAATGGACATGAGTTTGAGACAACTCTGGGAGATAGTGAAGGACAGGGAAGCCTGGCATGCTGCAGTCCATGGGGTTGCAAAGAGTTGGACATGACTGAGCAACTGAACAACAACAACAAATTTTAATAAAAGCTTGTTATCTTTTAGTTCTGAAGATCAGAAGTCCAACACAGGTCTCACTGGGCTGAAATCAAGATGGTGGCAAGACTCTGTTTATTCTGGAATCTCTGGGAAAGAATACATTTCCTTGAGTTTTTTCAGCTCCTAGAACCTTCCTGCATCCCTTGACTTGTAGTCCCCTTCCTCCATCTCCAAAGTCAATAATGTACTGAGTTCCTCTCATGGTACCACATCTCTGGTTCTCCTTTTGCCTCTCCCTTCCACCTTTAAGGGCCCTTATGATTACATTGAGCCCACCCAGATATCCAGATAACGTCTCTTTCTTAAGGTCAGATGATTAACAATCTTAATTCCATCTGCTACCTCAATTTGCCTTTTTTAAAAAGCTTTTTAAAAAATATCTATTTTTTTTTTATTTGTGACTGTGTTGAGTCTTAGTTGCAGCACACAGGATCTTCACTGCAGCATGCAGGATCTTCTGTTGTAGCAGGTGGGCTTTCCTCTAGTTGTGGCTCGGGCCCCATAGTTGTGGCACATGGGCTCAGTAATTGCAGTATGTGGGCTTAGTTGCCTCACAGCATGTGGGATCTTAGTTACCTGAGCAAGGATCAAACCTGTGACCCTCACACTGGAAGGCAGATGCTTAACCACTGGACCACCAGGGAAGTCCCCTGAATTTGCCTTTGCCGTGTGACCAAACTTTGTCATGAGTTTCACAGATTAGAATGTGGATATATGTAAGTGGCCAGACCTACAATTACATGTCCAATAGAATTCCATGTAGATAATTTTCAAAATAACAGGGAGAGAACACAGCCCCCTACCCCCTTTAACAGAAAATTGGATTAAAGATCTACTGAGCATGCTTATCAGAACAAGATCCAGTTTCCTCCTCAGTCAGTCTCTCCCATCAGGAAGCTTCCATAAGCCTCTTATCCTTCTCCATCAGAGGGCAGACAGACCGAAAACCACAATCACAGAAAACTAACCAATGTGATCACATGGACCACAGCCTTGTCTAACACAATGAAACTATGAGTCATGCCGTGAAGGGCCACCCAAGACGGACAGTTCATGGTGGAGAGGTCTGACAAAATGTGGTCCATTGGAGAAGGGAATGGCAAACCACTTCAGTATTCTTGCCTTGAGAATCCCATGAACAGTATGAAAAGGCAAAAAGATAGGACACTGAAAGATGAACTCCCCAGGTTGGTAGGTGCCCAATATGCTACTGGAGATCAGTGGAGGACTAACTCCAGAAAGAATGAAGAGATGGAGCAAAAGCAAAAACAGCACCCAGTAGTGGATGTGACAAGTGATGGAAGTAAAGTCAGATGCTATAAAGAGCAATACTGCATAGGAACCTGGAATGTTAAGTCCATGAATCCAGGCAAATTAGAAGTGGTCAAACAGGGGATGGCAAGAGTGAACATTGAAATTTTAAGAATCAGCAAACTAAAATGGACTGGAATGGGTGAATTTAACTCAGATGACCATTATATCTACTACAGTGGGCAAGAATCCCTTAGAAGAAATGGAGTAGCCATTATAGTCAACAAAAGAGTTCAAAATGCAGTACTTGGATGCAATCTCAAAAACAACAGAATGATCTCTGTTCGTTTCCAAGGCAAGCCATTCAATATCACAGTAATCCAAGCCTATGCCCCGACCAATATGCTGAAGAAGCTGAAGTTGAATGGTTCTATGAGCACCTACAAGACCTTTTAGAACTAACACCCAAAAAAGATGTTCTTTTCATTATAGGGGATTGGAATGCAAAAGTAGGAAGTCAAGAGATACCTGGAATAACAGGCAAATTCGGCCTTGGAGTACAGAATGAAGCAGGGCAAAGACTAACAGAGTTTTGCCAAGAGAACGCACTGGTCATAGCAACCCTCTTCTAATAACACAAGAGAAGACTCTACATATGGACATCACCAGATGGTCAATACTGAAATCAAATTGATTATATTCTTTGCAGCCAAAGATGGAGAAGCTTTATACAGTCAGCAAGAACAAGACCAGGAGTTGACTGTGGCTCAGATCATTAACTCCTTGTTGCCAAATTCAAACTTAAAATGAAGAAAGTAGGGAAAACCACTAGACAATTCAGGTATGACCTAAATCAAATCCCTTACAACTATACAGTGGAAGTGAGAAATAGATTCAAGGGACTAGATCTGATAGAGTGCCTGATGAACTATGGACAGACGTTGGTGACATTTTACAGGAGACAGGGATCAAGACCATCCCCAAGAAAAAGAAATGCAAGAAGGCAAAGTGGCTGTCTGAGGAGGCCTTAAAAACAGCTATGAAAAGAAGAGAAGTGAAAGGCAAAAGAGAAAAGGAAAGACACCCATTTGAATGCAGAATTCCAAAAAATAACAAGAAGAAATAAGAAAGCCTTCCTCAGTGATCAATGCAAAGAAATAGAGGAAAACAATAAAATGGGAAAGACTAGAGATCTCTTCAAGAAAATTAGAGAGACCAATGGAACTTTTCATGCAAAGATAGTCACAATAAGGGGCAAAAATGGTATGGACTTAACAAAAGCAGAAGATATTAAGAAGAGGTGGCAAGAGTACACAGAAGACCTATACAAAAAAGATCTTAATGACCAAGATAATCACGGTAGTGTGATCACTCACCTAGAGCCAGACATCCTGGAATGTGAAGTCAAGTGGGCCTTAGAAAGCATCTCTATAAACAAAGCTAGTGGAGGTGATGGAATTCCAGGTGAGCTATTTCAAATCCTAAAAGATGATGCTGTGAAAGTGCTGCACTCAATATGCCAGCAAATTTGGAAAACTCAGCAGTTTCCATAGGACTGGAAAAGGTCAGTTTTCTTTCCAATCCCAAAGAAACGCAATACTAAAGAATGCTCAAACTACCACACAATTGCACTTATCTCACACACTAACAAAGTAATGCTCAAAATTCTCCAAGCCAGGCTTCAATAGTATGTGAACTGTGAACTTCCAGATGTTCAAGCTGGTTTTAGAAAAGGCAGAGGAGCCAGAGATCAAATTGCCAACATCTGTTGGATCATTGAAAAATCAAGAGAGTTCCAGAAAAACATCTATTTCTGCTTTATTGACTATGCCAAAGCCTTTCACTGTGTGGATCAGAACAAACTGTGGAAAATACTTAAAGACATGGGGATACCAGACCCCCTAATCTGCCTCCTGAGAAATCTGTATGCAGGTTAAGAAGCAACAATTAGAACTGGACATGGAACAACAGACTGGTTCCAAATAGGAAAGGAGTACATCAAGGCTGTATATTGTCACCCTGCTTATTTTAACTTATATGCAGGATACATAATGAGAAACTCTGGACTGGATTAGCACAAGCTGGAATCAAGATTGCCAGGAGAAATATCAATAACCTCAGATATGCAGATGACGCCACCTTTATGGCAGAAAGTGAAGAAGAACTAGAGCCTCTTGATGAAAGTGAAAGAGAAGAGTGAAAAAGCTGGCTTAAAACTCAACACTCAGAAAACTAAGATAATGGCATCCGGTCCCATCACTTCATGGGAAATAGATGGGGAAACAGTGGAAACAGTGTCAGACTTTATTTTTCTGGGCTCCAAAATCACTGCAGATGGTGACTGCAACCATGAAACAAAAAGACACTTACTCCTTGGAAGAAAAGTTATGACCAACCTAGACAACATATTCAAAAGCAGAGACATTACTTTGCCAACAAAGGTCTGTCTAGTCAAGGCTATGGTTTATCCAGTAGTCATGTATGGATGTGAGAGTTGGATTATAAAGAAAGCTGAGCACTGAAGAATTGATGCTTTTGAACTGTGGTGTTGGAGAAGACTCTTGAGAGTCCCTTGGACTGCAAGGAGATACAACCAATCCATCCTAAAGGAAATTAATCCTGAATATTCATTGGAAGGACTGATGCTGATGCTGAAGCTCCAATACTTTGGCCACCTGGTGCAAAGAACTGACTCATTGGAAAAGACCCTGATACTGAGAAAGATTGAAGGTGGGAGAAGGGGCCAACAGAGGATGAGATGGTTGGATGGCATTACCGACTCAATGGACAGGAGTTTGAGTAAACTCTGGGAGTTGGTGATGGACAGGGAGGCCTGGCATGCTGCAGTCCTTGGGGTTGCAACTGAACTGACTGAATTTTGAAAAAGATAAAAAATTTTGTTATAATCTTTAAGAATGCTCTCTATCATTAGTAGTAAGACTCTAAAGAAAAACAAAGAAGTGATTACCATAAAATTTAGATAATTGCCACAAAAGTTGTTACTTTGAGGTAAGGGGGAAGGTGAAGTGATTGAGAAAGGACACAGGGGAAGCAACTGACTAGCGCCGATCTTCTATTTCTTGACTTGTGGGGTAATTTACAAAGGTCTTTCCTTTATGAACATTCATCAAGTTTGATGGTCATCTTATGTGCATTACTTTCCACAATAAGAAAAAAGTTTAAAAAACAAAAGAAAGAAAGAAAAGTACTCCAAGGGGACTTCTCTGGTGGTCTAGTGTTAATACTCCACACTTCCACTGTAGGGAGTGAGGGTCAAGGAAGTAAGTTCCCACATGCCACAAGGTACAGCCAAAAGTTAAAAAAGAAAAATACTCCAAATTCAAAATCACTACACACTTGTGTTGGAAGAGTGCATGATCAAACACTGTTTACATAAATGAAACTTGTAGTCAACCTTTTAGTGATTCAAAATGCAGTGTTAATGGGCTTCCAGGGACCAAATGGTATTTGAATAAGATCTCCAGTAAGAGGTAGATGAAAAATAAAAGTGGAATCTAGTAGAAATAGACATAATATGAGAAAAATAAAAGCATTAAAAAAAATAAACACCAAGTCCTCTAATTAATACCCTAGAGAAATCAGATAAAATACTGCATCCATGCTCTAAAAGAGTAACATAGAATAAAAAGAGTTTGTAGAAACTAAAATAGAAGAAATAAGACTAAAAACAAACAGCAAGTCTTAATGGAAAGTTTGCAACTAAAGTTGCAGAAATATCTCATAAGCATCAAAAATGAGGACAATCAGGATGATAATAGAAGAGAAAAGAGAAGAAAATTTTATGATCAATCGAGAAAATCCAGTCTGCAGGTCTAAGAATGATATTCTTGGCTCTGTGAAACATAGTTCAGTTCAGTTCAGTCGCTCAGTTGTGTCTGACTCTTTGCGACCCCATGAATTGCAGCACGCCAGGCCTCTCTGTCCATCACCAACTCCCAGAGTTCACTCAAAGTCATGTCCATCGAGTCGGTGATGCCATCCAGCCATCTCATCCTCTGTCATCCCCTTCTCCTCCTGCCCCCAATCCCTCCCAGCATCAGAGTCTTTTCCAATGAGTCAACCCTTCACATGAGGTGGCCAAAGTACTGGAGCATCATTCCTTCCAAAGAAATCCCAGGGCTGATCTCCTTCAGAATGGACTGGTTGGATCTCCTTGCAGTCCAAGAGCATCAATTCTTTGAAGCGCAGCCATCTTTATGGTTCAACTCTCACATTCAACATGACTAAAGGAAAAACCATAACTTTGACTAAATGGACCTTTGTTGGCAAAGTAATGTCTCTGCTTTTTAACACGCTGTCTAGGTTTGTCATAGCTTTCCTTCCAAAGAGCAGGTGTCTTTTAATTTCATAGCTGCAATCACCATCCACAGCGGTTTTGGAGCCCAAGAAAATAAAGTTTGTCACTGTTTCTTTGTTTCTGTCATCTATTTGCCATGAAGTGATGGGACCAGATGCAATGGTATTTGTTTTCTGAATGTTGAGTTTTCAGCCAGCTTTTTCACTCTCCTCTTTCAAGTTCATCAAGAGACTTTTTCGTTCCTCCTTGCTTTCTGCCTTTAGGGTGGTATCATCTGCATATCTGACATTCTTGGTATTTTTCCCAGCAATCTTGATTCCAGCTTGTGATTCATCCAGCCTGGTATTTCGCATGATGTACTCTGAAGATAAGTTAAATAAGCGGGGTGACAATATATAGCATTGAGGTAGTATATTCCCAATTTTGAACCATTCTGTTGTTCCATGTACAGTTATAACTATTGCTTCTTGACCTGCATACAGGTTCCTCAGGAGGCAGGTAAAGTAGTCTGGTGTTCCCATCCCTTTAAGAATTCTCTACAGTTTGTTGTGATCTACACAGTCAAAGGCTTTAGCGTTGTCCATGAAGCAGAAGTAGATGTTTTTCTGAAATTCTCTTGCTTTCTCTATGATCCAACTGATGTTGGCAATTTGATCTCTGGTTCCTGTCTTTTCTAAATCCAGCTTGTACATCTGTAAGTTCTTGGTTCATGTACTTTTGAAGCCTAACTTGAAGGATTTTGAGTATTACCTTGCTAGCATATGGAATGAGTGCAACTGTATTGTAGTTTGAACATTCTTTGGCATTGCCCTTCTTTGGGATTGGAATGAAAACTGACCTTTTCCAGTCCTTTGGCTACTGCTGAGTTTTGCAAATTTGCTGGCATATTGAGTGCAGTGTTAGCACTTTAACAGCATTATCTTTTAGGATTTGAAATAGTTCAGATGGAATTCCATTACCTCCACTAGCTTTGCTTGTAGTAATGCTTTCCAAGACTCATTTGACTTCACACTCCACAATGTCTGGCTCTAGGTGAGTGACCACACCATTGTGGTTATCTGGTTCATCAAGACGTTTTTTGTACAGTTCTGTGTATTCTTACTGCTGCTGCTAAGTCGCTTCAGTCGTGTCTGACTTTGTGCGACCCCATAGACGGCAGCCCACCTGGCTCCTCTGTCCCTGGGATTCTCCAGACAAGAATACTGGAGTGGGTTGCCATTTCCTTCTCCAATGCATGCCTGCATGCTAAGTTGCTTCAGTTGTGTCCGACTCTGTGCGACCCCATGGACAGCAGCCCACCAGGCTCCTCTGTCCACGGGGTTCTCCAGGCAAGAGTACTGGAGTGGGGTGCCATTTCCTTCTCCAGTATTCTTGCTACTTTTTCTAAATATCTTCTGCTTCTGTTAGGTCCTTGATGTTTCTGTCCTTTATTGTGCCCATATTTGCATGAAATGGTTCCTTTGTATCTCTAATTTTCTTGAAGAGATCTCTAGTCTTTAACATTCTATTGTTTTTCTCCATTTCTTTGCACCGTATACTTAAGAAGGCTTTATTATTTCTTCTTGCCAATCTTTGGAACTCTGCACTCAGTGGAGGTATATCTTTCCCTTTCTCCTTTGCCTTTCATTTCTCTTCTTTTCCCAGCTCTTTGGAAGGCCTCCTCAGACAACAATTTTCCCTTCTTGCACATCTTTTTCTTGGGAATAGTTTTGGTGACTGCCCTCTGTATGATGTCACGAACCTCTGTCCATACTTCTTCAGGCACTCTATCAGTTCTAATCCCTTGAATCTATTTGTTACTTCCACAGTACAATCATAAGGGATTTGATCTAGGTCATACCTGAGTGGCCTAGTAGTTTTCCAACTTTCCTCAATTTAAGTCTGAATTTTGCAATAAGGAGCTCATTATCTGAGCCACAAACAGCTACAGGTCTTGTTTTTGCTGACTGTATAGAGTTTATCCATCTTCGGCTTCAAAGAATATATTCAATTTGATTTCAGTATTGACCAACTGGTGATGTCTATGTGTAGAGTCATCTCCTGCATTGCTGGAAGAAGGTGTTTGCTATGACCAGTGCATTCTCTTGGCAAAACTGTTAGCCCTTGACCTGCTTTTGTACTCCATGGCCAAACTTAACTGTTACCCAGGTATCTCTTGACTGCCTACTTTTGTATTCCCATCCCCTATAATGAAAAGGACAACTTTCTTTGGTGTTAGTTCTAGAAAGTCTTGTAGGTCTTCATAGAACCATTGAACTTCAGCTTCTTTGGCCTTAGTGTTTGGGGCATAGACTTGGATTATTGTGGCATTGAATGATTTGCCTTGGAAATGAACAGAGATCATTCTGTCATTTTTGAGACTGCACCCAAGAACTGCATTTCAGACTCTTCTGTTGACTATTAGGGCTTCTCCATTTCTTAAGGAATTCTTGGCCACGGTAGTAGATATAATGGTCACCTGAATTAAAATAGGCCATTCCTGTTCATTTTAGTTCACTGATTCCTAAAATGTCGATGTTCACTCTTACCATCTCCTGCTTGAACACTTTCAATTTACCTTGATTCATGGACCTAACATTCCAGTTTCCTATGCAATATTGTTCTTTATAGCATCAGACTTTATTTCACCACCACACACATCCACAACTGGGCATGTTTTCTGCTTTGGATAAGTTTCTTCATTCTTTCTGGAGCTATTTCTCTGCTCTTACCCATTAGCATATTGGACACCTACTGATCTGGGGGACTCATCTTTCACTGTCTTATCTTTTGCCTTTTCACACGGCTCATGGGGCTCCCAAGATAAGAATGCTGAACTATTTTGCCATTCCCTTCTCCAGTGGACAATGTTTTGTCAAAACTCTCCCCCGTGACCATCCTTGCTGGGTGGCACTGCACAGCATGGCTCATAGTTTTATTGAGTTATAGAAGGCTGTGATCCACGTGGTCATTTTGGTTAGATTTTTGTGATTGTGGTTTTTATTCTGTAAGACATCGGATTGCAGTTCTCGCTTCTTCTGTATGCTCTCTAATGTCTGGGGATAAGAGGCTTATGCAAGCTTCAGGACACAAGGGACTGGATGTGGGGAAAACTAGGTCTTGCTCTTCTGGGCAGGGCCATGTTAAGTAAATTTTTAATCCAATTTTCTGCTGATCAGTGGGGCTGTGCTACCTCTCTGTAGTTTGGCCTGAGGAGGCCCAGTCCTGAAATCTGCAGTCTCTGTGGTATAGAGTTGCACATGCATGTTGGGGAGGGTCCTAGGGCAGGTCTGATGTGGAAAAAGAAACAAGATAATTGGCCAAACATAAACAAAGACCCAGAAGGACTGCCATATATAAATGACTTAACTGTCTCTTTACTGCACTCATCCTTATTAGGACAGATGCCCACACCCTTTCTCTCCAAGGATGTATCTTTGCCTTGTTCTATCTTAACTAAACAAACAATTTCTCTGTGTGCTCTCCTACTTGTTATGCTGTGTCTCTAATAATAAACTCTGTACCTCTTTTTACAGTTTTTTCCTCTTTGAGAAATGCATTTTTCAATGGGGCAAGAGCCAGGGAAAATTTGATTCTAGCCTCTAGCTCTTTTTGCTCTAGTGGCTAAGATTCCTGGTTTTCATTCTGGCTACCTAGGTTCAATTCCTGGGCAGGGAACTAAGATCTCACTTTAAGCTACAGCCCACTACTGCCTCTCTGAGATCACTTGGACTGGGAGAATCAATATTGTCTGAATGACTATAATACCCAATGCAATCTAGTGCTACAGTTGAATCCCTATCAAATTACCAATGCTATTTTTCACAGAACTAGAAGTAAAAAATCTCAAAGTTTTGTATGGAGACATAAAAGACCATGAATAGCCAAAGCAATCCTGAAAGAGAAAAATTGAGCTGGAGGAATTAGGCTTCCAGACTTAAGACTATACTACAAAGGTACAATCATCAAAACAGTTTGGCACTGGCATAAAAACAGAAATATTCATCAATGGAACAGGATAGAGGGCCCAGAAATAAACCCATGCACCTGTGGTCAATTAATCTATGACAAAGGAGGCAAGAATATACAAATGAGAAAAGACAGTCTCCGCAATAAGTGGTGCTGGGAAAACAGCTGTACAGAAAAGAATGAAATTAGAACTTTCTCTAACATTGTACACAAAAATAAAGTAAAAATGGATTAAGACTTAAATGTAACACCAGATGCTATAAAACTCTTATATGCAGAACACTCTTTGACATAAATCACAGAAATATGTTTTTGCATCCACCTCCTAGAAGAATGAAAATAAAAACACAAATAAATAAGTGGGACCTAATTAAACTTAAAAGCTTATGCACAGCAAAGTAAACTATAAACAAGATGAAAGACAACCCTCAGAATGGGAGAATATATTTGAAAATGACATGACTGACAAGGGTTTACTTTCCAATATACAAAAATTTCATGCAGTTCATTTTTTATATACATATATGTGTAGTGTATATTATACAAAGAGCTGACCCATTGGAAAAGACCCTGATGCTGGGAAAGATTGAAGGCAGGAGGAGAAGGGGGTGACAGAGGATCAGATGTTTGGATGACATCACTGACTCAACGAACATGAGTCTAAGCAAGGTCTGGGAGATGGTGAAGGACAGGAAGCCTGGCGTGCTGCAGTCCATGGGTGGCAAAGGGTCAGACACAACTGAGCTACTGAACAACAATAAATTTTATTGCATATAACCCTGCAAGCCTAAAACATACTTGTCTCCCCACTATGAATCAATATCAAATGAATAAGCATAGCCTTTTGCTGAAGTAGGTAGGGCTAGTTCCTACATTGCTGGCTATGGGGTCCTAGGTATCTCAATGTTCATCTTGTCCTGCTGGTGAATGTGGCTGTTTCTGGGGGAAGCTGGCTGAGAGGCCAAGGTATTTTGAGGCTGGTTTGTCCTGTCTTTGACTGAGTTTGGGGTCCAGGGTGTCCTAGGGCTAGTGCCAGCTCGCTGGTGGGTGGAACTCTGTTTCTGTTCCTGGGTCTCTAGCTGCAGGGCCCTGGGGGTCCCAGAGCTGGTTTCAGTCCACTCTTGGGTGGGGCCAGTTCCTGACATGGCTGGCTGTGGGGTCCTAGATGTCCCAAAGGGGGTTTCCACACACTGCAGTGTGGGGCCAGATTCCAGAGCTGCTGGCTGAGAGCTCCAGTGTCCCAGACCTGGTGTCTACTTGCCGGTACACTTTGCTGGGACTCAGTGGCTCTTGGGGCTCGTGTGGGCCTGCTGGTGGGTGACCTATTACCTGGTATGGCAGGCTGCAGGGCTGGAGTTACTCCGGTTGCTGTTGTCTGCCTGTTGGTGTGTGGAGCTGGTTCTTGGGTTCTCTGGCTTCAGGGCCCTGGAGGGGTCCAAGAGTTGGTGTTTTGGGCCATGGGTGGCTGGGGCTGGGTCCAGGGCATACTAGGGCTGGTGCCTACCCATTGATGGGTAAAACTGGTCCTGGGGCTAGCGATGACCTGCTGTAGGCAGGAACTAGGTCCCAGGCTCTGACTGTAGGACCCTGGAGTCCTGGGCTTAGTGCCTTCTCATTGGTGTATAGGGCCAGTGTGGTGTGTCGGGGCCTCTGATTGACAGGTCCAGCTCCAGGGAGTCTTAAGGCAGCAGGCTTGCTTGTGGGTGGGGCTGCATCTCTGCCTGGCTAGTAGCTTGTCCTGTCCTAGTATTACTGCCTACAGGCTGATGGGCAGGTCTGGGCACTGGTGCTGGTGAGCTGCAGGGAGGATTACAAAATGGCACTTGCCAGCACCGGTGGGACTTGGGGGCAGGAGAAGAAGGGGACGACAGAGGATGAGATGGCTGGATGGCATCACTGACTCGATGGACGTGAGTCTGAGTGAACTCCGGGAGTTGATGATGGACAGGGAGGCCTGGTGTGCTGTGATTCATGGGGTCGCAAAGAGTCAGACATGACTGAGCGATTGAACTGAACTGAGCACTGGTATCTACATGGTCGATGGAGCTCCGCAAAGTGGCTGCCTCCAGTGTCTGTGTCCCCAGGGTGAGTCCAGCTGCCTCTTGCCTCTCTGGGAGGCTCTCCAAGATCAGCAGCTGCCTCTGACCCCGGATCCTTTCAAATTATTGCTTCAGCCCTGGGTCCTGGAGCATGTGAGATTTTGTATGCCCCCTTTAAGAGTGGAGTCTGCTTCCCACGGCCCTCTGGTTCTCCCCAAATTAAGCCCTGCCAGCCTTCAAAGCCAAATGTTCTGGGAGACCATCTTCCTGGTGCAGGACTCCTGGGCTTGGGAGCCTTATATGGTGCTCAGATCCCTACCTCCTTGGGGAGAACTTCTGTAATCGTAATTATCCTCCCTTTTGTGGATATTGGTCTTGACTATACCACATGTCCTCCTCATCTACTTAACCTATTTTGGTTCCTTCTTTACATCTTTCATTGTAGGAGATCTTTTGTCCTAGTCTTGTGGTCTGTCTCATCAATAGTTGCTCTGTAAATTGTGTAACTTTTGTGTTTCCATGGAATGAGAGCAGTTCAAGATTTTCATACTCTGTCATCTTGGCTACTCCACCCTGATATCAGGATATTCTAGAGGCTGGTTTGTGCCACTACTGATGACGTCCATGATGTTTACTTGGACTTTTTATTCAGAGTGCTGCTCTAAATAGCTACAATTTAAAATTAATGTTTCCAGGGGAAATGGCAAGCCACTCCAGTGTTCTTGACTGGGGAATCCCATGGACAGAGGAGCCCAGTTGGATACAGTCCATGGGGTCACAAAGAGTTGGATACAACTTAGTGACTGAGCACACACATTGAATAATAAACAATTTCTGTGCCATTACTGTGACACTGAATTTGCAGTTACTTTGTAATATTTTCTTATCTTTTGTGTTTATTTTCGCATGTACAAAAATGTATATAATATATACTTGCTGTTGAATTTTAAGTATACATCTCTGAAACCATCTTCATAATCTATGCTATTAACCTATCCATCACCTCCGCAATTTTCCTCTTTCCATGTTATTTTATTACTGCTTGTGTGTGTTTGTGTGGTAACAACAGTTAACCTATGATCTACCCTCTTAGCAAGTTTTGAAATATAGAATAGTGTTGTTAACTCTAGGCTCTATGATGTACAGTAGATCTGTAGAACTGAAACTTTCTAAACTTTGACTAATACCTCCAAGTTTCCCCTCACCCCAGGCCCTGGCAATTTACCATACCACTCTCTACTTCTATGTATTTAAGTATATTAGATCTAATATGTAAGTTGTAGTACTTGTCCTGTGTCTGGCTTATTTTTTTAGTATAATGTCTTTCATGTTCATCCATATCGCTGCAAATGGCAGGACTTTCTTGTTTTTAAAACCTGAGTAATATTCCATTGTTCACATATACCCCATTTTCACCATCTTTTCTTCCATTCATGGACTTTCAGATTTCTTCTGAGTCTTGGCTATTGTGAATAATGGAGCAGCAAACACAGAGAACATCTTTCCAAAGTCCTGATTTCATTTCCTTTGGATATATACCCAAACGTGGAATAATAGCTGGATCATAAAGTGGTTCTATTTTAATTTTTTTGAGGTAACGCCATACTGTTTTCCATAGGGCCTAACCAATTTGCATCCCCTCCTACAGTATGTACATGAGTTCCCTTTTCTCCATATCCTCACCAACACTTGTTAACTCCTGTCTAACTCTTGTCTTCTTGACGGTAGTGATTCTAACAAGTGAGAGAAGATATCTCTTTTGGTTTTGATTTGCATTTCCCTGATGGTGATCTTGAGAATCTTTTCATGTGCCTTTTGGCTATTTGGTTGTCTTTTTTGGGGGGAAATGTCTCTTTGGTCCCTCTACCTGCATTCTAATTGGATTTTTTTGTTGTTATTGAGTAGCAAGAGTTCTTTATCTATTTTGTATATTAACCGCTTATCCTATATATGTTTTGCAAGTATTTTCTTCCATTCTTTAGTTTGCTTTGTTTGTTGATTGTTTCTTTTGCTGTACATAAGCTTTAAGTTTCATATAGTCCCATTTGTTGTTTTTTGCTTTTGTTGTTTGTGCTTTTGCTGTCAGATCCAAAAACTCATTTCCAAGACAGACAGTGAGGAGCTTCTATATTTTCTTATAGAAAATTTACTGTATCAGGTCTTAAGTTTAAGCATTTAATCCACTTAAATTTATTTTGTGAGTGTTAGTAAGATAGGGGTCCAATTTCATTTTTCTGCATGTAGTTATTGTTTTCCCTACACCATTTATTGAAGAGACCATCTTTCCTTATCAGGTGTTCTTGGATCCCTTGTCAAATATTAGTTGACTATACAGTTGACATGGGGGTTTAATACTGAATTCTTTATTGTAGTCCATTGGTCTATATATCTATATTTATACCAGTACCATATTGTTTTAATTATTATAGTTCTGTAGTATCAAACTAATTTTGGTATCAGGAAATGTAATGCCTCCAGCTTTGCTTTTTCTCATGATTGCTTTGGCTATTTGGGGTTTTTGATGGTTCCATATAAATTTTAGGATTCTTTTGTCTATTTCTGTGAAATATACCATTGCAATTTGGTAGAGATTGCAAGAATATATAGATATCTTTGGGTAGAATGGACATTTTAACAATAATAACTTCTGACCCATAAACACAGGGTCTCTTTCCATTTGTTCATGTTGTCTTTGCTTTCTTTCATTAAAGTCATAGTTTTTGTTGTGTAGATCATTCACTTCCTTGGCTAATTTTATTCCCAAATATTTTATTGTTTCTGGTGTTATTGTGAGTGGGATAATTTATGTCTTTTTCAAATGTTTTATTATTTGTAGAGAAATGCAACTGATTTCTGTATGTTGATTTTATATCCTGCAATTTTACGGTATTTTTATCAGTTACAACAGTTCTTTTTTTGTTGCTATTGTAGGCGTTTTAGGACTTTCTCCATATAAGATAGGGCTTCCCTGGTGGCTCAGATGGTAAATAATCTGCCTGCAATGCAGGAGACCTGGGTTCGATCCCAGGGTCAGGAAGATCCCTGGAGAAGGGAATGGCTACCCACTCCAGTATTCTTGCCTGGGAAATCCCATGGACAGAGGAGCCTGGTGGGCTACAGTCCATGGGTTGCAAAGAGTCAGACATGACTGAGCAACTAACACTTACTGTGTAAAATAATATCAGTTGCAAACAAAGACAATTTTACTTCTTCCTTTCCTAGTTGGATAACTTTTCTTTCTTTGTCTTGACTGATTGCTCTGGTTAGGACTTCCAGTACTCTACTGAATAAGAGTGGTGTGAATGATCACACTTATTTTGTTCATGATCTGCTGCTGCTAAGTCGCTTCAGTCATGTCTGACTCTGTGACCCCAGAGATGACAGCCCACCAGGCTCCTCCGTCCCTGGAATTCTCCAGGCAAGAACACTGGAGTGGGTTGCCATTTCCTTCTCCAATGCAGGAAAGTGAAAAGTGAAAGTAAAGTCACTCAGTCGTGTCCGACTCCTAGCGACCCCATGGACTGCAGCCTACCAGGCTCCTCCGTCCATGGGATTTTCCAGGCAAGAGTACTGGAGTGGGGTGCCATTGCCTTCTCCATTGTTCATGATCTAGAGGAAAAGATTTCAGCCTTTCACCATTGAGTGTGATGTTGATATTGGGTTTGGTGTATAAAGCCTTTATCATGTTGAGGTGTGTTCCTTCTACACCCAATCTTTTGAGAATTTTTATTCTGGATGGATGTCATATTTTATTAAATTGTTTCTGTACATCTATTGAGATGATCATATGATTTTTATCTTTAATTCTATTAGTGTGGTATATCACATTTATTGGTTTTTGTATGTTGAATTACCCTTGCATCTCAGAGATAAATCCCACTTTCTCATGGTATATAATTCTTTTAACATACTGTTGAGTTTGGCTTTGTAATATTTTGTTAAAAAATTTTACATGTGTAATCATTAGGGATATTGACCTATAGTTTTCTTTTTTTTGTAGTGTCCTTATCTGGCCTTGCTATTAGAGTTATGCTGGTTTTATGAGATGAGTTTGGAAGTATTCCTTCCTCTTCAACTTCTTTGGGAAGAATTTGAGAAGGATTTGTGTTAATTCTTTTTTTGTTTTTGTTTTTGTTTTGTAAATTTATTTATTTTAATTGGAGGCTAATTACTTTACAATATTTTAGTGTTTTTTGCCATACATTCACATGAATCAGCCATTGGGTGTACATGTATCCCCCATCCTGAACTCCCCTCCCACCTCCCTCCCCATTCCATCCCTCAGGGTTGTCCCAGTGCACCGGCCCTGAAAGCCCTGTCTCATGCATTGAACCTGGACTGGCAATCTATTTCACATATGGTAATATACATGTTTCAATGCTATTCTCTCAAATTATCCCACAGAGTCCAAAAGTCTGTTCTTTACATCTGTGTCTCTTTTGCTGCCCTGCATATAGGGTCATCATTACCATCTTTCTAAATTCCATATATATGTGTTATTATACTGTATTGGTGTTTTTCTTTCTGACTTACTTCACCCTGTATAATAGGCTCCAGTATCATCCACCTCATTAGAACTGATTCAAATGTACTCTTTTTAATAGCTGAGTAATATTCCATTGTGTATATGTACCACTTCTTTCTTATCCATTCATCTGCTGATGGACATCTAGGTTGCTTCCATGTCCTAGCTACTGTAAACAGTGCTGCAATAAATGTTAGGGTACACGTGTCAAGTCACCTGGTATGGAGATTTTCTATTTCAGGAGGCTTTTGATTACTAATTTAATCTTTGTATTCATTACTGGTATGTTAAATTTTTCTATTTTTTCATGATTCAATCTGAATGGTCTAGTGGTTTTCCTTACTTTCTTCAATATGTCTGAGTTTGGCAATAAGGAGGTCATGATCTGAGCCACAGTCTGCTCCCAGCTGTGTTTTTACTGACTGTATAGAGCTTCTCCATCTTTGGCTGCAAAGAATATAGTCAGTCTGATTTTGGTGTTGATCATCTGGTGATGTCTATGTGTAAAGTCTTCTCTTGTGTTGTTGGAAGAGGGTGTTTGCTATGACCAGTGCATTCTCTTGGCAAAACCCTATTATTCTTTGCCCTGCTTCATTCTGTACTCCAAGATCAAATTTGCCTGTTACTCCAGGTGTTTCTTGACATCCTACTTTTGCATTCCAGTCCCCTATAATGAAAAGGACATCTTCTTTGGGTGTTAGATCTAGAAGGTTTTGTAGGTCTTCATAGAACCATTCAACTTCAGCTTTTTCAGCATTACTGGTTGGGCATAGACTTGGATTAATTACCGTGATACTGAATGCTTTGCCTTGGAAACGAACAGAGATCATTCTGTCATTTATGAGATTGCACCCAAGTACTGCATTTTGGGCTCTTTTGTTGACTATGAGGGCTACTCCATTTCTTCTAAGGGATTCTTGCCCACAGTAGTAGATATAATGGTCATCTGAATTAAATTCACCCATTCTAGTCCATTTTAATTCACTGATTCCTAAAATGTCATTGCTTACTCTTGCCATCTCCTGTTTGACCACTTCCAATTTACCTTGATTCATAGACCTAACATTCCAGGTTCCTATGCAATATTGTTCTTTACAGCATCAGACTTTACCTCCATCACCAGACACATCCATAACTGGACATTGTTTTCACTTTGGCTCTGTCTCTTCATTCTTCTCTACTCTTCTCCAGTAGCATATTGGGCACCTACCGACCTGAGGAGTTCATCTTTCAGTGCTGTATCTTTTTGCCTTTTCATACTGTTCATGGGGTTCTCAAGGCAAGAATACTGAAGTGGTTTGCCATTCCCTTCTCCAGGGGACCACGTTTTGTCAGAACTCTCCACCATGACCCATTCATCTTGGGTGGCCCTATATGGCATGGCTCATGGTTTCATTGAGTTAGACAAGGCTCTGGTCCATGTGATCAGTTTGATTAGTGCTCTGTGGTTGTGATTTTCATTCTGTCTGCCCTCTGATAGATAAGGATAAGAGACTTATGGAAGATTCCTGATGAGAGAGACTGACTGGGGGGTGGGGGGGAACTGGGTCTTATTCTGATGGATGGGACCATGCTCAGTAAATTTTTAATCCAGTTTCCTGGTCATAGATGGGGCTGTGTTCCCTCCATGTTGTCTGACCTGAGATTAAACTATGGTGGAGGTAATGAAAATAATGGTGACCTCCTTCAAAAGGTCCCATGCATGCACTGCCACACTCAGTGCCCCCAACCCTACAGCTGGCCACCACCAACCCATGCCTCTGCCGGAATCTCCTGGAAACTCACAGGCAAGTCTGGGTCAGTCTCTTCTGGGGTCACTGCTCCTTCCTCCTGGGTCCTGGTGCACACAAGGTATTGCTTGTGCCCTCCAAGAGTCTGTTTCCCCAGTCCTGTGTAAGTTCTGTGGTCAAATCCCATTGGACTGCATAGTCAAATTCCCTGGGGATTCTCAGTTCCTTTGCCAGATCCCCAGGTTGGGAAATCTGTCACCTGATGTGAAGAACTGACTCATTGGAAAAGATCCTGATGCTGGGAAAGATTGAAGGCAGGAGGAGAAGGGGACTACAGAGGATGAGATGATTGGATGGTGTCACTGACTCGATGGACATGAGTTTGAGCAAGCATCAGGTGTTGATGGACCAGGAAGCCTGGTATGCTGTAGTTCATGGAGTGTCAAAGAATCATACATGACTGAGTGACTGAACTTAGTTCTCCAGCAAAAGGAATAGAGTGGATGGATGGATAAAAAAACAATACTCAACTGCACAGCTGCCTACAAGAGACTCACTTCAGTTTTAAGGTCATACCTATGCTCAAAGTGAAGGGATGGTGAAAGGTATTCCATGAAAGTGAGAAACAAAAGAGAGCAGGAGTAGCCATACCGATATCAGACAAAATAGGCTTTAAGCCAAAAATGGTAATTTGAGGCAAAGAAGGACATTATGTAATGATAAATGTGTCAGTTCATCGAGATGATACAAGAATTGTGAATATTAATATATACCCACACACCATTGGAACACCTGAGTATATTGAGCAAATCCTTACAGATCTGAAGGGCTAAACAGGCAACAACACGACAATAGTCAGGGACTTGATTACTCCACTTTCATAAAGGATAGATTATCCACACAAAATCAGCAAAAGGAAAAAGGAAATGGACTTGAACCATACTGTAGACCAAGTGGACTTAGCAGACTTATACAACATACCATCTCACAGCAGCAGAACACATTCTTCTCAAGTGCAAATGGAACATCTTCCAGGATGGATTATATGATATCTTATGAAACATCTCTAAGCAAATTTAAGAAGACTGAAACCATACCAAGTATCTTTAGCAACTACAATGTTATGAAATTAGAAATCAGTAATAGGAACAAAGCTGTAAAATTCACAGATATCTGGATATTAAATAGCATACTCCTGAACAACTAATGGGTCAAAGAAGAAGTAAAATGGTATGTTTAAAAACATCACAAAACTAATGAAAACAGAACCACAATGAACTACAAAAGCAGTTCTAAGAAAGAAGTTTATAGTGATAAATGAATACATTAAGAAACAAGAAAGAGGGCTTCCCTGGTGGCTCAGTGGAAAAGAATGTGCTTGCCAGTGCAGGATACACAGGTTCACTCCCTGATCTGGGAGGATCCACAAGCCGCAGAGCAACTAAGCCTGTGCACTACAACTATGAGCCTGCGCGCTAGAGCCCGGGAGCTGCAGCTACTGAGTCTGCGCACCTAGAGCCTGTGCTCCAAACAAGAGAAGCCACTGCAATTGGGGGCCCGCACACCGCAACTAGAGAGTAGCCCCCACTTGCTGCAACTAGAGAAAAGCCTGCACATCAACGGAGACCCAGCTTGGCCAAAAATAAATAAATGAATGAAATTATTTTTAAAAAAAGAAACAAGAAAGATATCAAATAAACAACCTTATGGAATAAGAGAAAAAAGAAAAAATCTAAGTGCACAGTTAGAAATAGAAGAAAATAACAAAGATCAGAGAAGAAAAAAAATGAAATAGAGACGAGAGAATGAATAGAAAAGATCAATGAAAATAAGAGCTGGCTTTTTGAAATGATAAGCAAATTTGACAAACTTTTTACTAGATTAACTCAGGAAAAAAAGTTCAGACAAATAAAATCAGAAATGAAATATGAGACACTATAATGACACCACAGAAATATAAAGGATTGTGAGAGACAAATATGAGCAACCATACACCATCACGTTGGAAATCTAGGAATGGATAAATTCCTAGAAATATGCAATTTACCAAGACTGAATCATGTAGAAATAGAAAATGTGAACAGACCAATTTTAAGGAGATTGAATCAGTGAAGACAAAAAACTCTCAGGAAAGCCCAAAACCAGATGGTTCCAATTATGAATTCTAACAATCATTTAAGGAAGAATTAATGCCAGTCCTTCTCAAACACTTCCAAAAAACTAAAAAGGATGGAATACTTCCAAACTCATTTCACAAGGCCAGTGTTATTGGATACCAAGGTCAGAGAAAGACACTGTAAGAAAACTATAGACTAATGTCACTGATATCACTGAAATTCTCAACAAAATAGCAGGCCAAACTCAACAGTACATGAAAAGAAGTATATACCATGACCAAGTGAGAACTATCCTTGAGAGGCAGGGGTGGTTCAACATGTTTAAATCAAAAAATGTGATATACCATATTAAAAATGAAAAATAAAAATCATATGATCATTTCAATATATACAGAAAAAGTATTTGACAAAATACATCATTTCAGGATAAAAACACTGAACAAATTGGGTATAGAAGGAATAACTTCAACATAAAAAAGGCCTTGTATGACAAGCCCACCATCAGCATCATACTAAACAGTGAAAAGTAATATCACACATGACCAAAAAAAGTCTGGGAAATTGTTCTAGTTTAAAGGACATTAAAGAAAGCATCACTACAAACAAAGCTAGTGGAGGTGATGGAATTCCAGGTGAGCTATTTCAAATCCTGAAAGATAATGCTGTGAAAGTGCTGCACTCAATATGCCAGCAAATTTGGAAAACTCAGCAGTGGCCACAGGACTGGAAAAGGTCCGTTTTCATTCCAATCCCAAAGAAAGGCAATGCCAAAGAATGCTCAAACTACCGCACAATTGCACTCATCTCACATGCTAGTAAAGTAATGCTCAAAATTCTCCAAGCCAGGCTTCAGCAATACGTGAACCATGAACTTCCTGATGTTCAAGCTGGTTTTAGAAAAGGCAGAGGAACCAGAGACCAAATTGCCAACATCAGCTGGATCATCAAAAAGGCAAGAAAGTTCCATAAAAACATCTATTTCTGCTTTGTTGTCTATGCCAAAGCCTTTGACTGTGTGGATCAAAATAAACTGTGGAAAATCCTGAAAGAGATGGGAATACCGGACCACCTGACCTGCCTCTTGAGAAATTTGTATGCAGGTCAGGAAGCAACAGTTAGAACTGGACATGGAACAACATACTGGTTCCAAATAGGAAAAGGAGTATGTCAAGGCTGTATATTGTCACCCTGCTTATTTAACTTCTATGCAGAGTACATCATGAGAAATGCTGGGCTGGGAGAAGCACAAGCTGGAATCAAGAGTGCCAGGAGAAATATCAATAACCTCAGATATGCAGATGACACCACCCTTATGGCAGAAAGGGAAGAGGAACTAAAAAGCATCTTGATGAAGGTGAAAGAGGAGAGTGAAAAAGTTGGCTTAAAACTCAACATTCAGAAAACAAAGATCATGGCATCTGGTCCCATCACTTCATGGGAAATAGATGGGGAAACAGTGGAAACAGTGTCAGACTTTATTTTTGGGGGCTCCAAAATCACTGCACATGGTGATTGCAGCCATGAAATTAAAAGACGCTTACTCCTTGGAAGGAAAGTTATGAGCTACCTAGATAGCATATTGAAAAGCGGAGGCATTACTTTGCCAACACAGATCCGTCTAGTCAAGGCTATGGTTCTTCCAGTGGTCATGTATGGATGTGAGAGTTGGACTGTGAAGAAAGCTGAACGCCGAAGAATTGATGCTTTTGAACTGCGGTGTTGGAGAAGACTCTTGAGAGTCCCTTGGACTGCAAGGAGATCCAACCAGTCCATTCTGAAGGAGATCAGCTCTGGGATTTCTTTGAAAGGAATGATGCTAAAGCTGAAACTCCAGTACTTTGGCCACCTCATGCGAAGAGTTGACTCATTGGAAAAGACTCTGATGCTGGAAGGGATTGGGGGCAGGAGGAGAAGGGAACTACAGAGGATGAGATGGCTGGATGGCATCACTGACTCGATGGACGTGAGTCTGAGTGAACTCTGGGAGTTGGTGATGGAGAGGGAGGCCTGGCGTGCTGCGATTCATGGGGTTGCAAAGAGTTGGACACGACTGAGCGACTGAACTGAATGAAAGAGACACGAAAACTGAATGTAATGCATGTTCTTTGATTGGAAGCAGAATTTAAAAAATAGATACAAAGAACAATTTTGGGACACATGAATTTTGAATGAATGCCTACAGTAGATAATTATATTGCCTCAAAGTTAAATTTGCTAAGTTTGAAAACTGCTTAAGATATTGTAGCAATCAATATGTAAAAGAATGAAATTAGAACACTTCCTAAACACCATACACAAAGATAAACTCAAGAAATGATTGGCTTGGAACAAAAGTGAGGTTCAAAACTACAGGCCTCTTCTCCATCTGCGCCTGAGAAGTACTTACCAGGCCTTCAATATTGCACAAGCACAAGGGCACCAAGCACACCACAGTCATTCAAACACTGGGACAGTCCAGGGACTGGGATAGTTACCCAGGGATAGTCAAGGTGGAAAACCTGGCAGTCCCAAAGTGCCCAGCCGGACGTGACCAATGCAGGAGAAAGTTGCCCCACCTTAAGTCGGCTGAGTGGCAGCCTTTATTACATCTGCAAGCATAACCCACTGTTATCATGCAAAGGAACATATAAGTCAACTGCAGGGATTAGGACTTGTTCGTCTTTGGGCATGATTACTGTGCCTACCACACGCAGCTCCTTCTTCAGGGCTCACCTACTCTACCTTGTTTGTGCCAGTCTCCCTCAAGAGTCCAGACAGAGCGGTAGACCTGGGGCTGGGGCTGGTAGACGTGGGGATGGGTGTGATGGGGAGGAAGCATCTTCCCTAGAGTTGGACAGGCAGCAGAACCAGGCAGGATGGGGCCTAGGGCTCTCCAAAGCAGCTGCCACTGTCTCCTAGGCTGGAGAAGGGGCATGAGGGGGAAAGGCGACAGGGGTGCACTGAATGAGGCTGGGCTTCGGCCTTCCTTCTACCCTCTGGGGCACAGATATATTTCCTTTAACCTATGCCTCAGGCCCTGCCACAGATTTCCCGCTGGAAGTGGATGGCTTGGGGCTGAGCCACGGCCTGTGATGTATGTGTTTCCAGCAACATTATAGTGAGGTAGTTGGTCTGAACTGTGGGCTCAGAGGAGGGAAGGGAGCCTGGTAAAAAGTGAATGAAGGGTTGTGTTCATGCCCTCCCACCTCCCCTTCCATGAGCTTCTCCACTTCTTCACCCTGGTAACCACAGCCCCAGGCCCCTCTCTGCCTGAGGGTGGTACTGAATACTGGTGCTGGACTTCTTCCCAGGTACAACTTACCTACATGTGTCAGTGGGCAGAAACCTCAGCTGGAAGGTCTCTGCCAAATTTGCTCACTCGGACAACAGCGAGATGTGCTATACCACCAGGCAATAACCACTGGATCAGCTGTAAACTAAGTGATCAAGCCCACCTGCTCCAGGGAGGGGTATATGTGGGAGGATTAAGTCCCATAAATGTTCTTTTCTGACCCTGAGGTCTGTGGCTGTCCCAACCCTTGTGCTCTGTCCACCTGACCTCATGCCATGAGCCCCGGAAGGAAATCAAGGTGAGAATATGAGGGAAGGGTGGACCCAAGTGCTCCCCATTGTTCAGCTGCAGTCACCCCTAACTCCCCACAAGTAACTTATGTTGGGTGGTCTCCTGTTTCTAAGATGAGCATCCATGTTTCTGGTACTCTCCGGAGCCACCCTTCCCATTTTCATTCATCCACACGCTCAGCAGTTGGCTTATAACATAGAATGGCAAGGTAGGATCCAGAGGCTCCTCCAGCGAATCCAACATTTTGGGAGTTCCAACACCCTGTCCTGTGGTTTGGTGACTCATGCACCACCCCCTCCTATGTTTGGGGAATGTGACGACACCCCTGAATAAAGGAGATCCAACCCTTGCTTCAGCTCAATGCCTTACAGCATCTGGACCGGTCTCTACTTCCATTACTCCTCAAATCAAATCTTTCTGCTTCAAGAGGCATTATTATCCCTGATGACTTATTCACACACAGAGATGCCCAGGCACCAACTTTGAATGTGCTACGTACCATCATACCACTTATTGTGTAATAAAACACTGACCTTTAGGGAGTCAGGCAGAACTTACCCTCACTTCACTCAAACCAAATGTTTCCCTCTGAGTCTCAAGCTGGCACAGCCCTGGGGTCCTGGCTGAGAGAAGGAAGTGCTCCCCAAATCCCAGTGAGGCAGAAACTGAACATGGATTTCAGACTCAATCATGTGTGCCCTAACAAGTAGTCTGGGAGACTGAGCTGGGACACTCCGGGAAGTATAATTTTGCAGGAAAATCTGTCACGGGACTGGTGGAACAGTATTTGATGGCGACCTTGTAAGAACACAGACCTACCAACCTCACTTGCCATAGAGCCTGATGGGCCCATTTCCACTCAAGGGTAGAGAGACAACCAGGCTGGAGGAGGGTAGGCTGGCAAGACGACTAGGGCAGAGAGGATGTGAAAGCTCCAAGGACTGGACCATCCACCCCTAGCTGCCAGGGTGCACTCTGCACCAGTTTGGCACCAGACGCCTCTCCTGACCTCCATCTCAGCGACTACCCTGAACTTTCCTCCTGTGTTCCCTGTACCATCCCTCTTGGTCCCCAGCTCACTGGGTCCAGGCTCTATCCTCAAGCCCTTTGCTGAACCCAAGGAAGGAGAAGCACAAGTATTGGTACCTGAGGCTCAGGGGTGAGGGCTAAAGAGGAGAGGAGGACAGTGTGCAGATTCCTGCATGAAGGTGGTACTGGGGAATGGGGGTGGGGTAGGGACTCCATTGAGAGGGCAGGGCCCGGGAAGGGGGAAGATGAGCACACCTGTGCCTGTTTCCACCTGCTGAAGTACACGTGCAGGCAAGGTCACTAATGGCAAGTCAGGGGAGGGATCCAGGGTGCTCTGATAGGAAAGCCGAGTGGTCAGGGCAAGCAGGACAATGAGAACAGTGAGAGAAAGGGGATGGATCGGAGCTCTGTGAAGTGGTCATGAGTTCCTTCTGATGGGGAGGCAGAATGGCAGTGGTGAATGGGAACCGCCAAATCCCAGAGGAGGGTGTTTAGAGAACTCTAAGAGGACCTTCAGGGGAAAGGGGGGATGTGGCAACGTGGCCAGACAGAGCCCATACAGAACACAGACTTGGGGTGCTCCACTGGCCTGATGGCCTGGATGGTAGCAGAGGCTGACCCAGAGTCCCCACCACAGGATGGCAGAGGTACTGTTCTTGAACAGGCTCTGATGTGGGGCAGCTCCCCACATCAGCTCCCCAGGCCTCGCCCCACTCCCCCAAACCCCTACCCCCCAGAGAGAGGACAGAACACGAGAAGTCCTTTAATCAAAAACTGCTGTGAAACTGGGGCAGAGAGGGGGCAAAGCAAGGGGGAGAGGATGCCCTGGTGGACGCAGAACAGGAGGGAACAAGCTTGGCCACAGCTCGCCGGCCCCAAAGTAACAGCTGCTCCTCTTGCAGGAAGATGCTGGGCTCAACCTGTGAAACAGCAGTCAGGGAACAGACTCAAGCCAGGGCCAGCCCACAGCCCTGCTCAACAGCCAGGACTGTGGGAAGGGGTATGGTGTGTGTAACACTCACTTCAAAGGACCTGGAACTTGTCAGCCAGGTGCTGCATGGAGGCTGCAACAGGGAGAGGCATAAGCAGGCGCACCAGACAGAGGGGATATAGAAGCCTGTCCCCCTGTCCCCGTGGGGAACCTCCTGGCCCTGAAACCTGAAACCCACTCCCCTCCTAGCTCTGATGCAAAGAGCTCTGGGCCTGATCACTCCCCACCACCTGAATTAAATGTGGAGCCCTTTCCTAAAAGGAAACAAAATGTGCCAGCAGCTCTCAAGCTTGGGGCCACACCCAAACCATGCAAACAAACAATCCAACAAGAACCTTAGAGGCCACACCAAGAATCAGTTAAAGGGAAGGATCAACAAGGCATCTCTACAAACCCAATCAGAAGGAACTCTCTAGGACTCGTCTGGCTGGCAGAGTGTGCTTGGAGCCCACACAGTACTTTGCTACTTGTCCACACGCTCAGCTGAACATGCACAGCAGGCTCCAGGATCAGGCTTGCTAGGTTCTCCTCCCCACAGGAATGCTGATCCCTGCAAGGCCTCCTGCACCGGCAGCCCACCCAGCTTCTGCACTAAGAACCCGCTGCTCTCTGTCCCTGGTTCCTCATACCAAGTTGCTCTTTAAGGTCGTCTATTTCTCTCTGTAGCACCAGACACTAGGGCAGCAGACACAGGAGGAAGAGAAATGGTTAGTATACACCCGCCTCCCCTCTCCTTCTCCTCTCCTCTCCCCCGGGCCCTCCATCCCAAAGCCAGGTGTCCAGACTGGCAAGGGAAAGACTTTCCTCAGTGGAAAGGAGGTGGGCCCCCTCTGTGGGGTGTGGGATGGGGATGAGGGAGGGGGGCCCTTACATATGTCCGTTGAACTTGGACCCAGATCCCACCATGGGGTTTTGGTGTGCATTTCCAGGAACCAGAGGAAGTATTACTCGAAGACAGCCCTGCCTTCCGGGTGGCTGCTGCTTCCTTTCCAGTCTCAGGGAATGGTCAGTTGGTTCCTGGTCACCTGAGAGGGAAAGGGCACCCAATCCAGCTTCCCAGGCTCCCAGTGAGGTGGAAAGGGCCAAGCAAGGTCTAACGCAAGGTGAGGCAGCACCCCTCTGTGCTGGCAACAGGCCTCCCCTGCTCTGCCCGGCAGCAGAAACCTTCTCTCTGGGCCTGATTCCCCTGTTCCCCAGGGGCAGCATTTTCACCACTGTGGTTTGAAAATCCCATGGTTCTGGGTTCAAGCTTCCCAAAGCTGTAGCCACAGCCAGCACCTGGCAGAGCAATGTGGGCCAACAGCACTTCACAGAAAAGGCTATTAACCTGCAGGTCTGCACCCGGAGTAGCTGTTGGGGCAATGCCACCAATCACCTCTGCCAAACAAACCGCATACAGAGGATGATGGGGCCAGGGCCAGGCCTGTTGACACCCTGTTTCCCATGGGAGAAGCTGCCTGGGAGCAAGGCTGAGCCCCCAGCAGAGAGAGAGAGAGAGAGACAGAGAGAAGAGGTTTCTGCCCTCACCCCTGGTCCCCTGCCCCCATATCAAAACCCAGGACACTCACCTGAGGGTTCAGGCCCTCTGGGCATGACTTCTCGTCAGTTCAGGGCCATGGGCTCTGAGTTTCCTGGATCCTGCGGGCCTCTGATGTTGAGGTCGCCACAGCTAGGTTCTCCATGATGCACCCATGGACAAGATGGCCATGGCCTGTGAGTGGGCAGCTAAAACAAAGGTTTCTCACCGATCTGGACTAAGGATGTGTGTGTGTGTATGTGTGTGTGTGTGTGTACCAGTGCATTTGTATGTCTCTGTGTGTGTGTGTGTGTGTGTGCGTGTGTGCATGCACATGTGATGTGGGACCAGGTTGAGGCACGGGCTTGGGAAGAGAATTGAAAGGCTGATCTCTTTAGCACATTCTCCGTTAGTCAGCCCCAGGCCAGCAGGCAGAGCTGAGACGGGGACAACAGTGTGGCACTGAGAAAGCCGGGGCCCCTGCAAAGAAGGTTTGGGGAACAGCTAGGAAGTAGGATTCAGGAAAGTGCTGTGTCTAAACACTGAAGCTCTATGAAGCTTTTAACGGGTCCCCTTGACCCAATTAGACTACCAGCCCTCCTTTCCACTCCAGTCCCAGCCTCGTGGAGGAGGCTGGAAATAGGCCAAGGGTGGAGAACCAAACCTAGCACACCCGAAGAGCTACCTTAACGTTTGTCCCTAGTAAAAGGACCCCAATCTGGCATCCTAATGACTCACTGACGGAAGGGCACCCAATGGCGACCCCTGAGGGATGGACAGAGGAAGCACAGGTGAAGACGTGTGTCCTGGGGAGGGTGGGAGGGGAAATAGTGGGGAGAGAGGAGGGGCCTGGCCTACTCACTTGGCCCTTTGGGACTAGGTCTCTATTTGGGTCGTTGTCTTCTCCCGCCATCGCCAGCGCCGACACCACCTGCCCCACCTGCCCGAACCAAGGATTTCTTCCCAGCGCCCGCGTGCTTGGACTCTTTGGTTCCCGAAGGGACCAAGGTATAACTCTTGGACCTCCCAAGCAGCAGGATGCCAAAGACTTGGGGGAAGGTGGCCGGTTCCAGGGGAGTGGCAGAGATTCCCTGCCCCCAGGAAGGGAAGGTTCCCCCAGGGCAGGTTTGGAGGCTCCCCCGACGGATTTTTTTCTTCTCCTGGGCCCCTGCTTGCCCTGCCTTTCCACAACCGAAGTCAGTCCTCGCAGAGCCGAGCATAGGAGAGTGCCTGGCACGTTAAGGACATTCTCCCTGCCTTGGACATTCGAGTGTCTGGGTGTGTCCCCGGGATCCTCGGGGCTGTTGAGCTTGGCCTGGCCTCCTTCTTTGGGATACATGCTCACCCTCATTAGCTCTATCTCACTGAATTCATCAAAGGACTCGAGGTCAGACAGCAGCCCAGCCGAGCCTTCCGCGGGGGGCCACTGGTGATCCACAGCCACGTTCAACCTACTCTTAGTGCCTCTCTTAGGGTTCCCCCAGGCCCGGCCCACCTTGGGCCCACCGACCTGGAGAGGGCAGGCCACAACCGGCACCACTTCCCCACTACTCTGGGCGGCCGCGCCTCGACCGCCGGGACCCGCCTCGAGGTCAGCCCACAAGGCGGACACTTCACCGACAGTGTAGCTCTCCGGGAACGGGTATCTGCCGACGCCCAGCACGTCCAGGTCGCTCAGCTGCCGCAGCATGGCCGCCACCATCTCGTCAGCCAGCTCCAGGGTGTCCCCCTTGTCATCAGCCGGGGAGCCAGGCCAGCCTTCGCGGCCCCACAGCACCAGCCCTCCGGCTTCCAGCACCTCCTGCTCTGACTCGAAGCCCTCAGGGTCTGGGAAGCCACCTCCGCCCTCACCCTCGCCGCTTCGCGGTGCCCCCGGCTTGGGGCCCAGTCTGGATCCCCGTGGGGCTGCGGAACCGGCCTAATGGACGCTGGTCTGCTCCCTGCCCAGTGGGCCAAAACCTGCTCCCCAAACAGACACCTCATCATCCCGGGAGCTCATGTCACGATCTGGGTGGCCCCCGGAACTGGGGTGGGGACGATTTATCACCCAGGTCACGGTGGCAGTGGTGGTGCTGGTGGCGGCAGTCAGGGCAGGTGAGGCGGGCAGCGTCTGGAGCGCGCCATCAAGCACCACAGGCACTGCACGCAGGAGGTCGCCGCAAATGACGCGAGGCTTTCAGCGTGCCTGGGACGGCTGTGCCACTGCCTCCTCATTGGTCTGGTTCCCACCAACCAGCACGCGCCTTGTTGGCCTGCCCCCTCGAGGCATAACCAATGGGGTCAAGGGCCTCCTCTGGTTTGTTGCCAAGCCCAAAAGCCATGCCGGCAGTTGGCGAGTTGGCGGGTGAAGGTCATGCTGCGGGTGTACCTCTGTCAAGCCTCTCGTCCCACCTCCTCCTGTCCCACCTCCCCTTTCCAGTTAGAGACACAACCCTGAGCCCTGACTGTGTACAAAGTGGGTGTAGCGGGAGGCAGGAGGTTACTGAGGGTGCTGGTCTCCTGGGAGGTGAGGATGAAATGTCAGGACGGAGGCACTAGGCGCCTAGCACATGCTGAAAGCATTTGCCATCCTCCCTTCCACCGTGAGCCTTACGACCCAATGGGAGAACGGGCAAAAGAATCCCACAGGCAGTGATCAGTGGTAGGCGTACTTTCTCCATAAACGGCCAGAGAGCAAAGAGTGTCCTATTTACTGCTTAAACAGTCTGATTCAACTGCTCTATTAGATAGGTGATCAGATCGTCCCGGGCCTGTGTTCTCAGCAAACATTATTTGCAGGTGGATCTGGGGATAGGCTGGGCTTGGCCCCACTCCCTCAGCTCCTCCTCCACTCCGAAGCAATTTAAAGAAGAGGGAATTCCAGTGGCCAGTACACACTGCAAAAGATGCTCACCACTGATACTCCTGGAGGTGCAAACTAAAACCACAAATCGGTTTTCACACTCTAGGTTTGTGATCTTCAAAGAGGTTAACCATTCAGAGGTGGGAGAGGTTAGGAGTCAACCCCTACTGTGGTGTTGAAAAGAGCTATTTGGGTGGATAATTTGGCAGAATCCAGGAAAAGCAACAGTATACAGCATGGACTCTGTTCCTGGCACTCTTTTAAAAGTGCTTCTACTCTTCTACAGTGCTTCTACTTTAAGCACTGTAGCTAAATAGTAATGCATCTTTGCACCAATCCTAGGACTTAAGTACCCACTATTACTGGCTTCTTACAGGAAACAGGTACAAGAGGTTTAGCTACTGGCCCAAGGTCATTTGGCTCGTCTGGATCAATGGCAGGATTGAAACCAGGCAGTCTGGTTCCAGAGTCCTTGCTTTGAGCCAAAGACCTTAAAAATGAAAGTAAAAATGAAATGCTAGTTCCTCTATGTTCAAGCAAGTCTGCTGCCTGGTGCATCTTCTAGGGACATGGCTATTACCTGTAGTGCACAAGAACACATGCACAAAGATGTTTGTGATGGGAAAAACTGGGAAGACTCCAAATTCCCATCAATATGGAGATGGATGAATGCAACGTGGAGTCACATCCAGCGGATCAAAACCTGGCAGTCCAAAGGAACACATCAGGCCCCATGCACAGATTTCAAAAGCATCCTCCTGACTGCATGCTGCAAGTCACTGAATTATGGAGTTGGATTCACACTGGTAACTTGAAACACACACACAGTCAACTGTATCTAACATTTGAGAATTCATATAAGTGTATGTACGGGTATGTTTTCAATGTCCAGAAGGAAGCACAACCAAGGCCTACCAGTGCCGGTAGCAGTGGGTGTGGATTACCAGGTGTCTCTCAGATTTTCCTGAAACTGGAGATTCCTAGCTTCCCTCATGTCTGGGAACTGGTCTTTCCCTTGGAAAAGCCAAGGAGTGTTAGAATTTAGGCCCTGGAGTGTTAGAATTTTTCCGTTGTCTGCCACCCAACCCCTACTCCAACAACCAGCCCTCCATTTCCTCCTACCTTCCTCCCTCTCTTTCCCATTCATACTCCTCTGTCTTCAGTCACCTCTCCCTCCTGCATCCCTCTCTAGCTAACCTCCTGGAGAAGCCTGGGGTGCCTGAACCCCTCTTTTCTGTTTAAGTCAAATGCCCAATTTCTCTGGGTCTGCACCTGAGAAGCTGGCCCTGCTGGAGAAGGTTACAGAGCAGAGGAGATTGGGCAAATTGTAAATCTTCAATCCTCCTCCTCAAGCATGCCCCTCCCACCATGGTTCCTGCCTGTGTGTGGATACTGCCCTCTCCCACTTCTCCCAGGGACTTTTAAGGTCATGGTGTGCTGTTTCAGACATGCTGAAATGGATAAGGAAGCAGAAAGCAAAATCTCCTGCATCCACCAGTTCCCTAGGAAACATTACTGGTGGATCCAGTGGAAGCCTCTGTCATCCCTCTCACCATTTCCATTCCCTTCCTCCCTCCCCATAGAGAGAATGCTAAAATTTCTTCTCACCACCTCCACCCTCTTCATCCCTGTGGCTCTCCTACCTCCTCTTTCCCTGCATCCCATACATCTCCAATGATGTCCCTGGTCTCTAATTTACCCCTCTATCCTCACCAGGATCCGATACTGGTTTTGACTTGCTCTCTTGTCCTGGGGTGGGAGCCAGTGTCAGAGGTTCCTCTTGGCCTTCATAAGCTGATAGCTCGTACCCCACAAACCAGTGATCCAATGTGAGGCTCATTGGTCCAACTGCCAAGTATATCACTTAGAATTATTGCCTTGGGCACTGGAGAAATGACCACTGTGTCGGTCCAGGGACCCAGTCAGCTCACTGTGATCTGGTCTCTATTTCCCAACTCCTTTTAATGCCAGCACCTCATAAGCCACATTCTAACGGGGTGCCATCGTGACACTTGGGGCCTCTGGGATCAATGTCAGCTCATATCCTGTGTTCAGTAGTAGTAGAAATGTTTGGATATTTTTCCAGCCTCAGTGTACTGTCACCTGAGAAATGGCAGTCGTTCTCTTTAGGAAAGGATGTAACCCACTGCCTTGTTTCTGGATCCTTCCTCCTCAGGACTCATCCACCTCTTCAGTGGGGCCAGTCTCTAAGTTGGCTCAGGACCAGGAACTGAGCAAGAGATTGTGGCTTTTTAGTGGGACAACTGCCCTCCTTCTCTTGCATTCTTGCCTGTATCTGGCTGTAGTTACCCATAGGGAGCCATGCTGTCTGAGCCATCTTCTGAGCTTTATCCCTGTCAAGCAGGCACCCTTGACTGCCCCTCTGACCTTGCTGGTCATTACTGGAAATGTGTTCCGCTGGCATGTCTTGATTAAGAGCTGCCCTCTATTACATCAGAGTTCCTTGGTTCCCGTGGGTGGTAATGAGCCCAGGGCGGGACCACTTTTCTTCCATCATCAGCACTGGCCTGCAGAAGGGCACAACCACCAAGCTTCTTAGTGATGCTGGGGCCCCTCTCACTAGAACGCTCCTGATGGCTTTGGTGAGTGATGAGCCCTCTCAGCCCTACAGTGGGACATAACCATCAGGCCACGTGACTGGCCTCACCTTTCCTATCCATTCTAGCATGTCTGCATCACTCAACCTTTTTGTTCCGTCCTCTGCCATCTGCCAGTCCAAGGCGGCATTTCCACTTCTCTCTGTATGGGCCATCACTTTCTCAAAGCTTCAAAGGACCAGTCTGGCAGTGAATTTCTTCCATCTCCTGGACTCCTTGCCAGTGTGTTAAATCCCATGGCATGATAGAGCATCTCCACTCAGTAAAACTTGCTTATCTGATCTTATATTCCAGTCCCCTTGATCCAGCACCCTCAAAATCCTGTCCCAGGGACATTGTCCTGCTCCTGCCAGGACAGGCTAGCTATTTATTGCAACTCCCTTAGTGTATCATTTCTTTTTCCTCTTATCAGGCTCAGCAAATCCCCAGTGCATTTATGGAGAAGAGATGAGGGTTTTCCCTGGGAGAGGCATCTGTTGCTTTGTGGGGGAGCAGACTCTGTAGCATCTACCAGCACAGGGCACGTGCTAGCTCTTGCTAGAGAGGGAAGGGCCACCTGCAAGCTCTGAGACCTCAGCTGGTAAGCTCTGGAACAGGGGAACCAAGTGGCACTGGAACATACCTATTTAACTCAAATGATTGTAGTGATAGAGGATTAGAGGAACAGAAAGACATGAAAAATGTATAAAACTCATAGCAAAACACATAAATCTAACTATATTATGAATTTATTAAACACTCAAATCAAAAGGCAATAACTGTCCACTTGATGTAAGAACCAGGTTCAAGCTTATTCTCTTGACAGTGGGTATACTTTCAAATTAATGACATAATCTTTTCAGAATAAAAGGGTAGAAAAAATATACTAGAATTAAGCATTCAAAGACTCCTGTTGTATCCATAACAATTTCAGAGAAAGCAGACTTTTCAGGCAGAAAGTGTTACTAGAGACATCATTGAACATTTTATAGTGATAAAAGGATCCCTTGATTAGGGAAACATGACAATTTTAAGCTTTATGCACGTAGCAACAGAGCCTCAAAATACACGTAACAAAACTTGACAGAATTCAAGTGAGAACTAGGACATTCAACAATTATATCTGGAGCCTTTAATATTCTACTCTACCTAATTGATAGACGATTACCAAGGAGACTTGAACTGCATTCCCTATTAACTCAAGATAACTGGCATCTATAAAACATTTCATTCAACAATAGTGGAATGCACATTCTTTTCAATTTCACATAGATCATTCTCCAAGATAGAATATATTGAAGGCAATGAAACTAATCTCAATAACTTAAAAAGGATCTAAATCCTACAGAAGTATTAGCTTGATATTGGTGGAGGTGTGTGAGATGACAGTACCACTTTCAAAAGCTTCAAGGAAAGTGAATATCTTAGAGACCAGCCAGCTTTCTGTTAGAAGAAAGAAGGTAAGAGGAACATCTAGAGATGTTGAAGATACTGGGGAGTATCTTCACTGTCACCCAATGGCCTTGTCTCCCATTTCCCTGAGACTATAGGGTAGTCGGAAGAAATCTTTCTTCCTTCCACCTAAATGTTTTCCTCTTTTGAAGATCATTTCTATCAGCATATAGTCATGTAATTTCTCCTAAATTAAAAACTCTCTTCTTATCCCATTTTTCTTTCAGCTATCCCACGTTTCTAAGATCAGCTTTCTAGAAAACTTCTTTTTAAAATTTTTTTAAAATTTTATTTTATTTTTAAACTTTACATAGTTGTATTAGTTTTGCCAAATATCAAAATGAATCCTCCACAGGTATACATGTGTTCCCCATCCTGAACCCTCCTCCCTCCTCCCTCCCCATACCATCCCTCTGGGTCGTCCCAGTGCACTAGCCCCAAGCATCCAGTATCGTGTATCGAACCTGGACTGGCATCTCGTTTCTTACATGGTATTTTACATGTTTCAATGTCATTCTCCCAAATCTTCCCACCCTCTCCCTCTCCCACAGAGTCCATAACACTGTTCTATACATCAGTGTCTCTTTTGTTGTCTCGTACACTGGGCTAAATTCCATATATATGCGTTAGTATACTGTAGAAAAGAGCTGTGTATACTCACTGCATCAAGTTCCTCTACTCCCATTCACTCTTCCTCCCTTTTCTTTTTCACTTAATAAATCTTTACTGAATGCTTTCCATGTGCCAGATACTCTTCCAAGACCTCAGACCACAACAGTGAACAAGACACAGTAAGTTCCTGCCCTAAAGGAACTTAATATTTCTGTCATAGGCTTATCAGTGGTATTTTCCAAATCTTCACATATTCACTCCTTTGGTCTTGGAGATCATTTTGTTAATTGGTATTCCAAAGTTTACTCATTGCTAAGGGTGCTGCATTGATCTAGAACATTCCTTTGCCTAGGCCCTAAGTGAGATATTCAGAGAAGGCAATGGCATCCCACTCCAGTACTCTTGCCTGGAAAATCCCATGGATGAAGGAGCCTGGTGGGCTGCAGTCCATGGGGTCGATAAGAGTCTGACATGACTGAGCGACTTCACTTTCACTTTTCACTTTCCTGCATTGGAGAAGGAAATGGCAACCCACTCCAGTGTTCTTGCCTGGAGAATCCCAGGGACGGAAACCTGGTGGGCTGCCGTCTATGGGGTCGTAGAGAGACGGACATGACTGAAGCGGCTTAGCAGCAGTAGCAAATGAGATATTCTGTTTACTGGAACTGCCCCCTCCTTTTTTTCTGCTACTACAATGTTTTTGATGCGACATAGCCTCCAGGAGCTTCCTGAGAAAAGGTACATGGGAAATGATTTCTTTTGAGATTTTGCATGAGCAGGGTTTGTCTTTGCTTTACACTTATTTGACAGCTTGTTTTATAATTTCAGGCTGAAAATTTCACCAAGATTTTTTAAAGGCATTGATCTAAAGGTTTGTAACTTCCCTCGTGTCACTTTTGAGATGGGTGGTGTTATTTTGAATGCTATTTTGTTTCCTAATTCTCTATATGTGACTCATTAACATTTTAAATAATATCCTTGAAATTATTATAGTGAAATTACATTTTTTTTGTTTTCAGCACCATGAATTTTAACACATGAATAAATTCATATAACTATTACAGTAATCAGGGTATAAAAGAGTTTTATCATCCCCCCAAAATCCCTCTTCTGCCCTTTGTAGTCAAACCATGCCCTCCATCCCAGACCTCTGATAACCAGTAATCTATTCCCTGTCCTTATAGTTTTACCTTTTCCATAATGTTAAACAAACATAATCATACGTTTTGAGATGGGCCTCTTTCATTTAGCATAATGCATTTGTGATTCATCCAGTCTGTGGATATATCAACTGTATCCTCTTCATGGATGTACCAGAGGCTGTTTAATCCATTCATCTGTTGGAAGACATCTTGGCTGCTTTCAGTTTTTAGAGATTATGAATAAGATTGGCATGAACATTCGTGCACAGGTGTTTTTGTAAACCTAAGTTTTCATTTCTCTAGGGCAAGCACCCAGGAGGGGACTGATGCCTCATGTACTAAGTGTGTGTGCTTAGTCGCTCAGTCACATCTGACTCTTTGTGACCCCATGGACTGTTCGCCAGGCTCCTCTGTTCATGGGATCATCCTGACAAGAATACTGGAGTGGGTTGCCATTTCCTCCTCCAGGGGATCTTCCCAACCGAGGGATTGAACCTTGTGTCTCTGGCGTCTCCTGCATTGGCAGGCGGATTCTTTACTACTGAGCCACTTGGGGAAACCAAGTGTATATTTACCTTTCAAAGAAATTGGCAAAATGTCTTCCAGAGTAACTGTACTATTCTGCATTCCCTCCATCAATATATGAACATTCCATTTGCTTCAGATTCTCTCCAGCACTTTGATATTGTCAGGTTTTTTTTTTTTTTAAACTACAGCTATTCTAATAGGTATGTAGTGGTATCTGTGGTTTTAATTTGCAGTTTCCTAACAGCTAATGCAGAGAAGGCAATGGTACCCCACTCCAGTACTCTTGCCTGGAAAATCCATGGATGGAGGAGCCTGGTAGGCTACAGTTATGGGGTCGCTGGGAGTCGGACACGACTGAGGGACTTCACTTTCACTTTTCACTTTCATGCATTGGAGAAGGAAATGGCAACCCACTCCAGTGTTCTTGCCTGGAGAATCCCAGGGACGGGGGAGCTTGGTGGGCTGCCGTCTATGGGGTCGCACAGAGTCCGACACGACTGAAGCGACTTAGCAGCAGCGGCAGCAGCAGCAGCAACAGCTAATGATTTTAAACATTATTTTGTGTGTTTTTTGTGTTTATTTGCCATTCTTATGTCCTCTTCGGTGCATTGTCTGTTCGGTCCTTTGCTTGCTTTTTAATTTAGCTGTTAATTTTCTTATTGTTGAGTTTTGAGGGTTCTTCATATATGCTGTGTGTTTTGGATCTTAGTTGGATGTGTAATTTACAAATACTTCATTGTGAATATCTGTTCGTCTTTTCATTCTCTTAATAAGCTTTCTCAGAATAAACGTTTTAAATTATGATGAGATAAAATGTAGCACCTTGTTTCCTTATGATTTCTCTTTTAAATTTTATTTATTTATTGATGTGGACCATTTTTAAAGTCTTTATTGAATTTGTTACAATAATGCTTTTTGTTTTTGTTTTTTTTGCCATGAGGAATGAGGGATCTTAGCTCCACAACCAGAGATTGAACCCACACCCCCTGCATTGGAAGGCAAAATCTTAACCAGTGGACCCCCAGGGAAGTCCCCCTTACAATTTCTTATTGTTCATGCTTTTGGTGTAATGTCTAAGAATTCTTCATGTGTCCACAAGTCATGAAATTTTCTGTTTTCTTCTAAAAATATTATAGCTTTATGTTCTACACTTAAAAATATGATCCATTTTTCCTTTATTTTTTCTTTCAGTTTTATTGAGATATAATTGACATACAGCACTATATAAGTTTAAGGTATATTAATCATAAGATTTATTTACATACATCCTGTAATGATTACTATAGTATAATAAATTTAGTGAACATTCATCATCTCATATAGATACAAAATAAAAGAAATAGAAAAAAATTTTTTTCTTTTGATGAAAACTCTTAGGATTTACTTTCTTAACTCTCATATATAAGTTCGTTATAATACAATATATAACTGTATTAATCATGTTGTATATTACATCCCTGCTACTGCTGCTGCTGCTGCTGCTAAGTCGCTTCAGTCGTGTCGGACTCTGTGTGACCCCATAGACGGCGGCGCACCAGGCCCCGCCGCCCCTGGGATTCTCCAGGCAAGAACACTGGAGTGGGTTGCCATTTCCTCCTCCAATGCATGAAAGTGAAAAGTGAAAGTGAAGTCCCTCAGTCGTGTCCGACTCTTAGCGACCCCATGGACTGCAGCCTACCAGGCGCCTCCATCCACGGGATTTTCCAGGCAAGAGTACTGGAGTGGGGTGCGGTTGCCTTCTCCGATTACATCCCTAGTACTTATTAATCTTATAACTGGAAGTTGGTAAGTGTTGACTGCATTTATCCCATCCCCTCTGTTCCCACCCTTGCCTCTGATAGCCACAAATCTGATCTTTTTCTATGAATTTGTTTGTGTTTGAGGTATATTAGACCAACAGCACTATGTTAGTTTCCGGTGCGCAATACAGTGATTCAGTGTTTCTATACATTTCAAAATGATCGCCACAATAAGTCTACCATCTGTCACAATACGAAGATATCATATATTTATTGACTATATTCCCTACACTGTACATTTCATACCCATGATTCATTTACTTAGTAACTGGAAGTTTGTACCTCTTGTTCTTGTTTAGCGGCTAAGTCGTTTCCGACTCTTTGAGGATCCATGGAATGCAGCACACCAGGCTTCCCTGTCCTTCACTGTCTCCCTGAATTTGCTCAAACTCATGTCTATTAAGTCAATGATGCCATCCGACCATCTCATTCCCTGTCGCCCCCTTCTCCTCCTGCTCTTTTTTCCTGTGGCTCCTCTTTTCCAGTGACTTGGCTCTTTGCATCAGGTGGCCAAAGTATTGGAGCTTCAGCTTCAGCATCGGTCCATCCAATGAATATTCAGGGTTGATTTCCTTTAGGATTGACTGGTTTGATCTCCTTGATGTCCAAGGGACTCTCAAGACTCTTCTCCAGCACCATAGTTTGTAAGCATCAATTCTTCAGAGCTCAACCTTCATGGAACAACTCTCACATCCATACATGACAACTGGAAAAACCATAGCTTTGATTATGCAGATCTTTGTTGGCAAAGTAATATCTCTGCTTTTTAATACACTGTCTAGGTTTGTCATAGCCTTTCTTCCAAGGAGATATCATCTTTTAATTTCATGGTGGCAGTCACCATCTGCAGTGATTTTGGAGTGCAAGGAAAGAAAATCTGCCGCTGTTTCCATTTTTTTCCCCATCTATTTGGCATGAAGTGATGGGACCGGATGCCATGATCTTTTTGAATGCTTAGTTTTAAGCCAGCTTTTTAACTCTCCTATTTCACCTTCATCAAGAGGCTCTTTATTTCCTCCTCGCTTTCTGCCATTGGGGTGATATCATCTGCATATCTGACATTCTTGGTATTTTTCCTGGCAATCTTGATTCCAGCTTATGATTCATCCAGCCCTGCATTTTGCATGATGTAGTCTGCATATGAGTTAAATAAGCAGGGTGACAATATATAGCCTTGACATAATCCTTTCCCAATTCAAGACACTCTGTTGTTCCATGTCCAGTTCTAACTGTTGCTTCTTGACCTGCATACAGGCTTCTTAGGAGGCAGATAATGTGGGTCTGGTATTCCCACGTCTTTAAGAATTTTCCACAGTTTTTTTGTGATCTACACAGTCAAAGGCTTTAATGTTGTCATTGATGTAGAAGTAGATGTTTTTCTGGAATTCTCTTGCTTTCTCTACAATCCAATGGATGTTGGCAATTTGATCTCTGGTTCCTCTACCTTTTCTAAATCTAGCTTGTACATCTGGAAGTTCTTGGTTCATGTGCTGTTGAAGCCTAGCTTGTGGGATTTTGAGCATTACTTTGCCAGCATGTGAAATGAGCGCAATTGTATGGTAGTTTGAACATTCTTTGGCATTGCCCTTCTTTGAGACTGGAATGAAAACTGACCTTTTCCAGTTCTGTGGCAATTGCTGAGTTTTCCAAATTTGCTGGCATGTTGAGTGCAGGACTTTAACAGCATTATCTTTTAGGATTTGAAATAGTTCAGGTGGAATTCCATCACCTCCACTAGCTTTGTTTGTAGTATTGCTTCCAAAAGCCCACTTGACTTCACACTCCAGGATGTCTGGCTCTAGGTGAATAATCCCACCATCATGGTTATTGGGGTAATTTAGACTTTTTTTTTTTTTGGATGGTTTACCTCTTCTTAGTCTCTTCTACTTCTGTTAGGTCCTTGCTGTTTTTGTCCTTTATTGTGCCCATATTTGGTTCCCTTTATCTTCCTCATCTATTTCCTTCATCCCCTACTCCTTTCTCTTCTGGAAACCACTTGTTTGTTTTCTGTGTATATAGCTCTCTTTTGTTGTATTTCTTCACTTGTTTTTAGATTCCACATATGAGTGAAATCATATGCTATTTTTCTTTCTCTGTCTTATTTATTTCACTTAACATAAAACCCTCCAGGTCAATCCATGTTGTCACAAATGGCAGAATGTCATTATTTTTTATGGCTGAGTACTATTCTGTCATAGGTATATACCACTCTTCTTTATCCATTCATCCATAGATGGGCATTTAAGTTGTTTCAATATCTTGGCTGTTTTAAATGACGTTACCATGAACATAAGGGTTGATATGTATTTTTTAATTAGTATTTTTGTGTGGTTTTTTTTTGATAAATAGCTTGGACTGGAACTTCTGGATCATATAGTAATTCTATTTTTAATTTTTAAAGAAGCCTCCACACTGTTTTTCATAGTGGCTGCCTGAATTTACATTCTAAGCAACAGCACATGAGGGTTCTTTTTCTCCACATCCTTGCCAATACTTGTTTCTTGTATTTTTGATAATAGTCATTGTGACATGTGTGAGGAGATATTGCACTGTGGTTTTCATTTGCATTTCCCTGATGATTAGTGATGTTGACCATATTTTCATGCGCCTGTTGGCCACCCGAAAAATGTCTGTCCAGGTCCTATGCCCATTTTTCAGTAGGGTTGTTTTTTTTTTTCCTCTTTTATTTTGAGGTATATGAGTTCTTTGTATATTTTAGATATTAACCCATTGTCAGATATATCATTTGCAAATATTTTCTTCCATTCATTAGGCAACCTTTTAGTTTTGTTGATAGCTTGGTTCACTGTACAAAAGAGTTTTAGTTTGATGTAGCCCTACTTATTTATTTTTACTTTTGTTTCCCTTGCCTAAGGAGACATAGTGAAAAACAATATTACTAGGACCAATGTCAAAGAGCATACTACTTATGTTTTCTTCTAGAATTTTTATGATTTCAGGTATTACATTTACGTCTTTAACCCATTTTGACTTTATTTTTATATGGTGTGAGAAAGTACTCTAATATGATTCTTTTACATGTAGCTGTCAAATTTTCCCAACAACATTTATTGAAGTAGCAGTCTTGTCCCCACTGTATATTCTTGCCTCACTTGCCATAGACTAATTGACCAAATAAGAGTGCATTCATTTCTGGACTCTATTCTGTTCTTGTGCCAGTACCATACTGTTTTGATTACTGTAGCTTTATAGTACAGTTTGAAACCAAGGAGTGTGGTACCTCCAGTTTTGTTCTGAACCTTTCTAAAGATTGTTTTGGCTATTCAGGGTCTTTTGTGTTTCTATACAAATTTTAGAATTATTTGCTCTAGTTGTGTAAAAAATGCCATTGGTATTTTGACAGGGATTGCATTGAATCTGTACATTGCTTTGGGTAGTATGGTCACATTAACAATATTAATTATTCCAATCTGTGAGCAGGGTATATCTTTCCATTCATTTGTGTTGTCTTTAATTTCTTTCATCAGTGTTTTATAGTTTTCCAACTACAGATCTTTTACCTCTTTAACTAATTTATCTTGGCTGTCTTATTCCTTTTGATGTGATTGTAAATGAGATAGTTTTCTTAATTTCCTTTCCAATAGTTTGCTGTTAGTGTATATAAATGTGACAGATTTATATATATTAAATCTCTTACCCTGAGACTTTAGTGAACTCATTGATGAGTTCTGGTAATTTTTTTTATGGTGTCCTTAGGATATTTTAAATATAGCATCATGTCATCTACAAATAGTGACAGTTTTACTTCTTCCTTTCCAACTGAGATCACTCTTATTTATTTTTCTTGTCTGACTGCTGTGGCTAGAACTTGTAACACCATGTTGAATACATGTGGTGAGAGTGGGCATCCTTGTCTTGCTCTTCATCTTAGAGAAAATGCTTTTCACTATAGTGGGCTTATCATATATGGCTTTTATTGTGCCGAGGTATATTTCCTTTATACCCACTTTGTTGAGAGTCTAAAGCTTTTTCTGCATCTATTGAAATATTTAGATAATTATATGGTTTTTATTATTTAATTTGTTATTGTGCTGTATCACATTGATTGATTGGTGATTGAACCACCTGAGCATCCCTATTGTTAATAGCACTTGGCCATAGTGTACCATCCTTTTTAATGTATTGTTGAATTTGTTTATAATATTTTATTGAGTATTTCTGCATCTATGTTCATCAATGATATTGGCATATAATTTTCTTTTTTTGTGGTGTCTTTGTCTGGCTTTGGTATCAGGGTGATGCTGGCCTTGTAGATTGAATTTGGAAATGTTCCTTTCACTGCAACCTTTTTTGGAATAGTTTGAGAAGGATTGATATTAATGCTCCTTTAAATGTGTGATAGAATTCAGCTGAGAAACCATCTGGTCCTGGACTTTAGTTTGTTGGGAGTTTTTTTTTTTTTTAAATAGTGATTCAATTAACTTATTGGTAACTGGTCTGTTCATATATTTTACTTCTTCCTGGTTCAGTCTTGGGAAATAGTGCATTTCTAGGAATTCATTCATTTATTCTATGTTGTCTATTCCATTTTATTGGCATGTAGCTGTTCATAGTAATCTTTTATGATCCTTTGTATTTCTGTGGTGTTGGTTGTGACTTCTAGTTTTTTTATTTCTGATTTCATTAATTTGGGCCCTCTCCCTCTTTTCTGATGAGTTTAGCTAAAGGTTTATCTATTGTGTTTATCTTTTCAAAAAACTCTTAGTTTCATTGCTCTTTTCTATTTTTTGTGTGTGTCTACTTCATTTATTTCTGCTCTGAATGTTTATGATTTCTTTCCTTCTACCAACTTCAGGTTTTGTTTGTTCTTCTTCTCATTCCTCTAGGTACAAGGTTGTTTACTTGAGTTTTTTCTTGTTTCTTGAGGTAGACTTTTATTGCTATAAACTTGCCTGTTTAGAACTGCTTTTGATGCATCCCTTAGAATTTAGATCATTGTGTTTTAGTTTTCATTTGTCTCTAGGTACCTTTGATTTCCTCTTTGATTATTTTAGTGATCCATTGGTTGTTTGGTAACATATTATTTAGCCACCATGTATTTGTGGGGGTTTTTTCTTGTAGTTGATTTCTGGTTTCACAGTGTTGTGGTCCAAAAAGATGCTTGATATGATTTCAAATTTCTTAATTTAGTGAGACTTGTTTTCTGGCCTAGCATGTGTTCTATCCTGGACAATGTTTCATGTGCACTTAAAAGGAATGTATTCTGATACTTTTGGATGGAATGTTCTCAGTTCAGTTCAGTTCAGTCGCTCAGGCATGTCTGACTCTTTGCGAATGTTCTTTGTATATCTATTCAATCCATCAATATGATCTAATGTGTCACTTAAGGTTAGTGTTTCCTTATTGATTTTTTGCCTAATCTGTCCTTGATATAAGTGAAGTGTTAAATTCTTCTACTATTATTGTGTTATTGTCAACTTCTCCCTGGGTGTTTGTTAATATTTGCTTTATGTATTCAGGTGCCCCTGCTGGGTGCATATATATTTACAATTGTTACATTTTTTTCAGGATCGATTCCTTGATCATCGTGCAATTAATGTCTTTCTTTTGTTACAGTCTTTGTTTTACAGTTGATTTGGTCTAATATGAGTGTGGCAACCCCAGATTTCATTTCCATTTGCATGGAATATATTTTTCCATCCCCTCACTTTCAGTTTGCATGTGTCTTTGGATCTGAGGTGAATCTCTTATAAGACAGCATATATGTGGTTCTTGTTTTTGTATCCATTCAGCCATTTAATATTTTTTATCGGAGCATTTAGTCCATTTCCATTTAAAGTAATTATTGATAGATATGTACCTAGTGCCATTTTGCTCATTGTTTTAGGGTTGCTTCTATAGTTCTTTTTCTGTTCATTTTTTCTTCTTTTGCTTTTTCCCTTTTTGATTTAATGATCATTGTTAGTGCTATGTTAGGATTCCAATCTCTTTTCTTGTGTATCTATATAGATTTTTTTTTGGTTTGTGATTACCATAAGGCTTATAAAATATGTGCATCTTCATCTCCCTATGTTCAATGTTTTTGACATCATATTTTACAACTTTTTGATTCACATCTCTCTTAATCACTTGTTGCAAATAAAGATAATTTTACTTTTTTTTTCTTTTAATCTTATACTAGTTTTTTAATTGATTGATCTACTACCTTTACTGTATATTTGCCTTTACCAGTGAGATTTTTTTTCCTTTTCATATTTCCACGTTGTGGCCTTTTCTGCTTAGAGAAGTCCCTTTAGCCTTTCTTATAAAACCAGTTTCAGGGTGCTGAACTCTTTTAGCTTTTACTTATTTATAAGACTCTATCTTGCCTTCAAATCTGAATGGTAGCCTTGCCTGATAGAGTATTCTTGGTTGTAGGTTTTTTCCTTTCATCACTTTAAATGTATTGCCCCACTCCTTTCTGACCTACAGAGTTTCTGCTGAAAAGTCAGCTGATAACCTTATGGGAGTTCCCTTGTATGTGCTTAGTTGCTTTTGCCTAGCTGCTTTTAAGATTCTCTTTAAATCTTGCCATTTTATTTATGTTTTTGTTATTTTTTTAAACTTTTTTTTCTTTTTAAAGTTAATTTTTACTGGAGTATAATTGATTTACCATGTTATATTAGTTTCAGGTGTATAGTAAAGTGAGTCAGTTATACATATACCTATACCCACTCTTTTTTAGATTCGTTTCCCACATAGACCATTACAGAGTACTGAGTAGAGTTGTCTGTGCAATGCAGTAGGTCTTTATTACTTATATATTTTATATATTGTCGTGTACATCAGTATATATATATATATATATATATATATATATATATGTCAATCCCCGTTTCCCAATTTATTCCCCCTTACACCCTGGTAACCATAAGTTTTTTCTCTATCTGTAACTTTCTGTTTTATAGATAAGTTCATTTGTACCCCTTTTTAGACTCCACCTTTAAGTGATATCATATGCTATTTGTCTTTCTCTGTCTGACTTTCTTTACTCAGGATGACAATCTCTAGGTCATTCAATGAAGTTTTGCCATTTTAATTACAATGTATCTTGGTGTGGAGTTCTTTGGGTTCATCTTGTTTGGAATTCTCTATGCTTTCTGGACCTGAATGTCTCTTTAATTTCCCAGGTTAAAGAAGTTTTTAGTTGTGTGCTGAGCTTAGTCACTCAGTTGTGCCCGACTCTTTGAGACTCCATGGACTGTAGCCCTCCAGGCTCCTCTGTCCATGGGGATTCTCCAGGCAAGAATACTTGGAGTGGGTTGCCATGCCCTTCTCCAGGGGATCTTCCCAACCCAGGGGTCAAACCCAGGTCTCCAGCATTGCAGGCAGATTCTTTACCATCTGAGCTACCAGGGAAGCCATCTTCAAATATGTTCTCTGTCCCTTTCTCTCTCTCTCTCTTCCTCCATCTGGGGCCTCAACAATGTGAACATTAATATGCTTGATGTTGCCCTAAGTATCTCTTCAACTATCTTAAGTTTTAAAATTCTTTTTTCTGTTCAGCTTGAATGATTTCCACTACTCTGTTTTCCAGCCCACTGACCCATTCCTCTGTATCATCTAGTCCACTGTTGATTCTTTCTGGTTTATTTTTTATTTCAGTTATATTCTTCAGCTCTGTTTAGTTCTTCCTTATGTTTTCTAACTCTGTTAAACTTCTCACTGTGTTCATCCATTCCTCTCCTGAGTTCTTTGAGCATCTTTATTGTTGTTGCCTTGAATTTTGTATCAGGTAGACTGCTTATCTCCACTTCATTTAGTTTTTCTGAGGTTTTATCTTGTTCCTTCATTTGGACATATTCCTCTGTATCTTCACTTTGCCTGATTCTCTGTTTTTATTTCTATGTATTACACAGATCAATAATGTTTCCTGATTTAGGAGAAGTGGCCTTATATAGGAGTCATCCTATGGGAGCCCAGCAGCTCAATGCCCTCCAGTCACCAGAGCTATATGGTCTAGTGTTGCGCAGTATGTGGGCTCTGTGGGCCCTTCTTTTGTGGTGAGGTTGATTACTGTGGGCATACTGGTAGGCCCTGCCTTCCAGGGAGGCTGTGGGCTGCTGATGGATGAAGCTGGGCCCTGGAGTGGCTGACAGTTGCCCAGGGAATCCTGATCCTGGTATTGGGCAGGTCATCACAGGGTGGCTCACTGTGGGGCCCAGGAGTCCCTGATCCGGTGCCCATCCACTGGTGGTAGCCAGGTCATGGTGCTAGTGCCAGCCCACTGGTAGGTGGAGTCAGATTCCAAGGCAGCTGGCTAAAGGACCTGGGGTTCCCAGAGCTGGTGTACCCAACCACTGGTAAGTGAGGTTGGGTCCCAGCGCTAATGCTAGCCTACTATTGTGAGAGGCTGGTCCTGGAGTGCCTGGCAAACTCAGGGTCTCCTACAGCAGCTTACATGCTCATGGGTGGGGCTGTGTCCCCATGCAACTAGCTGCTCGGCCTGGGGGTCCCAAAGACTAGTGTCAACGAGTTGGTGGGCGGGTCCAGGTCTCAGCACTATTAAGCTAGAGGGAGGACTCCAAAATGGCACTTGCCAGCACTAGTGTCCGTGTTGTAGAATGAGCTCCCCCAAATAGCTGCCACCAGCATCTATGTTCCCAGAGTGAGTACCAGTTATCTCCTGCCTCTCCAGGAGGTTCTCCAAGGTCAGCAAGTGGGTCTGACTCAGCCTTCTTTCTTTTTTCTCACTAGTTTACCTTTGGTTTTTAATATGTACTTATTTTTTAATTAAATTATATTATGTATGTTAACATTCACCAGGTTTTTCATTGTTACTTTTCTTTTTAAATTGATTTTATTGAAGTACTGTTGATTTACAATGTTGTGTTAATTTCTGCCATACAGCAAAGTGGTTCGGTTATACATATACATTCTTTTTCATATTCTTTTCCAGTATGGTTTATCACAGGATATTGAATATAATTCCCTGTGCTATACTGTATGTAGAACTTGTGGTTTCCCCATTCGTATATAATAGCTTGCATTGGCTAATCCCAAACATCCATCCATCCCTCCCTCAACTCCCTTGGCAACCACAAGTCCATTATCTTTGTCTGTGAGTCTGTTTCTTTTTCTGCTTTGTAGTTAAGTTCATTTGTGTTAGATTTTAGATTCCACATGTGAGTAATATCATATGGTATTTGTATGTCTGTGTCTGACTTCCTTCACTTGATATGATAATCTCTAGGTTCATCCATGTTGCTGCACATGGCATTACTTCATTCTTTTTATGGCTGCATAATATTCCATTGTGTGTATGTACCACATTTTCTTTATCCATTCATCTGTCAATGGACATTTTTGCTATCCCCGTGTCTTGGCTATTGTGAGTAGTGCTGCTATGAACAGAGGGGTGCATGTATCTTTTTGAGTTACACTTTTGTCTGGATGTATGCCCAAGAGTAGGATTGCCAGATTATATGGCAACTGTATTTTTAGTTTTCTGAGGAACCTCCATACTGCTTTCCATAGTGGCTGCACCAATTTCCTTCCCACCAGCAGAGTAGCAGAGTTCCATTTTCTCCACACCCTCTCCAACATTTGTTAATTTTAATGATAGCCATTCTGACTGTTGTGAGGTGGTACCTCATTGTAGTTTTGATATGCATTTCTCTAATAATTAGTGATGCTGAGCATCTTTTCCTGTGTGACCCAGGCTCCTTTATAATTACTGCTTTTGTCTTGGGTCCTGGAGTATGTAGAATTTTGTGAGTGCCCTTTAAGAGTGGAGTCTCTGTTTCCTACAGCTGTTTGGCTTTCTTGATATCAAGCCTCACTAAACTTCAAAGCCAAGCATTCTGGGGGCTCATCTTCCTGATGCAGGACCCCTGAGCTGGTTGGCCCAATGTGGCACTCAAACCCATTGCTCATGAAGAGAACCTATGCAATTATGATTATCCTCCTGTTTCTGGGTTGCCTACCAGGGGGTGTGGGTCTTGACTATACTGTATCTCTACTCTTCCTGTCCATCTTGTTGTGATTCTTTCTTTATGTCTTTATTTGTAGAAGATCTTTTCTGCTAGTCTTCAGGTCATTCTCACTGATACTTGTTCTGTAACTAGTTGTAATTTCAGTGCACCCATGGGAGGAGGTGAGCTCAGGGTCTTCTTTCTCTGCCATCTTGGACACTCCCTCTCTATTACCCATTTTGAGTTAAGTTTTCTAGAAGCTGTGAGTTATAGGCTCAGAATATTATTATCTTTGCAAATGGATAGCTAAATGTTGCAATGCCATTTTTTGAAATGACTATGCCTTATTCAAAGAGCTTCTTTTCTATCTATGGCAAAAATCAGTTGACAGTATTTGTTTGAGTCTATTTCTGGAAATATGCTTATTCCAAGATGGCAGAGTAGAAGGATGTGCACTCATCTCTCCTGCTCAAATACCAAAATTGCAACTAGCTGTTGAACAACCGTCAACAGGAAGATGTTGGAACATGCCAAAAAAAAAAAAAAAAAACCCACATCCAAGGACAAAGGAGAAACCGTGATGAGATGAGAAGAGGGGCACAATCACGTTAAAATCAAACCCCATACCTGCCAGAGACTCTTGAAGGGCACAAACAAAACCTTGTGGGCACCAAGACCCATGGGAAAGGAGCAGTGACTCACACAAGAGACTGAGCCAGACCTGCCTATGAGTGTTTGAGGGTCTCCTGCAGAGGTGTGGGTCAGCAGTGGCCTTCCGTGGGGAGAGGGGAACTAGCAGTAGCCATCCTGGGAGGCACAATGTGTGGCACAAGTCCTCTTGGAGGTGGTTACCATTAGCCCTACCATAGAGCCTATAGCCCCACCATAGAGGACCAGGTGGGCAAACCACAAACTGGAGAACAATTATACTGAAGAAGTTTTCATACTGTTGTGAAGGTTCTAGGCCCCACATCAGATTTCCCAACCTGGGGATCCAGCAAAGGGATTGGGAATCCCAGGGAATCTGACTTTGAATGTCAACAAGATTTGATTACAGAACTTCCACAGGACTAGGGAAACAGAGACACTTGGAGGGCACAAACAAAACCCTGTGTGCACCAGGATGCAGGAGAAAGGAGCAGTGACCCCACAAGAGACTGAGCCAGACTTGCCTGTGAGTGTTTGGGAGTCTCCAGCAGAGGCATGGACTGGGAGTGGCCTGCCACCGGGTCAGGGCCACTGGCAGCAGCAGTCCTGGGAGGTGTGGCATGTTGCCATAAGTCTTCTCGGAGGAGGTCACCATTAGCCCTACCACTGAGTCTACAGCCCTGCCATAGAGACCACAGACTCCAGGACTTGGCCACTTTAGGCCAAACTAAAAGGAGGTGGCACAGCCTCACGCATTAGCAGAAAATTGGATTAAAGATTTACTGAGCATGGCCCAGCCCACCAGAGCAAAACCCAATTTTCCCCACAGCAAATCTCTCCCATCAGGAAACTTGCACTAATCTCTTATCACCACCCATCAGAGGGCAAACAGAAGAAGCAAGAATTGCAATCCCGTGGCCTCTAGAATGAAAACCACAATCACAGAAAACTAACCAAACGACCACATGGATCACAGACTTGTCTAACCCAATGAAACTATGAGCCATGCTGTATAGGGCCACCCAAGATGGACGGGTAATGGTGGAGACTTCTGACAAAACGTGGTCCACTAGAGAAGGGAATGGCAAACCACTTTGGCCTTCTTGCCTTGAGAACTCCAGGAACAGTATGAAAAAGCAAAAATATAAGACACTGAAAGAAGAATCGCCAAGGTCAGTAGATATCCAATATGCTACTGGAGAAGAGCGAAGAAATAGCTGTAAAGGAATGAAGAGGCTGAGCCAAACAGGAAATGATGCCCAGTTGTGGGTGGTGTTGAAAGTAAATTCTGATGCCATAAAGAACAGTATTGCATAGGAATCCAGAAAGTTATGTTCATGATTCAGGGTAAATTGGAAGTGGTCAGACAGGAGATGGCAAGAGTGAACATCAACATTTTAGGAATCAGTGAACCATTAAAATGGATGGGAATGGGAAAATTAGTTTAATTAATTAATTAATTAAATTCAGGTGACCATTATATCTACTACTGTGGGCAAGAATCCCTTAGAAGAAATGGAGTAACTCTCATAGTCAACAAAAGAGTTCAAAATGCAGTTCTTGGGTGCAATCTCAAAAATGACAGAATGATCTCGGTTGGTTTCCAGGGCAAAACATTCAATGTCACGGTAATCTAAGTCCATGCCCCAACTACTAATGCTGAAGATGCTTAGGTTGAAGAGTTCTATGAAGACCTACGATATCTTCTAAAACTAACACCAAAAATAAATAAATCCTTTACATCATAGGGGACTGGAATGCAAAACTAAGAAGTCAAGAGATGCCTGGAGTAACAGGCAAATTTGTCCTTGGAGTACAAAATGAAGTAGGGCAAAGGCTACCAGAGTTTTGCCAAAGGAACACACTGGTCACAGCAATCACCCTCTTCCAACAACACCAGTGACGACCATACACATGGACTTCACCAAGTGGTCAATATCTAAATCAGATTGGTTATATTTTTTGCAGCCAAAGATGGAGAAGCTGAATACAGTCAGCAAAAACAAGACCAGGACCTGACTGTGGCTCAGATCATGAACTCCTTATTGCAAAATTCAGGCTTAAATTGAAGAAAGTAGGGAAAACCACTAGGCCATTCAGTGAAAGTGAAAGTCTCTCAGTCATGTCAGACTCTTTTGCGACCCCATGGACTGTACAATCTATGGAATTCTCTAGGCCAGAATACTGGAGTGAAGTATGAAGCCTTTCCTTTCTCCAGGGGATCTTCCCTACCCAGGGGTCGAACCCAGGTCTCCCACAATGCAGGCGGATTCTTTGCCAACTGAGCTATCAGGGAAGACCAAGGCCATTCAGGTATGCTCTAAATCAAATTTCATGATTATACAGTGGGAGTGACAAATAGATTCAATGGATTAGATCTGATAGACGGAATGCCTGAAGAACTATGGGCCAAGGTAAAGGCAAAATAGTTGTCTGAGGAGGCCTTACAAATAGCTGAGAAAAAAGAGAAATGAAAGGCAAAGGAGAATAGGAAAGATATACCTGTTTGAATGCTGAGTTCCAGGGAATAGCAAGGGGAGATAAGAAAGCCTTCCTAAGTGAACAATGCGAAGAAATAGAGGAAAACAATAGAATGGGAAAGACTAGCAATATCTTCAAGAAAATTGGAGCTACCAAGGGATCATCTCATGCAAAAATGGGCACAATAAAGGACTGAAATGGTATGGACCTAACAGAAGCAAAAGAGGTTAAGAAGTGGCAGGAATACACAAAAGAAGTGTACACAAAAGGCCTTAATGACCTGGATAACCATGGTGGTGTGGTCACTCACCTAGAGCCAGGCATCCTGGTGTGTGAAGGCAAGTGGGCCTTAGGAAGTGTTACTACAAACAAAGCTAGTGGAGGTGATGGAATTCCACCTGAACTACTTCAAATCCTAAAAGATGATGCTGTGAAAGTGCTGCACTCAGTATGCCAGCAAATTTAAAGAACTGAACAGCGGCCACAGGACTGGAAAAGGTCAGTTTCCATTCCAATCCCAAGGAAGGTCAATGCCAAAGAATGTTCAAAGTACTGTACAATTGTGCCCATTTCATATGCTAGCAAGACAATGCTCAAAATCCTTCAAGCTAGGCTTCAGCAGTACATGAACTGAGAACCACCAGATGTACAAGCTGGATTTAGAAACGCAGAGTAACCAGAGATCAAATTGCCAACATCTGCTAAATCATAGAAAAAGCAAGGAATTTCAGAAAAACATCTACTTCTGCTTTATTGACTATGCCAAAGACTTCGACTGTGTGGGTCACAAAAAACTGTGGAAAATTCTTAAAGAAATGGAAATACCACACCACTTTACCTGCCTCTTGAGAAGCCTGTATGCAGGTCAAGAAGCAACAGTTAGAACCAGACATGAAACAATGACATGGTTCAAAATTGGGAAAGGAGTACACCAAGGCTGTATATTGTCATCCTGCTTATTTAACTTATATGCAGAGTACATCATGCAAAATGCTAGGCTGGATGAAGCTCAAGCTGAAATCAAGATTGCTGGGAGAAATATCAACAACCTCAGATATGCAGATGATTCCACTTTAATGGCAGAAGCGAAGAGGAACTAAAGAGGCTCTTGATGAAGGTGAAATAGGAGAGTGAAAAAGTTGGTTTAAAACTCAACATTCAAAAACTAAGATCATAGCATCTGGTCCCATCACTTCATGGGTAATGGTTGGGGGGAAAATTAAAATACAGACAGACTTTATTTTCTTGGGCTCTAAAATCACTGAGGAAGGTGACTGCAGCCATGAAAGTAAAAGACGCTTGCTCCTTGGAAGAAAAGCTACGACAAACCCAAAGAGCATATTAAAAAGCAGAGACATCACTTTTCCAACAAAGGTCAGAATAGTCAAAACTATGGTTTTTCCAGTAGTCATATATGGATGTGAGTGTTGGGCCATAAAGAAGGCTGAGCTGCAAAGAATCGATGCTTTCAAACTGTGGTGCTGGAGAAGACACTTGAGAGTCACTTGGACAGCAAGGTGGTCAATCCTAAAGGAAATCAACCCTGAAAATTCTTTTAGGAAGGACTGATTCTGAAGGTCCAATACTTTGGCCACCTGATGCAAAGAGCCGACTCATTGGAAAAGACCCTGATGCTGGGAAATATTGAGGGCAAGAGGAGGAGGGGCGGGCAGAGGATAAGATGGTTGGATGGCATCACCAACTCAATGGACATGAGTTTGAGCAAACTCTGGGAGATAGTGAAGGACAGAGAAGCTTGGTGTGTTGCAGTCCATGAGGTCAAAAGAGCCAGACATGACTTAGCAACTGAACAATAACAACATGGTAAGAATTTGGCATATTGATTTCCAGAGTGGCCATACAATTCTGCATTCCCTCTATAAATACATAGAAGTCCCAGTTTCTCTCCAAACACAGTTTTACTTGGTATCATCAGTATTTTTGTACTTAGTCATTCAAATGAGGTTACAGTAGTATCTCATTGTGGTTTTTTATGCATTTGTTTGTTTGTTTTTACAATGCTGTGTTGGTGTCTGCCATACAACAACATGAATCATCCATAATTATACATACATCTCATTCCTCCCTAGCCTCCCTCCTCTCCTCTCCTCCCATCCCATCCATCCAGGTCATCACAGAGCATCAGACTGGGCTCCCTATGCCTCACAGCAACTTCTCACCAGCTGGTCATCTTACACCTGATAGTGCATATATATTGATGCCACTTTCTCCATTCTTGGCACTCTCTCCCTCCCCTACTGTGTCCACAACTCCATTCTCTACATCTGTGTCTCCTTTCCTTCCCTGCAAATAGGTTCATCAATACCACTTTTTCTAGATACCATAAGTATGCACTGCTATTTCAAATACTGTATTTGTTTTTCTCTTTCTGATTTACTTCACTCTGTATAAGAGACTCTATGTGCATCCACCTCACTAGAACTGACCCCATCCTTTTTATGGCTGAGTAATATTCCATTGCACCACATATTCTTTATCTGTTCATCTGTCAATGGACATCTAGGTTGCTTCCATGTCCTGGCTATTGTAAATAGTGTTGCAATAAACATTGGGAGTGCATGTGCCTTTCAATTATGGTTTTCTCAGGGTATACAGCCAGTAGTGGGGTTGCTGAGTCATATGGTAGGTTTATTCCTAGCTTTTTAAGGGATCTCCATACTGTTCTTCATAATGGCTGTGTCAGTTTACATTCCCACCAACAGTGCAAGAGGCTGCCCTTTTTTTCCATACCCTGCAACATTTACTGTTTGCAGATTTTTTTCATGATGGTCATTCTGACTGGTGTGAGGTAATACCTCATTTCAGTTTTGATTTGCATTTCTCTAATAATTAAGGATGTTGAATGTCTTTTCATGTTTATATTGGCCATCTGTATGTCTTCTTTGGAGAAATGTCTGTTTAGGTCTTCTGCCCATTTTTTTTCTGGAATGTTTGTTTTCCTAATATTGAGCTGTTTGAGCTGCTTCTATATTCTGGAGATTAATCCTTTGTCAGTTGTTTCATTTTCAATTATTTTCTCCCATTCTGAGTGTTGTATTTCACCTTGTTTATTGTTTCCCTTGCTGTGCAAAAGCTTTTAGGGTTAATTAGGTCCTGTTTGTTTATTTTTGCTTTTATTTCCATTAGTCTAGGAGGTGGATCAAAGAGGATCTTGCTGTGATGTATGTCAAAGAGTGTAGTGCTTATGTTTTCCTCTAAGAGCTTATAGTTTCTGGCCTTACATTTATGTCTTTAATCCATTTTGAGTTTATTTTTGTGTATGGTGTTAGGAAGTGTTCTACTTTCATTCTTTCCTATGTAGCTGTCCAGTTTCCCCAGCACCGCTTATTGAAGAGGCTGTCTTTTCTCCATTGTATATTCTTGCCTCCTTTGTCAAAGATAAGGTGATCATAGGTGCGTGGGTTTATCTCGGCTTTCTATCTTGTTCCATTGGTCTATTTTTCTGCTTTTGTGCCAGTACCATATTGTCTCAATGACTGTAGCTTTGTAGTATATTCTGATATCAGGAAAGTTGATTCCTCCAGCTCCATTTTTCTTTCTCAAAATTGCCCTGGCTGTTCACGGTCTTTTACATTTCCATATAAATTGTTAAATGTTTTCTTTTAGTTCTATGAAAGATATTGTTGGTGGTTTAATAGGGATTGCTTTGAATCTGTAGATTGCCTTGGGTAGTATAGTCATTTTCACAATCTTGATTCTTCCAATCCAATAACATGTTATATCTCTCCATCTGTTTGTGTTGTTTTTTATTTCTGTCATCTGTATCCTATAGTTCTCTGCATACAAGTATTTTGTCTTTTTAGGTAGGTTTATTCCTAGGTATTTTATTCATTTTGTTGCAGTGATGAATGGAATTGTTTCCTTAATTTCTCTGTCTGATTTTTCATTGTTAGAGTATAGGAATGCAAAGGATTTCTGGGTATTAATTGTATATCCTGCGACTTTACTTTCCGATCTGGATTCCTTTTATTTATTTTTCTTCTCTGATTGTCATGGCTAGGGCTTCCAAAACTATGTTGAATAATAGTGGTGAGAGTGGGCACCCTTGTCTTGGTCCTGATCATAGAGAAAATGCTTTCAGGTTTTCACCATTGAGAATAATGATTGATGTTTGTTTGTCATTTATGGGCTTTGTTATGTTGAGTGAGATTGGTTCCTTCTATGCCTTCTTTCTGGAGAGTTTTTTTTTTATCATAACTAGGTGTTGAATTTTGTCAAAAGCTTTCTCTGCATCTATTAAGATGATGGTTATTATCTTTTTATCTTATGGTTTTTATCTTTCATTTTGTTGATATGGTGTGTCACATTGATTGATTTGCACATATCAAAGAATCCTTGCATCCCCAGGATAAATCCCACTTGATCATAGTGTATGATCCTTTTAATGTGTTGTTGGAATCTGTTTGCTAGAATTTTGCTGAGGATTTTGCATTTATGCTCACCAGTGATATTGGCCTATAAGTTTATTTTTTCATGGTATCTTTGTCAGTTTTTTGTATCAGGGTGATGGTGGCCTCATAGAATGAGTTTGGGAGTTTTCCTTCCTCTGCAATTTTCTGGAAGAGTTTGAGCAGGACAGGGGTTAGCTTTTCTCTAAGCTTTTTGTAGAATTTGCCTCTGAAATCATCTGGCCCTGGGCTTTTTTTGTTGGAAGATTTTTATAATCACAGTTTCAATTTTGGAGCTTGTGATTGGTCTGTTCATGATCCCTATTTCTTCCTCATTTAGTTTTGGAAGGTTATACCTTTCTAAAAATTTGTCCATTTCTTCCAGGTTGTCCATCTTATTGGCATATCAGTTCAGTTCAGTTGTTCAGCTGTGTCCAACTCTTTTGTGACCCCATGGACTGCAGCACACCAGGCTTCCCTGTCCACCACCAACTCCCAGAGCTTGCTCAAACCTTTGTCCAGTGGTGCAAATGGGGTGTTAAAGTTCCCTACTAATATTGTGTTACTATCAATTTTCCCTTTTATGGTTGTTAACATTTGCCTTATGTATTGAAATGCTCCTTTGTTGGGTGCATAAATATTTATAATTATTATATCTTCTTTTTGGATTGATCCCTTGATCATTATATAGTGTCCTCCCTCATCTCTTGTAACAGTTTTATTTTAAAGTCTGTTTTGTCTGGTATGAGTATTGCTACTCTTGCCTCCTTTTTATTCCCATTTGCATATGATATCTTTTTCCATCCCCTGACTTTCAGTCTGTAGGTGTCCTTAGGTCTGAAGTGGTTCTCTTGTGGGCAGCATATACATGGGTCTTGTTTCTGTATTCATTCAGCCAGTCTGTGTTTTTTGGTTGGGGCATTTAATCCATTTACATTTAAGGTAGTTGTTGATATGTACGTTCCTATTGTCATTTTCTTAATCATTTAGGGTTTGCTTTTGTAGGTTTGTTTCTTCGCTTGTGTTTACTGCTAGAGAAGTTACTTAAGCATTTATTGTAAGGCTTGTTTGGTGGTATGAAATTCATTTAGCTTTTGTTTGTCTATACAGTTTTTTATTTCACTGTTAAATCTGAATGAGATCCTTGCTGGGTAGAGTAATCTTGGTTGTAGGTTTTTCCCTTTCCTCACTTTAAATATATTTTGCCATTCCCTTCTGGCTTGCAGAGACATTACTTTGCCAACAAAGGTTCGTCTAGTCAAGGCTATGGTTTTTCCTGTGGTCATGTATGGATGTGAGAGTTGGACTGTGAAGAAGGCTGAGCGCCAAAGAATTGATGCTTTTGAACTGTGTTGGAGAAGACTCTTGAGAGTCCCTTGGACTGCAAGGAGATCCAACCAGTCCATTCTGAAGGAGATCAGCCCTGGGATTTCTTTGGAAGGAATGATGCTAAAGCTGAAACTCCAGTACTTTGGCCACCTCATGCGAAGAGTTGACTCATTGGAAAAGACTCTGATGCTGGGAGGGATTGGGGGCAAGAGGAGAAGGGGATGACAGGATGAGATGGCTGGATGGCATCACTGACTCGATGGACATGAGTCTGAGTGAACTCTGGGAGTTTGTGATGGACAGGGAGGCCTGGCGTGCTGCAATTCATGGGGTCTCAAAGAGTCGGACATGACAGAGAGACTGATCTGATCTGATCTGATCTGGCTTGCAGAGTTTCTGCTGAAAAAATCAACTGTTAGCCTTATGGAGATTACTTTATGTTATTTTTTTGCTTTTCCCTTGCTGCTTTTAATACTTTTTTCTTTGTGTTTAATTTTTGTTAGTTTGATTAATGTGTCTGGGTGTATTTCTCTTTCAGTTTATCCTGTATGGGACTCTCTGGGGTTCCTGGACTTGGGTGGTTATTTCCTTTCCCATGTTAGGGAAGTTTTTTACTATAATCTCCTCAACTATTTTCTCATGCTCTTTCTTCTTCTTCTGGGACCCCTATAATTGAAATGTTGGTGCATTTACTGTTGTCCCAGAGGTCTCTGAGACTATCCTCAATTCTTTTCTTTTCTTTTTTTTCTTTATTCTTCTTCTTGATATTATTTCTATCACTCTGTCTTCCATCTCTACATGGCATGGCTCATAGAAAGATTGAGGGCAGGAGGAGAAGGGGAAGACAGAGGATGAGAAGGTTGGATGGCATCACCGATTCAATGGACATGAGTTTGAGCAAACTCCGGGAGATGGTGAAGGACAAGGAAGCCTGGCATGCTGCAGCCTGTGGAGTCGCAAAGAGTCAGGCATGATTGAACAACTGAACAACAACAACAATCTTCCAGATCACTTTTCCATTCTTCTGCTTCAGTTATTCTACTATCAATTCCTTCTAGAGTATTTTTAATTTCAGTGATTGTTTCGTTAATCACCATTTGTTTATTCTTTGTTAAATGTTTCTTGTATTTTTTCCATTCTGTTTTTGATATCTTGAAACTTCTTTTCTATCATTACTCTAAATTCTTTTTCAGATAGGTTGCCTATTTCCTCTTTATTTACTTGGTCTTGTAGGTTTTTTTTTTTTTTTTAACCTGTTCCTTCATCTGTAAAATTTTTTTTTAGTCATTTCATTTTTTTTTAATGGATGAGACTATGTTCCTGTCTCACTAGTTATTTGACCTGAGGTTTCCAGCAGTGAGGTTTGCAGGCAGTTGAATACAACCAGATCTTGGTGTTGAGATGTGGACCTCTGGGATACCTCACTCCAATTAATATTCCCTGGAACCTGATGTTCTCTGTTGTTCCAGCAGTTTGGACTCAGCGCTCCTGCCTCAGGGGCTCAGGCCTGATCGCTAGCCCATGAACCAGGATCCTACAAGCCGTGGGATGTGGAAAAAGAAAAAAAGAGAGAGGAAAAAGAAAAGAAAACAAAGGCAGAAAAATAACAAAGAAGAAAAAAAAAACCTGAAGGGTAAATCCGGACTCCAATAGCCAAGAGAGACAAGAAAATGAAAAGAAAAAAATTATATATTGTTATGGTTTTAATTTGTATTTTCCTAATAGCTAATGAGGGGGAAGGCAATGGCAACCCACTCCAGTACTCTTGTCTGGCAAATCCCATGGACGGAGGAACCTGGTAAGCTGCAGTCCATGGGGTCACTAGGAGACGGACACTACTGAGCAACTTCACTTTCACTTTTCACTTTCATGCATTGGAGAAGGAAACGGCAACCCACTCCAGTGTTCTTGCCTGGAGAATCCCAGGGACGGGGGAGCCTGGTGGGCTGCCATCTATGAGGTCGCACAGAGTCGGACATGACTGAAGTGACTTAACAGTTAACAATAGCTAATGATGTTGAACATCTTTTCATGCACTCATATCTTCTTTAGTGAAGTACTTGTACATGCCCTTTAAGCATTTTTTAAAATGAGAAATTTGTTTTCTTATAGTGGAGTTTTGAGTATTCTTAATATATTCTGTATATAGTTTAATTTATAGATATTGTCCCCCCATTCTAAAGCTTCCTTTTCATTCTTTTAACAGAGTCTTTCTTAGAGCAAAAGAGCATAATTTGATGAAATCCAATGTAATGAACTTTTCCTGGTGTTTCTTACAGATTAGCCTTTTTGTGTTATTTCTAAGAATTCTTTACATAACTTCAGGTCATGATGATTTTCCCTTACATTTTCTTCTAATATATATATATTTTTTTACATTCTGATCCATGATCTATTATGAGTTTCATTTTGAATGAGGTGCAATATTTAGGTTCAGGCTCTTTTTTTTTTTTCATACAAATTCTCCAATATTGCAGCACCATTTGTGAAAAGACTATGCTTTCTACCTTGAATTGATCTTGCACCTTTATAAAAAATTAGTTGGCATGAGTAACATTATCAAAAATGCTGAAATAGATACCTCCAATGGCCAATCCCTCTGAAGAAAGATTTAAAAAATCAAGCAAAAGTGTGAGAATTAACCTTGTTAGAGTTATTTAAAGCAGTAAAAGTTTACACCAGGCAAGCAAATGCTGAAACAATAAAAAGACAACTTAAAAGTAGTAGGAAACCTTTGTGGCATTTCTAGCTGTCCTTGTGTTGTGTCCTTACCTGGCTCAGTAGCAGTCTTGAAGACTGCAGCCCACATTTTCAGTATGGGACTCTTATACCTGGCTCCAAAGAGAGAAGAGCAGGCATAGTCTCAAAGAATTCTATTTGTTCTGGTCTGTATGTAGGCTACCTGCAGGACAGATATACCTTATTCATAACTATCCAGGGTATCCACAGCCAGCTGGGGCAACAGATTATGGTAGAGGCATTTGATAGAGTGCTAAAAGTCAGAGGCACAAAGCTGGAAACAGAAGAAATTGGGGCATTCAAAAGCATTCAAGTTTACTGGGGAATTTAGAAAGTCATTGCATGTCCAGGGCAGAATGCATGCTTAGAAAAGTCCTTCAGTTCAGTTCAGTTCAGTTCAGGCCCTCAGTCGTGTCCGACTCTTTGCGACCCCATGAACTGCAGCATGCCAGGCCACCCTGTCCATCACCAACTCCCAGAGTTTAACCGAACTCACGTCCATTGAGTCAGTGATGCCATCCAGACATCTCATCCTCTGTCGTCCCCTTCTCCTCCTGCCCCCAATCCCTCCCAGCATCAGGGTCTTTTCCAATGAGTCAACTCTTTGCATGAGGTGGCCAAAGTATTGGAGTTTCAGCTTTAGCATCAGTCCTTCCAATGAACACCCAGGACTGATCTCCTTTAGGAGAGAAAAGTCCTTAGAATATCCTAAGCTTTTACCTCTTGCTGATGTATAGGCTCAGTATAAGCAGGAAGTGAAAGTTAAGATAGAGCTTTATGTGACCTGGCCAAGCATTGTGGGAGTGCCTCAGAACAGAGCCAATGAGAGGTTTTTTGCTGTTATTTTTATTCCTTCCTTCCTTCCTTTCTTTTCTCATCTTCCTCCTTTCCCTCTTCCTTTTCCCCTTACTCCTTCTTCTCTTTCTCTTTCCATTCTCTCTGTGTGTGTCTCCCTTCCCTCCTCTCTGCTTCTCTCTATCCTTCTTCCCCCTCCCTCCTTCCATCATGGCACTGAAGGATATATTCTGTCCAAACACTAGCTTAGCACAATCTACAGTGACAGAGACCACACATGACAAAGAATACAGACTTTACAAAAATAGTTTAGAAGTCACTAAGTAAACAAGCAGCTATATAACATCAAGGGGGAAAAACCCTCAGAAGTGAAAGAATATGATTTCTGGACTTGCCACATTATAATATTCAAAGTGTCCAGTTTTAAACAAAAGTATTAAGTATACAAAGAAACAAGAAAAAATTATGGCTAATTCACAGAAGAAATCAACAGAAACCATCCTTAAAGAAGCACAGACACTGGGTCTATTAGACAAAGATTTTAAATCAATTGTCTTAAATATGGTCAAGGAGCTAAAGAAAACCAGGAGAACAATGTATGAGAAATAAATAATATTAATAAAGAGTCAAACAGAAAAAGGAGCCAAAGCAGAACTTTGGAACTGAAAGTGCAATAATTGAAATGAAAATCTCACTGGAGGGCTTCAATAGTAGTTTTGAGTAGGCAGAAGAAAGAATCACTGAACTTGAAGACTGGTTAAATAAAATTATCCAGTCTAAAAAGAAGAGTAAAAAAAAATAAAGACACCTGAAAAAAGAACAAAATCTAAGAGACCTGTGGAATGCCATAAAACATGCCAACACACACATAGTGGGAATCCCATAAGGAAAGGAGAAAGAAAAGGGGGCAAAAAGAATATTCAGAGAAAGAATAGTTGAGGAGGTGATCACAATGGCAGAGCAGGAGGACACAGAACTCACCACCACCCCCATGAACACATCAAAAATACATCCACGTGTGGAACAATTCTCACTGAAAACTAACTGGAAACTGGCAGAAAGACTCCAGTTCAACTAAGGAAGATCCCTGGCAGTGGACTCAGAGGAAAAGGGAGAATACATGGATGGAGACCTGCCTTAGGGAGTGAGCAATAAGAGCCCAGCTTGGGTACCCCAGTCCTGAGGTCTTACACAGGGGAAATGAGCTCCTTTAACTGGTTGGATGACTGCTGGTACTAATGGTAGGGCTGAGGGAAAACTGGACTCCACTCATGAGGAGCATGTGTGCTGGCTTGCACCTGAGGCAGGGTGGAGAGGGCAGAGAGAGCACTTCTCTAGGGGCTACTGGGGTTCCTACAACTGCCTCAGCACATACTCCAGCCTGAGCTGAGTGAACACTCCAGCCCCATGTACTCCACATCACAGGCAGCACTGGATCTAGGGCTGCCACGACCAAGGAGAAAACTCAAGGAAAGGTGACCTTGTCCCAGGTAGGAACCTGAAGTGGCAATTGCCATTGTCGACACTTATTCAAGAAGCTCTGATGGCAGCTGCTCCACTGCAGCTCATGCACTGATACATGCTGAGAGTCCATGACATCCTCACCCGCACTGTAGTGTTGCTCCACAACAAGGCAGGGGAGGCAGAGACTGGTGGCAGTGATCGGCTGTGAAGGACAAAGGGGACTTGCACCCCAAACTGTAACTGAGCAGAGCAAGAGAAACAATTGTGGATGCCTGCGATCTCTGTCTGTAGCCAACATGAACTGCTGCTAAGTCATGTCAGTCATGTCCGACTCTCTGCGACCGCATAGACGGCAGCCCACCAGGGTCCCCCGTCCCTGGGACTCTCCAGGCAAGAACACTGGAGTGGGTTGCCATTTCCTTCTCCAATGCATGAAAGTGAAAAGTGAAAGTGAAGTCGCTCAGTCATGTCTGACTCCTAGCAACCCCATGGACTGCAGCCCACCAGGCCCCTCCATCCATGGGATTTTCCAGGCAAGAGTACTAGAGTGGGGTGCCATTGCCTTCTCTGGCCAACATGAACTAAGAGCATATAAGAGCCCCACTTCACTTCAGCACTATCCCCAATGCGGCAAGGTTCTTCGTGTTGGGGGAGGGAAAAGCACACACCTAAAGGAAACAAATTCAGCTCAGGCCTGACCCTCAGGGCTTCTGCTCCAGGAACTTGGAATCAGGTTACACCAGCAATGGGGCAATGATAGCCACTGAGAAGAGGGTACGGCCCACCTCACACCCAGCTCCAGCTCTAGTCCGTGCATCTCTAGCTCCATCCCCCTACCAAGGTGATAGTTGCCAGCACACCCCAAGGAAAGATGTGATTTTTGTCTAGATCACATGCAGCTCTCCCACCAAAGGCACTGAGCACATGTGTCTGACAGGGATACTCTCACATAAGAACACCCTTTCTACACCACAACGGGCAACAGTTTTACCTAAATTCATAGAGGCAATGAAAGTCAAACACAATGAAAAAGCAAAGGAACAACTCTCAATTGAAAGACAAGAGAAAAAGTCTGAAAAAAAAAAAACATAAAAGAAATAATTTACCAATAAAGAACGTTAAAAATTGGCAAAAAAAAAATGTTAACTGAATTAGGGGAAAGAAAAGATGAATATAGTGAAAGTTTTAACAAAGAATTAGTAAATATAAAAACAAAAACAAAATCAGAAATGAAGAATTCAATAGCTGAAATAAAAAAAAATACTAGGACTGAATAGCAGACTAGGTCACACAGAAGAATTCATAAGTGATCTGGAAGACAGAATAATGGAAATCACCCAATCAGAACAATAAAAGGACAAACAATTTTTAAAAATGAAAGCAGTTTAAGAGATCTCTGGGGTAGCATTAAGCATACCAATATTAGCATTGTAGAGGTCCCAGAAAGACAAGAGAGAGGGGAAGTTAAAAATGTATTTGAGGAAATTATGGCTAAAAAATTCCCAAACCTGAAGAAGGAAGCAGATATCCAAGTACAGGACTAACAGAGGGTCCCAAACAAAATGAACCCAAACACCCACACCAAGACAATTGTTCTAGTGCCGTTTCAAATAGGAGTGGCAAGAGTGGACATCCTTGGAAATTCCTTGGCTGTCCAGTGGTTAGGACTCAACACTTTCACTGCTGAGGCCCAGATTTAATCCCTGGTTGGGGAACTAAGATCCCACAAGCTGTACAATGCAGTCAAAAATGATGATAATAAAATAAAACAGAATAGACATTCTTAAAGCATTTAGTTTGCTTACAATTAAGTATGATATTAGATGTAAGTGTTTTATAGATGCCCTTATTCAGGCTGATGAAATTCAGTTCTATTCTTAGTTTGCTGAGAGTTTTTGTCTTAAGTGGATATTGACTGAGAGAGTTGCACTGACATAGATAATATATATAGATATAGATATAGATATAGATATACTGCTGCTGATAAGTCACCTCAGTCGTATCTCACTCTGTGCGACCCCATAGACTGCAGCCCACCAGGCTCCCCTGTTCCTGGGATTCTCCAGGCAAGAACACTGGAGTGGGTTGCCATTGCCTTCTCCTTCTCTCTACATATAGTACCATGTATAAAATAGACAGCTAGTAGGAAGCTGCTGTATAACACAGGGAGCTCAGCTCAGTGCTCTGTGATGACCTAGAGGAGTGGGACTGGGGGGTTGTGAGAGAGACTCAAGAGGGAGGGGAATAGCTGATTCATATTGTTGAACAGCAGAAACCAACAAATATTGTAAAGTGATTATCCACTAATTTTAAAAAATGGATGTTGAATTTTGTTGAAGATTTCTGCATCAGTTGACATGATTGTGTTTTCTTTATTGACAGTTAATATGATGTATGAAATTGATTTTTTTTAATTGATTTTTGAACACTGAACAATTCCTGAGTTTCTGGGATAAACTACACATAAGCTATATTGTTCTTTTTAGACATTGCTATTGTGGTTGCTCAGTCACCAAGTCATGTCCAACTCTTTGCGACCCCAAGAACAGCAGCATGCCAGGCTTCCCTGTCCTTCACTATCTCCCAGAATTTACTCACACCCGTGTCCATTGAATCGGTGATGCCATCAAACCATCTCATCCTCTGTCAACCCCCTTCTCCTCTTGCCCTCAATCTTTCTCAGCATCAGGGTCTTTTCCAATGAGTCGGCTCTTCACATCAGGTGGCCCAAGTATTGGAGCTTCAGCTTCAGCATCAGTCCTCCCAAAGAATATTCAGGGTTGATTTCCTTTAGGATTGACTGGTTGGATCTCCTTGCTGTCTAAGGGATTCTCCAGAGTCTTCTCCAGCACCACAGTTTGAAAGCATCAATTCTTTGGCGCTCAGTCTTCTTTATGGCTCAATTCTCACATCCATACACGACTACTGGAAAAACCATAGCTTTGACTATACTGACCTTTGTCGGCAAAGTGGTGTCTCTGCTTTTTAATATGCTGTCTAGGTTTGTCATAGCTTTTCTTCCAAGGAGCAAGCATCTTTTAATTTCATGGCTGCAGGCACAGTCCACAATGATTTTGGAGCTCAAGAAAATAAAATCTGTTGCTGTTTCCACTTTTTTCCCATCTGTTTGCCATGAAGCGGTGAGACCAGATGCCATGATCTTAGCTGTTTGAATGTTGAATTTTAAGCCAGCTTTTTCACTCTCCTCTTTCACCTTCATCAAGAGCCTCTTTAGTTCCTCTTCACTTTCTGCCATTAAAGTGGTATCATCTGCTTATCTGAGGCTGTTGTTATTCCCTCCAGCAGTCTTGATTCCAGTTTGTGAGTCATCCAGGCTGGCATTTCACATAATGTACTCTCCATATAAGTTAAATAAGCAGGGTGACAATATACAGCCTTGACATACTCTTTTCCCAATTTTGAGCCAACTCTGTTCCATGTCCAGTTCTAACTGTTGCTTCTTGACCTGCATACAGGCTTCTCAGGAGGCAGGTAATGTGGGTCTGGTATTCCCATCTCTTTAAGAATTTTCCACAGTTGTTTATGATCCACACAGTCAAAAGCTTTAGTGTAGTCAGTGAAGCAGATGTGTTTTTTTGGAATTCCCTTGCTTTTTATATGATCCAGCAGATGTTGGCAATTTGATCTCTGATTCCTCTGCCTTTTCTTAATCTAGCTTGTACATCTGGAAGTTCTTGGTCCATGTACTGCTGAAACCTAGCTTGAAGGATTTGGAGCATAATCTTGCTAGCATATGAAATGAGTGCAATTGTACAGTAGCTTGTACATTCTCTCCCATTGCCTTTCTTTGGGATTGGGATGAAAACTGACCTTTGCCTGTCCTGTGGCCACTGCTGAATTCTCCAAATTTTCTGGCATGTTGAGTTCAGCACTTTAATAGCATCATCTTTTAGGATTTAAAATAGATGAATAGGTGAAATCCCATCACCTCCACTAGCTTTGTTTGTAGTAATGCTTCCTAAGACCACTTGACTTCACACTTCAGGATGTCTGGCTCTAGGTGGGTGACCACACCATCGTGGCCATCTGGGTCATTGAGACCTTCTGTGTACAGTTCTGTGTATTCTTGACACCTCTTTGTAATCTCTTCTCCTCCTTTAAGTCCTGTCAGTTTATTAAAAATACCAACATATGGATACTAAACAACACAATTCTGAATAACCAATAAATCATGGAAGAAATCAAAAAGGAAATTGAAATATGCATAGAAACAAATGAAAATGAAAACACAACAATGCAAAACCTATGGGATTCAGTAAAAATGGTGCTAAGGGGAAGGTACATAGCAATACAAGCTTGCCTCAAGAAACAGGAGAAAAATCAAATAAATAACCTAATTTTACACGTAAAACAGCTAACAAAAGAAGAAATGAAGAACCCGAGGGTTAGTAGAAGGAAAGAAATTATAAAAATGAGAGCAGAAATAAGTGAAAAAGAAACAAAGGAGAGCATAGCAAAAATCAACCAAACTAAAAGCTGGTTTTTTAAGAAGATAAATAAAATAGACAAACCATTAGCCAGACTCATCAAGAAAAAAAGAGAGAAGATCCAATCAACAAAATCAGAAATGAAGATGGAGAAATCACAACAGACAACACAGAAATATAAAGGATCATAAGAGACTACTGTCAGCAACTATATGCCAATAAAATGAACAACTTGGAAGAAATGAGTGAAATTTTTGAAAAGTATAACTTTCCAAAACTGAACCAGGAAGAAATAGAAAATCTTGACAAACCCATCACAAGCACAGAAATCAACACTGTAATCAAAAATCTTCCAACAAACAAAAGCCCAGGATCAGATGGCTTCACAGGTGAATTCTACCAAAAACTTAGAGAAGAGCTAAGACCTATCCTCTTCAAACTCTTCCAGAAAACTACAGAGGAAGGAAAACTCCAAAACTCATTCTATGAGGCCACCATCACCCTAATAACAAAACCAGACAAAGATGCCACACACAAAAAGAAAAATACAGGCCAATAACACTGATGAACATAGATGAAAAATCCTTAACAAAATTCTAACAGAATCCAACAGCATATTAAAAATATCATACATCATGACCAAGTGGGTTTTATCCCAGGAATGTAAGGATTCTTCAATATTCACAAATCAATCAGTGTGATACCCCACATTAACAAATTGAAAGATAAAAAACATACGATTATCTCAATAGATGCAGAGAAAGCCTTTGACAAAATTCAACGCCCATCTATGACAAAAACTCTCCAGAAAGCAAGCATAGAGGAACATCAGTTCAGTACAGTTCAGTCGCTCAGTCATGTCCAAGTCTTTGCAACCCCATGGACTGTAGCACATCAGGCCTCCCTGTCCATCACCAACTCCTGGAGTTTACTCAAACTCATGTCCATTGAGTAGGTGATGCCATCCAACCATCTCATCCTCTGTCGTCCCCTTCTCCTTCCACCTTCAATCTTTCCCAGCATCAGGGTCTTTTCACATGAGTCAGTTCTTCACATCGGGTGGCCAAAGTATTGGAGTTTCGGCTTCAGTGTCAGTCCTTCCAATGAATATTCAGGACTGATCTCCTTTAGGATGGACTGGTTGGATCTCCTTGCAGTCCAAGGGACTCTCAAGAGTCTTCTCCAACACCACAGTTCCAAAACATCAATTCTTCAGTGCTCAGCTTTCTTTATAGTCCAACTCTCACATCAATACATGACTACTGGAAAAACCATAGCTTTGACTATACTAACCTTTGTTGGCAAAGTAATGTTTTGGCTTTTTAATACACTGTGTAGGTTGGTCATAACTTTATAGAGGTCATAGAAGAACATACCTCAACATAATAAAAGCCATATTTGATAAACCCATAGCAAACATTATCCTCAGTGGTGAAAAATTGAAAGCATTTCCCCTAAAGTCAAGAACAAGACAAGGGTGCCCACTCTCACCACTACTATTCAACATAGTTTTGGAAGTTTTAGCCACAGCAATCAGAGGGGGAAAAAAAAATAAAAGAAATCCAGATTGGAAAAGAAGAAATAAAACTCTCACTGTTTGCAAATGACATGATCCTCTACATAGAAAACCCTAAAGACACCGCCAGAAAATTACTAGAGCTGATCAATGAATATAGTAAGTTTGCAGGATATAAAATTAATACACAGAAATCCCTTGCATTCCTATACACTAGCAATGAGAAAACAGAGAAATTAAGGAAACAATTCCATTCACCATTGTGATGAAAAAAATAAAATACTTAGTAATAAATCTACCTAAAGAAACAAAAGACCTATATATAGAAAACTATAAAGCACTAGTGAAAGAAATCAAAGATGACACAAATAGATGGAGGAATATACCATGTTTATGGATAGGAAGAATCCGTCTTTGAGGAAGCCTGTGAGATGCAGCTTTTTAGCTTACATGTATTGCTGGCCCCAACACAATCATAGTTTGTTAACAAGGAAGAAGGAAAGAAAAGATCTCATGGGGGCAACTCTAACTAGTTTCGGCAAAAAAGAATTTATCCCCTGCGGAACTGTTAGAAGGGCTATAGAAGAAGCTCTAGGCAAAGCTCTCAGAAACACTGCTGCTTAATTGGTCTCAATAACCTCAGAAACACTGCATCTATTGCCATCCATGGCAGAGAAACCATGACCTCTGCCCAGCATGTTCCTCATGTCACTTGCAAAATAAAAGCCTTCCATGGAAGCACCTTATTGGTGAGAACCATATCACAGGCTTGCAAGGGATGTTGGGAAATGTAGTTTAAGAAAATTATCTAAAGGAGATGGGATTCATAGTAAGTGGTAAGTAAGCATATTTCATTGATTCTAAGACAGGCTTTTTTTTTTTTTACATTTCATGTTTCTAAAATGAGCATACTTTTGACAGTGCTGCTGTTGGTGCTCTGCCAGTTTTATGAGGTAGTTGTTGTTATTTATACATACATGAAACCCTCTTAGAAAATATCTATATTGACAGGGTGCAGATGTTATCAGTAGTTTGGAAGGAAATCCTGGATCCAACACTGAAGCACTCTTTATAAATGCTGTTGCACCAAAGAATTGCATGGGGTGCAAAACTAGCAACACATACTTCTGAGTTGAAAAGGGACTAATAAAATTCTGTACTAAATAGAAAGAACATCTAGAAATGTTATAATTTATTTTGTTTTTCTGTGTATTTCTAAGAGATTTACCTAAATAAATGTAAATTATATGTTTCAATAAGAACAAAATAAGAACATCTAAATGATAAGGGGGAAAAATGCATTGACTCAGTTGCACCACTCTCAGGAATTGAGCCTGAGGAAATCATTTAAATGAAAAAATATATATATCTGTAAATAAAGAAGTTTGCTCACAGCAGTGTTGCTTATAAGGGCAAAAACCCTGATAGCAACTTACATTTTCATCACAAAAGCTACTAATATCTGTTGAAACTTTACTATGTGCTAGGCCCTCTACATATATTATGTCATTTAATTCTCACAACAGCCATGTGAAGTAGACACTAATCTTATCCCTATTTTAGGTACGAGGCACAAACATGTGATGATAACCTGTCCAAGGTCAAACATCTAGTAGGTGGTGAAATCAGGACTTAAACTCTGGTCTGTGGGTTTATATAGATACAAATCTGTGTTATGTAACTATTAGAAAAGGAAGTATGTTGCAATAAAAAATATATACTGCACTGTTCTAAGCAAGAACCCAAGAAATCTACAAGTATCTAAAAATGTTGTATTAAAATATGAATGTCCAGGATGGGTTTCTGGCAACCAGTGGATTAATGGCTCTGAATCTTTTTTGGGGGGGCAGATATGGGCCCTGTGTTAGTCTTTGAGTTGCCAGAACTAAATACCACAGGCTGGATGGCTTAAACAAAAGACATTTAGTTTCTCATAGTTCGGGATACTAGAAGTCCAAGATCAAGGTGCCAGCAAGTTCAACTCCTGGTGAAGGCACTCCTCTTGTATTGCAGTTGGCCACCTTCCCTCTGCTTCCTCACATGACATTTCCTCTGTGCGCGTATGGACAAAGACAGAGAGAGAGAGAGATCTGGTACCTTTTCCTCTTATAAGGATACCAGATCCTATGGAATTAGGGCCCCACTCTTACAACCTTGTGTGTTGTGCTTGGTGGCTCAGTCATGTCCGACTCTTGGCAACCCCATGAACTGTGGTACATCAGAATCCTCTGTCCATGGGAATTCTCCAGGCCAAAATACTGGAGTGGGTTGACATGCCCTCTTCCAGGGTATCTTTCCAACACAGTGATCAAACCCAGGTGTCCCACATTGCAGGCAGATTCTTTACCATCCAGACACCAGGGAAGCCCAAGAATACAAGAGTGGGTAGCATATCCCTTCTCCAGGGGAACTTCCCCACCCAGGAATCAAACTAGGGTCTCCTGAACTGCAGGCAAATTCTTTACCAGCTCCCTCAATTAATCCTAATCACCTCTCTAAGGCTCCATCTTCAAACTCAGTCACACTGAGGGTTAGGGCTTGAAGATGGGAATGTGGAGACAACACAATTCCGTCCTTAGTAGGACTCCTTTGAGAATCTATTGAAAGCTCTATACACCCTCCCAAGAAGCTGTATACGTTGCCTCCCACAACTTTGCACAGAATTTCAGAAAGTTCTTGGAATCCAGGTTGAGAACCACAGTTCTAGTTCACCTTCCACTTTTCCCAAAAGGGAAAACAGATGTTCAGAAAGGGGAAGTGATTTTCAGCAGGTTAGGAGAGAGACAGGTCTCCTGATTCCTCATCAAGTGCTTGCCCTACCTTACTCTGCCTTGTGTTAGGCCTGTTAGGTCAGCAATCCACAGTGACCCCAAAACACTAGAGATTCTGTGCGTGCAGTGAAGGGGAGTGCTTCACCTGGGATGCTCAAGTGAGTGAACAAGGCTCTAGCTATAACTGACAGTAAATGGGACCGATTTCATTGTTTCAAATTAGTCAGGAGGTTGGGAAGAAGCTGTACCAGTTTCAACATACATCCACAAGAGTTCTGAGTGTGAGGTGATGGAGGTGCTTCTGTCCTAACGAACAGCAAAGTGGGGACTGAACAGGTAGAGTTGAACTGCCTGCTGGCCTGGACATGGCACTGTCCCTCTACTCTCAGATTCCTCATTTGTACACCCCTCAGGAGTAGACAATGGCACCCCACTCCAGTACTCTCGCCTGGAAAACCCCATGGATGGAGGAGCCTGGTAGGCTGCAGTCCATGGGGTCGCTAAGTCGGACACGACTGAGCAACTTCACTTTCACTTTTCACTTCCATGCTTTGGAAAAGGAAATGGCAACCCACTCCAGTGTTCTCACCTGGAGAATCCCAGGGACGGGGGAGCCTGATGGGCTGCCGTCTGTGGGGTCACACAGAGTCGGACACGACTGAAGTGACTTAACAGCAGTAGTAGCAGCAGGAGTAGACCTGTTAGATTTCTACATGAGATTATCTAGCTCTAATATTCTGTACATCTGTGATTCTGAGGCAGGAACCACGTGGGAAAAATCAGCTGAGGCATTTGGATCTTAGAATCATGGGCAAAACAATTTTTTTTTCAAAATGTCTTCTGATGGTGTCTAAGAATTAGGAATAAAGCACATGTAGTTTAAAGACATGAAAAATCCCTAAGAAGAATCTGAGAAGAACCTTTACATACTCAGTCACTTAAAGTAAAGTCTCAACATACATTTCCTCATTCTCTGCTTCAGGCCCATGCTTAAAAAGGGAGGCAAATTATAATAGCTGGAATTATAAACAACAAGCTTAGAAGATGGAATCGTATTTATAATGGGAAATGTCATTTTGAGTAGAGCAGTGGCCCCAGAAAATGATTTTTGTTTCATTTCTTCAATCAATGAGCATTTAAAAAAAAACATGACATTCTTCCTATTGACTGTATCGATGCCACAAACCAGTGTGGAGCCTTCACTTGGGCCACAAGACTAGAAACAAAAGCAGGGGCACTCACTGCGGGGTGGAGGCTAACATTTCAGGAAAATTCTTCCAGCTTTGCTCCCTACAAAGAACAAGGGAAGGGCTTGAAGGGCTGTGCACACCCACCTACTGCCTCTCTTCCAGTAGAAGGTGGGAGCACACCCAGTCTAGCACATCAATGGTCTCAGTTTCTGTCTGACGAAAATAGCTGCCTCTGCGGGGAGCAGGGGTGAAGGCTGGTGTTGAGATAGAAGTGTCAAACGGGCAAGGGAGATGCAGCCCATCCAACCACCAGTACCATCACCACCACCACCTTTATTGGCACAAATAAGCCCCTCAGTCTCAGGGGTTAATAGACTAATCACAAAGAACAGGAGGAACTCCAAAGGCATGGATGGCATCTGGCCCTTCCCCACAAACAGCCTTAGACGATACTGCCCTCGCCTGGTCAAATCGGTGTATTACAATGCAGGGACATCGCTCCGGATTTTTGGCCTTCATTTCTTTTTCTCAGGTTCTTGGCGCTCCGTGTATGAGAAGAAGTGGATGGGGAGGGGGAGAACTCTCTGAGAAACTGTGACCAAATACATCACTTCTGTGTGTTTCAGCACAAATTCACAATTAAATGCTGAATGATAATGTACTACTCAAATATGGAATATGTATTAAAAATTGAAATTGATATTACAGTTATCTAAGCATCACTTTGTTATTTTTAGTAAAAAGCTTTGAGCTGTTGAAAATAAAGCTATTAATCTAAATGAAATAAGATTACTAATCTCAATTAGATATGTTATATACAAAGAAAGTAATTTTGGTTCTACTTCTGGTTAGAACATTATCACAATATGCTTACACTGGGATGTTATTTCCCTTAGCATTATATTTTTCTCCAATTATACTGAAATGTAACATAGAGATAAAGTCACAATATATACGTGGAGTTTAATAATTGATTATCAAGTGTGTACCCCCAAGTCACAGAAGGGGATAGTGTTGGCTTCCCCCAAGACTCCTGAAGTTTTTCCTGTCTTATCTTAGCCCCATTCCTTATTCAAGAATAAGCACACTCTTCCTTATGTGCCATCCTTTCTTCCCTTTTCCTCTAAATTTTATAGAGTATATATATGTTCAGTTCAGTTCAGTCGCTCAGTCATGTCCAACTCTTTGCGATCCCATGAATTGCAGCACGCCAGGCCTCCCTGTCCATCACCAACTCCTGGAGTTCACTCAAACAAACTCACGCCCATCGAGGCGGTGATGCCGTACAGCCATCTCATCCTCTGTCATCCCGTTCTCCTCCTGCCCCCAATCCCTCCCAGCATCAGAGTCTTTTCCAATGAGTCAACCCTTGGCATGAGGTGGCCAAAGTATTGGAGTTTCAGCTTTAGCATCATTCCTTCCAAAGAACAACCAGGACCGATCTCCTTTAAAGAACGGACTGGATGGATCTCCTTGCAGTCCAAGGGACTCTCAAGAGTCTTCTCCAACACCACAGTTCAAAGGCATCAATTCTTTGGCACTCAGCTTTCTTCACAGTCCAACTCTCACATCCATACATGACCACAGGAAAAATCATAGCCTTGACTGGATGGACCTTTGTTGGCAAAGTAATGTCTCTGCTTTTGAATATACTGTCTAGGTTGGTCATAACTTTTCTTCCAAGGAATAAGCGTCTTTTTATTTCATGGCTGCAATCACCATCTGCAGTGATTTTGGAGCCCAAAAAACTAAAGTCTGACTGTTTCCACTGTTTCCCCATCTATTTCCCATGAAGTGATGGAACCAGATGCCATGAACTTAGTTTTCTGAATGTTGAACTTTAAGCCAACTTTTTCACTCACCTCTTTCACCTTCATCAAGAAGCTCTTTAGTTCTTCTTTGCCTTCTGCCATAATGGTGGTGTCATCTGCATATCTGAGGTTATTGATATTTCTCCTGACAATCTTGATTCCAGCTTGTGCTTCATCCAGCCCAGTGTTTCTCATGATGTACTCTGCATAGAAGTTAAATAAGCAGGGTGTCAATATACAGCCTTGAGGTACTCCTTTTCCTATTTGGAACCAGTCTGTTGTTCCATGTCCAGTTCTTGTTTTTTTTTTTTTCCATGTCCAGTTCTAACTGTTGTTTCCTGACCTGCATACAGATTTCTCAAGAAGCAGGTCAGGTGGTCTGGTATTCCCATCTCTTGAAGAATTTTCCACAGTTTATTGTGATCCACACAGTCAAAGGCTTTGGCGTAGTCAATAAAGCAGAAATAGATGTTTTTCTGGAACTCTCTTGCTTTTTCGATGATCCAGCTGATGTTGGCAATTTGGTCTCTGGTTCCTCTGCCTTTTCTAAATCCAGCTTGAACATCTGGAAGTTCACGGTTCATGTATTGTTGAAGCCTGGCTTGGAGAATTTGGGGCATTACTTTACTAGCATGTGAGATGAGGGCATTTGTGTGGTAGTTTGAGCATTCTTTGGCATTGCCTTTCTTTGGGATTGCAGTGAAAACAGATATTTTCCAGTCCTGTGGCCACTGCTGAGTTTTCCAAATTTGCTGGCATATTGAGTGCAGCACTTTCACGGCATCATCTTTCAGGATTTGACATAGCTCAACTAAAATTCCATCACCTCCACTAGCTTTGTTCATAGAGATGCTTCCTAAGGCCCACTTGACTTCACATTCCAGGATGTCTGGCTCTAGGTGAGTGAGCACACCATTGTGATTATCTGTGAAGATCTTTTTTGTACAATTCTTCTGTGTATTCTTGCCACCTCTTCTTAATATCTTCTGCTTCTGTTAGGTCCATACCATTTCTGTCCTTTAGTGAGCCCATCTTTGCATGAGATGTTCCCTTGGTATCTCTAATTTTCTTGAAGAGATCTCTAGTCTTTCCCATTCCAATGTTTTCCTCTATTTCTTTGCACTGATCACTGAGGAAGGCTTACTTATCTCTCCTTGCTATTCTTTGGAACTCAAGGAAGATACATTGTTGTTATATAATCCTTAGTACAGAGTTTAAGCTCAGTTGCTTTCTTGTGTAATCATCAGTTCCAGGTTTAAAGAAAAAAAAATGTTTTATGTGACTAAGACTAAGAAATGTAGAGGAAAAAAAGACATTTGTCCTTTCCTCCTATTGAGAATTCCAAAACCCCATCACCTCTTTGAGAGCCCCACATCCCTCTTTCCTCCTCAGGTACCCTGGACTTCTTATCAACCTACCTAGAAATCAACTCTCTCATTTCCCCCTTTTCTTTTAGGAGAATTATGTTGCCAAGGGAAAGGGGGTGTCATTTTCATTCCATAACTACTTCCTGCTGTTGAGGGGGCAACATCCCTAAATTTTAAGGCAACATATTCTCCTAACCCTCATATTGAGGGTCTCTGATCCAGGGGCCCCCAAATAATAGTTGGAGGAGGCTGTGGCACTCAAGAAGCCTAGACAAACCTTTGTAACTTAAAAGCTTTCATACAGTTAGAAATAAATCCAGTTACACAGTTACAGATACAGGAGCAAACAATAAAAACAACAATTAGAATTGTTACAATTTAGATTAGTTTTCCACCATGGGGATGTAGTTAACGTTTTCCCAAAGTGAGGTGACTGAGGCTTCACGAGAATCTATAGCCTGAATTCATCCTGTTCATGTGTTTAGTCAAGTGAACAACATGAGTATTCTTCTGGTATATGTACAACATTGGTTATAAATAATAGCACAAGTTCCTCCTTGTGTGGCTGTTAGAATATCTAAGGCCAGTCTGTTTTGTAGAACCACCTTTCTAATTTCTATTTGTTCAGCATTAAGGGCTGAAATAGCTTTTTGAGAGTCTTGTAAAGCCTAATTTGGAGGTGAAGTTAGTCAGAAGCATCAACTTCATAGCATAACATCTGTAGTTCCCAGAGAGGAATGAATATTGCAGCCATATAAGCGATACCAGTGAAATACAGACCTTGCCCAGTGAGTTTTATGGTGTGGCAGATTAGCAGGCTTCTCTGCAAGCTCTGAAAATAGGAAGCTATGAGTAAAAGGTTAAACCATGAGTAAAAGAGATAGGTGCATCTCCCTATTCCAGCCAGGGATAAGCCACGTGCATAGGTAGGAGCCACATATCCAGTAGGTCTCATTCTGAGCAAACCAGTGACTGAGGGATCCAGTCCCAATGAGTTCCTGCCAGGCAAAAGGGAGACCTGAACTGGAATTGGAAAACACAGGAATGGTTACATTGCATATTTCTTGAAGCAAAAATCCCAATGTTTCCAATCATTATAATTAAGTTGTCAGCTAACTTCTGGGATGGCTCTATTTATTCCCAGCATATGGGAAGAATTAGATAGTAGATGTTCCTTTTCAGGAGTTAGCTATATGACCTCATCCCATATTTGATAAACATCAGGTAGGAAACCACCAGATCTAGACCCATTTAGCTTCTCATGTGCAGCAAAATAGTCATTTTAAACCAAAGATAATGTATAATCAATGTTGAAGTCACATTATGTCCATGGTTAATGGTCCAAGGTATAAAGTGTATACCAATCCATCTTAGATTGCTAGATGTCATTCAGATTAAAGAGAGGCATCACATGTGATTGTTGTTGGTGGAGATATTGACAGAGTTAAAGAAAGTCTTTCCCTTGAAATGGAGAAACCACCGTTGAAGCCTTCAACTGATGAAGAGGAGTGCTCCTCAGACCCAGCAATTAGACCGATTGTGGAATGCAGCATAAGAATGAGCCCAGGACAGGAAGGCATTGTCTTGAGGTCAAACAGCAGACTTCAGGACTTTTGAGTCAGCAGAAGCAGGCCCACATATATTTCAGGCCCATCTGAAAAGTTAAAGGTTGAAAGCATAGAGGATAAAGACATAAAATGACATTGTTTAGTTTTGGTCTGGGTGCCACTTTTAACTTGGAGTGTGGTGCACCCAGGAATCAATTCCTGGCACCTTGACAGCTTGGGAGAAGAAAGAATAAGCTGGTAAGGGCCTTCCCAGAGAGCTCAAGAGATTGCTCTCCAGATCCCAATGTCTCTATTGGACCTCAGTGCCTTGCTCAAACTGCAGCTTGTTTGACTTCAGAGGCTGGGTCGGGAGTCACCTCCTGGAGTTTCCATAATGCCTCTTGAAAGGGTGAAAGCTGAGTCACATAATTAGTTAATTCTAGGCTTCGGGTTCTATAACAATGTCTATGCATAAGAAAGGTCTTCCATAGATACATTCAAAGGGGGAAGGTCTTCCTTTTTAGGGGCAGTCCAAACCCTCATTAAAGCATATGGTAGAACTTCAAGCCAATTGTCCCGAATCTCTTGAGGTAATTTATGCAGATGCCCTCAATAATGTCATTTAGCCTTTCCTTACCTTTTCTTGAAGATTGGGGTCTCCAGGAACAGTGGAAGTTGATAATTCTATTCCTAGAGCTTTTGACCACCCCTTGAGTTACAGCAGCTTTAAAGGGCAGAGCCATTATTTGCTCTGGAGGCTCCACAGCAGCCCAAACCTGGGAATAATTTCATGAATTAAAATTTTTATAATTTCCTTAGCCTGTTCACTACAGCAGGAAAATGCCTCAATCCACCCAGTAAGTGTCTACCCAGACCTGTTAGCAAGAAAATCCATTTGTTTTTGGCATATGAGTAAAATCAATTTCTCAGTCCTCTTCAGGATAGTTTCCACTTCGTTGTAAACCCGTTTTTGCTAACTTTTCAGTCTTTGGGTTATTTTTCTGACAAACCTCATATCTCTTGATAATGTTCTTTAAAGGTTTCATTAGATTTTTACCCTCAAATAGGTGAGAAGCCATCTGGTAAGTGCTCTCAACACCTAAATGAAAACTCTGGGGTAAACCCTTAAGAATTTCCCATTGAGCATTTTCAGGAATTATTAATTGTCCATCTTCAGACTATAACCATCCTCTATCAGTAATTTTGGCTCCTCTTTTCTCATATCTTTCTAATTCTTCTTCATTATATTCTGTTTTTTCCTGTTTAGCAGGACCTTTCCAGACTAGGGGCAATTGTAGGAGAGGGAGTTCGTAAAGCACTGCTTTTCCAGCTTGGGAATCAGCCAACTGATTTCCCTAGGCTATGGCTACATTACTCCTGTCCCTGCTGTGCCCTTTGAAATGTATAACAGCTAATTATTCAGGACAATATAAAGCAGTTAGAAGTCTCTCAACCTCGTTGAAATGTTTAATAGGTTCTCCTGTTGCTGTTTTAAATTGTCTCTCTTTCCATATTGCAGCATGGGCATGTAAAGTCAAATAAGCATACTTAAAATCAGTGTAGATATTTACACACTGCCCTTTGCTTAACTCTAAGGCTTGGGTCAAAGCAACAAGCTCAGCCAATTGGGCACTTGTACCAGGAGGAAGAGACTTTGCCTCTAAAACCTGTTCAGATGTAACCATAGTGTAACCTGCTTTCTGCTTCCCATCCTGAACAAAAGAACTGCCATCTGTAAATATATCCATGCTAGAATTGTCTAATGGGGTATCCATTAAATCTTCCCAAGCTGCATAGTTTAAAGTTAGGAATTGGGAACAATCATGATCGGGTGTTTCATCTTCCTTTTCAGGAAGGAAAGTGGCAGGATTTAAGTTTCCACAAACTGTAAGCTTAGTTATTGGCCCTTCGAACAACAATGACTGATATTTAAGAAGCCAACTGTCTCTCATCCAAATATTAACTTTAGAGTTTAAGATTCCACTCATATCATGAGAAGTCAGTACAGTAAGATTTCGCCCATTAATAAGCTTGAGAGCTTCAGGTGCTAATAAAGCAATTTCAGCAATTACTCTTAGACAATGTGGCCACCCACGTGCCACAATGTTCAATTCTCTGCTTAGGTATCCTATAGGTTGTTGGTGAAGCCCTCGGGGTTGGCCATATTATAGAGCAAAAAAAAAAAAAAAAAGATGTTTGTCTTTTCCTTCTCTTGAGAATTCCAGACCCCTCTCTCCTCCTCAGGGACTCTGGACTTCTTATCAACCTACCTAGAAATTGACTCTCAAAATTGTCAAGCTGAGTGAAGTAAGTTAGAGAAAGACAAATATCATATGATATTCCTTATATGCTGAATCTAAAAAGGAAAGATGCAACTGAACCTATTTACAAAACAGAAACAGACTCTCACAGAATGAACTAATGGTTACCAAGGGGAAGAGTGGGAGGAGGATAGTTAGGGAATTGTGCATTGACGTATACACGCTACACTATTTAAAATGGATAACCAATAAGGTCCTACTGTATAGCACAGGGATCTCTGCTCAATATTATGTAATAATTTAAATGGGAAAAAGAATTTGAAAAAAGAATAGAAACATATATATGTATAACTGAATCTCTTTCCTGTATACCTGAAAATAACAAAACATTGTTAACCAACTATACTCAAGCATAAAGTTACAAGTTTTTAAAAATTATAACATAATTTGTTAATGGATACGCAATATAAAAGAGGTAAATTGTGCTATCAAAAATATCAAAAAGGGGATAAAAAGATGGAGCTTTTGTAAGCAAACAATGATAACTGGCTATTAGCATATACTAGACTGTTATGACGGAGAAGGCAATGGCACCCCACTCCAGTACTCTTGCCTGGAGAATCCCATGGATGGAGGAGCCTGGTAGGCTGCAGTCCATGGGGTTGCTAAGAGTCAGACACGACTGAGCGACTTCACTTTCACTTTTCACTTTCGTGCATTGGAGAAGGAAATGGCAGCCCACTCCAGTGTTCTTGCCTGGAGAATCCCATGGACGGGGGAGCCTGGTGGGCTGCCGTCTATGGGGTCACACAGAGTCGGACACGACTGAAGGACTTAGCAGCAGCAGCAGCAGACTGTTATCAGAGGCTTTATGTAAACATCATAATAATCACAAAGCAAAAATCTAAAATAAGTTCACAAAATATTTAAAAAGGAGAAAACAGAGCATGCCATCACAGAAAATTACCATTTACAAAAGTAGGCAGAAACAGAGGGGAAAGAAAACAACGGCAAATACTACACAACCAGAAAGCAATCCATAAGATGGTATAAGTAAGTCCCTAAATATAAATAATTACTCTAAATGGGCTGAGTTCACCAACCAAAAGGAACAAAATTGTCTGGATGAATAAAAAGCAAAACTCAACTATATGGTGCCTATAAGAGACTTGCTTCAGCTTTAAGGACACACATAGGGACACACATAGGGACACGCATTCCCTTGGTTACTATCATCAAAGGCTTTCCGGGTGAATATTGTTAAAGCTTCTATACAAGGAGTGATATTTTTTATTCCAACTGAAGGAATAATTTTGTGGCCAAATAATAATACTATTGGAGAACCGATTGAACCCAGCATGCCCACATTAAAGGCAGACTGATAGCAGCTGCTTTCAGGGTACCTGTAGGCAACATTGAGCCTAAAGAAACCTACTGTACACCTTCCTAACCAACCCGGGGAGATCCAAGGCCAAAACTTTGTTCCATACACCTACTGGATCCAGTTAGGAGCTATCCAATATATTTCCCAGCCAGTGAAAAACACACTTCAGAACCTGAAACATACATACACCCAAAGGCTATCAAACATTAGACAGGATTCATCAGGGGTTTTAATAAATTTACAGATGTGGATCCAACAGCATCATCCTGCCACTTGCAGTATGAAGTCAGGAGGATGCTTTTGAAATCGATGATAATGGCCTGATCCATTCTTTTGGACTGCCACACTTGTATCTACTGGATGCTACACCATGTTGCATTGATCCCTTTGCTTACTGATGAGAATTGGGAGTGTTCTCAGTTTTTCCCATCACCAATGCCACTGTGCATGTGTTTTTATACACTACAAGTACCAGGCAGTGGACTTCCTGGAACAGAGAAAAAAAAATGGCTTTGTTATTTTTTCAACATTTAAGACCTTTGGCTCAAAGCAAGGACTCTGGAGTCATATTGCTTGGTTTCAATTCTGCCAGTGATCTGCACGGGCCAAATGCCCTTGGACCAGTGGCTGAACCTCTCAGAACCTGTTTCCTCACCTGTAAGAGGCTGGTAATCATTGGTACTGTAGTCCTAGGAGTGTCACAAGGAAGCATTACTATTTATGTACAGCACTTAGAAGAGTGCCAGGCCCAGGGTCCCTGCTGTACAAGTTGCTTTTCATGGATTCTGCCAAATTACCTCCCAAATGGATCTCTTGCACCACTGTCACAGGGCTTTTAACCTAACCTCTCCCATTCCCAGAATGGTTAAGCTTTTGGAAGCTTGTCGTCCTAGAGTGTAAAACCCAATTTGTAGTTTTAGTTCACATCTGCAGGATCAGCGGTGGTGAGCATCTTTGTGGGTGTAACTGGACACTGAGACTCTCTCTTCTTTCAATTGCCTCAGAGTGGGGAAAGAACTGAGGAAGTGAGGTCAATCCCAGTCTGTCCCCCAAATCTGCCTGCCAAGAGCGTCTGATGGAGGAGTTGAGGCAGAGATCTTACAGAACAAAAATATTACCCCTTTGCCCTCTGGCCACATAGAGAGAAGTATGCCGGACCACTGATCACTGACTGCGGGATTCCTCTGCCCATTCTCCCATTGGGTCATAAGGCCTGTGGTGGAAGGGAGGCTGGCAAATGTTTTCAGCACATTCTAGGTGCCCAGCGCCTCCATCCTGATGTTTCATCCTCACCTTCCAGGAGACCAGTGCCCTCAGTACCTTCCTGCTTCCCGCTCTACCCACTTTGTACAGAGTCAGGGCTCAGAGCTGTGACTCTAATCGGAAAGGGAATGCAAGACAGCAGGAGGTGGGACAAGAGGCTTGAAAGAGTTACTCGCACCATCACCTTCACTCGCCAACTAGCGGACTGGCTTGTTGGACCTTGGCTTGGCAGCAAACCAGAAAAGCCCTCGAACCCATTGGTTACGCCTCGAGGGGCGGGGCCAACAAGTCGTACCCTGGTTGGAGGGAACCGGACCAATGACGAGGCTGCAGCACGGGTGTCCCAGGCACGCTGACAGCCTGGCACCACTTGCAGCAGTCTTGTGTGTGGGATACCTATGCTGCTTGACCGCTTGCTCAAGATGCTGCCACCCTCACCTGCCCTGACTGCCACCACCACCACCACCGTAACCTGGTTGATGAATCGTTGCCAGCCCAGGTCCAGGGGCCACCCAGATCATGACATGAGCTCCCGATGATGAGGTGTCTTTTTAGGGAGTGGTTTCTGCCCAGAGAGCAGGGAGCCGACCCCCGCCCTCAGGCCAGCTCTACACCCTGGGGGAACCTGGACCAGGCCCCGAATTGAGGGCACCACAAAGTGATGAGTGTGAGGATGGGGATGGGTACCCAAACCCTGAGGGCTTCAAGTCAGAGCGGGAGGTGCTGGAAGCTAGAGAGCCGGTGCTGTGGGGCCAGAAGGCCAACCTGGCTCCCTGGCCACCGTCAAGGGTGATGGCCCTGCAACTG